>NC_083404.1:123814011-124117900 GCF_020745735.1 Hemiscyllium ocellatum
AGAGTAGTGGAGGCTGAAACCCTCACAACATCTAAGTATATTTATTGATGCAAGTACGTATCTATGTCTAACTGCTCGAAAAGAAGATTCGAATAGTTTCGCTGGCACAAATGTAATGGGCCAAAGGGTCTTTTTGTATGCCATGGACCCCTATGTTTCTATCTTTGACATGGGAATGCACTGCCACTACTACTCCATTCAACCAAATGGCTTCAAGATCAGTGGGGTATTCTCCATTGTCACAGTTGTATGCTTTAATTAATTTCCTAATAAACTGCTGCTTCTTAACAAATCCAGTAAACTATCAGAAAGTTGCTACAAACTTTTGACAGCTTATATTAAATAATTGTTTTAAATTTCTTAGTGTGGAAGCAGGTCCTTCGGCCCAACAAATCCACACTGACCTGCCAAAGCTCAACCCACCTGGACCCATTCCTCTACATTTATCCCTTCACCTAACACCTAACATGCCCAATTCACCTAACCTGCACATTTTTGGACTGCAACCCATGCAAACATGGGGAGAATGTGCAAACTCCACACAAGTCGCCTGAGGTGGGAATTGAACCAGGTCTCTGGTGCTGCGAGGCAACAGTGCTAACCACTATGCCACCGTACTGCCCACCAACCACTGTGTTTATCAACACTGAACAGATGGTGTCAAGTTTCGTGAATCTCGGCACAACTTATCCAAGTGTAGTATAATCTATCGCACTCTTGACGTGTGGTTTGTAGATGGTGGATAACCTTGAAGAGTCGGGTGAGTTACCATGTTACTCTGAGAGGTAGAGGTTGCAGGTTTGGAAACACTAACTTTGTAGATGGTACACACCATTGCCACTTATGCATCAACATTGAAGGAAGTGACTGTTGAAGTTGGATGATGTGGTACCAATTAAGTAGCATTGTCCTGGATGGTTTAGAGCTTCTTCAGTATTATCTGAAACGCATTAAACAAGTAGGCATTATTCCATTATATTCCAGGCTTGTGCCTTGAAGATAGTGACAGACTGAAGAGTTAGTGATGCATTACCACTTTATGGGTGGCATGGTGGCTCAGTGGTCAGCACTGTTGCCTCACAGCACCAGAGTCCCAGGTTCAATTCCAGCCTTGGGCAATTGCCTGTGTGGAGTTTGCAGATTCTCCGTGTCTGTGTGGGTGCTCCAGTTTCCTCCCACAGTCCAAAGATGTGCAGGTCAGGTGAATTAGTCATGCTAAATTGCCCATAGTGTTTGGTGCATTAGTCAGAGGGAAATGGGACTGGGTGAGTTATTTTGGGGTCAGTGTGGACTAGTTGGGCCAAAGGGCCTGTTTCCACACTGTAGGGAATCTAATCTAGTTGCAGGAATGACAGCTAACCAGCAGAGAATTCTTTTCTGTCTCTCCCCCTCCCTAACTTCCATGTTTACTCAGAGTTCTGACTGCCATACTCGTTAAATGTGACATTGATGTCAGGTTCATAGTCCCTTGAAAGTGCCATTGCAAGTAGGCAGGATAGCAAAGACAGCATTTGGTACATTTAACATTATTGGTAATGACATCAAGCATAAGAGTTGGGATGTCAAGTTGCAGGATACTGGTTAGACCACTTTTGGAATACTGTATTCAACTTTGGTCTCTCTTTGAAGGAAATATGTTGTTAAACTTGAAATGGTTCAGTAATAATTTATAAGGCTGTTGCTGGGGTTGGAGAGTTTGAGCTATAGGAAGAGACTTGAAGCGGTTTTCCCTGGAGCATCAGAGGCTGAGGAGTGACCTTAGAGGTTTATAAAATCATGAGGGACATGGATAGGGTAAATAGCAATGGTCTTCCCCCCAACACCAGGGGAGGGTGTCCAAGAAGGGACTTAAGGGGCAATGCTTTCACACACAGTGGTGGGTACATGGAATGAGCTGCCAAAGCAAGTTGCAGAAGCTGTTACAATTTCAACATTTAAATCCTTCCTGTTTATATCTCTATCCAGATGCCTTTTTAAAACATATGATCCAAATGCTTATAAAGTGACAGCATGAACTGAAGGGTCTGTTTCCGTGCTGTATATCTCTATGACAGTCATTTGCAGTCGACAAGTTCAAATCTTTTTTCAGGGCTTTAATTAGATCAGCCATATGGACCTGGTCATCAGTCGAATTTGTTATGATAGAATTTTGATTGATTTGTAAATCCAGGGTTACAAGGATTTTAGACTTAGTGTGGAAACAGGCCCTTCGAACCAACAAGTCCACACCGACCCACCGAAGCGCAACCCACCCATACCCCTACCTAACACTATGGGCAATTTAGCATGGCCAATTAACCTGACCCACACAGACACGGGGAGAACGTGCAAACTCCACACAGTCAGTCGTCTGAGTGGGGAATTGAACCTGGGTCTCAGGTGCTGTGAGGCAGCAGTGCTAACCGCTGTGCCACCGTGCCACCCAGTTTAGCAGTAATAATTATTTGGATGGTAATGCAATTTCAATGGATTGAATGGTCTACTCTGCTTCCATGCATCACAGGTAAGTTCCTTTTTTACAGGAAGGTCATTTCTTAATGAGCCAGTGATTTCAGACCCCTTTATTTTCAATTCCAGATTTAGTAACAGAGTTCAAATTTCATCAGCTACGGCATCAAGTCCGTAGTAGAGAACATTAACCAGAGCATCCAGACTACCACACCACCACCTCCATATCTGTGCAAATTACTTATCCTTCAGGCGTTCATGACAACACAAAACAAATGTGTATTTTTCCCTTTTTAATTCTAACAATGTTGCATGTTACATTTAATCAAAAAGACCAAAGCCCATGTCATCATCAGACTCTTCTGATTCTTCCTGTTTCTTCTCTTCCTTTTTCTCTTCAGCTGCAGGATAGAAAAATGACATCTTTTATTGACAAGAAACCCACATTCACAGAGCTACCACTACATTCTCATCCGTCAAAAGCTGGATACCTTTAAACGCACAATACTGAGGCAACTGAAAGTTAACAAAATCTCAGCCACACATTCCACAAACCCCAAACAATGAACAAATCTGGTTAATTTAAAGTAACTTGTCAACACTTTTCAAAAAGAAGCAACTCACCAGCAACAGGGGCAGCAGTAGAGGCAGCTGCTGCAGCTGGGGCACTACCACCAGCACCAACACTGCAGATCAGGCTGTTGATATCAATATTAGCCAAAGCCTAAAAAAAATTTCATAAGTTAGTGAAGTTTTCCTGAAACAGACTGTGTATAAATTTACTACAGACACTCATTTCAACACATCTGACAGTACTGAACGAAGACTGAATCCATTGTTTTGCTTCTCACTCCAAACTAATCCCCGGCAGCACTCTGATTAACTCAATCTGTTCACAAACTGGATAGCACATTCAACAACAAGCTGAACCCCTCTTTTCAATTCTCCCAGACTGCCTCTTTCACCATCCAGAACAAAGCCTGATTTGGCCAGATACAGCTCATCTGCCAGTGCAGCCCTTAGATTTAATTATTCTTACACAACTTCTGTTCATAATATACAGGCTGCCAAAGTCTCTCAGCAATTCACAAACATGGAATGATGTTATGTTTGTTCTAAGGACACCCAAATCTTGATGCACCTCACCTTTTCTCAATCTATTGCCATTCAGATGATCTACCTTCTTATTTTTACTAGTAGTGAGGATAACCTTACATTTATCCACATTAAACGTCATCCAACCCACTTTTGTCCAAATCACACAAGTATCTTGACATCGTCTCCATAGTCTACTTTCCCAAGTAGCTGCGATCCCTGGAGATATTACATTAGTTCCATCATCTAAATTATTATAGATTTGTGAATAATTGGGTTCGAAACACTAATCCCTACAGGACCCCACTAGTCACTACCTGCCTTTGGTAGGTTATTTATTCATACTAGGCAAAAGTAAGGACTGCAGATGCTGGAAACCAGCGTTTAGATCAGAGTGGTGCTGGAAAAGCACAGCAGGTCAGGCAGCATCCGAGGAGCAGAAAAATCGATGTTTCGGGCAAAAGCCCTTCATACTCCCATTTTCCCACATGCTAATCAATTCTCTATCCACGTCAGTAGGCTACCCATGATGTTATGTGCATTTAAAAAAACAGGGTAATTCTTCACATAGGGCCTTGAGAGCTTTCAGGGAGTCCAAATAAACCGCATCCATGCAGATAAAAGGTTGGGATCATAGAGTTAGACAACTGTAACGACAATCAACATCACGACCAAACATAGATCGCCTCCATATGACATCAGTTTCTAAACTCAACAGTGAAAAAGGCTAGATAATTTCTAATACTCTTTCAGATGTTCACAGGAGCAGGTGGGACACTGCCCACTGCATTACAACAGCAACTTCCCCCCACCCACCCAATGGAAGGTTGTCCTGGGCAAATTACCCAACTAAGATGGTCAACAACAGTTAATGCAGACAAACTATGACTCTGGACATTACCTTGGCAAACAGACTAGGCCAGAAAGGCTCAACAGTTACTCCAGCTGTTTTGATCAGAGCATTGAGTTTGTCTTCCTAGGAAAGGAAACAAATGAATGTTATATATTCAGGAGAAAGAACTATCTTGGTCCAATATTTGAGAGAATGCTCGAATATTCAGTTTGAAGATTCAGAACAATAACTACACTTGCAATGTTATCAGAGTAATCTCACACATCAAAAGAACAAGTGGCATAACTTTGAAGCAAGATGGCAAAGGAACACTCAACACATGGGGTGGGTCTGGAGAGAGATGGGAATGATAGGAATCAACTTCAAAAAGAGATAGATAGGTTAATGCAAAGTGCACAGGCAACATCGACTGAAAACCATAACTACAAAACTGATTCCTGAAGGAACTGCTCCGACTCATTAAAGCCTGAAAGCTGACAGTACAGATTTAAAATAATGCAGCAAAGAGTAATAAAGCTACAGACTGATGTTATGAAGGAGGTGACACTCTACAGTATAATGTTCAAACAGAGAACAGCAAACTGGAGGCAGTTGTGGAGGAATGAGTCTGTGCAGACACAGAGAGAGTGTGAAAGTAGGTGATGAATCACAGGGATTCAGAACAAAGACAACATCAGGGACAGGAGCACATGGTGCCGGGCTCAGCAACCGGCAAGTGACAGGCATCACCGGCTGAGTGAGCTGCACCGAGAGAGGGAGAGAGGGGGAGGATCCGGGGGGACTGGCTCCTCTCCGCCCGAGACTCACTCTCCCCCTGAGGGACCGCGGGGGCTGAGGGCATCCCCCAACACCCCCCCCCCTCCCCCCTTCCCGGGCCCTCCGCACGTGCGGGGCTCTCCGGGCCAAAGCCCAGGGCCTGGGGGCGGGGGGGGGGGGGGAAGCCGCTTCTCCAGCGGAGAGAGAGAGAGGGCAAAGCGGGGCCCCGGGGCCTGAACACGGTGGGGGGGGGTGTCCCTGTGAGACGGCGCCGCGGGCGCGGACACTCACGGTGACGGTAACCTCGTCGTCGTGCAGGATGAGCGCGCTGTAGATACAGGCGAGTTCCGAGGTGGAGGCCATGGCTGTCTGGCAGAGACGGTGCTGGGGGTGTGGGGTCCAACAGTGCTAGTCGCCGGGAGGAACTCGGCCTTAGCTTCGATCCGAAGAACCGAGCACTTCAGGAGCGGGGCAGCGCGGGAAGAGGAAGTGCAGGCCCCGGGGCGGACCTTTATATAGTCGGTGGGTGGGGCCGAAGCAGGTCAGACGTCATTTTCCGGTTACCTCACGGCATCTTCCGGGTCAGTAGCATGTTGACGTCCGGGTCAGCGACGCGGCGCGCACCGGGGTGTATCGGGGCTGGGCGACGGGTAGGGGGCGGAGCTGAGCGACGGGGCGGGGCTGGGCGACGGATAGGGGCGGGGCTGAGCGACAGGGCGGGGGTGGTCGATGGGCGGGGCGACGGGGCGGGGCTGGCGACGGATAGGGGCGGGGCTGAGCGACGGGGCGGGGCTGGGTTCTCCAGATGACGGTGGAAGCTCAATCGTTGAGAAGACAGAGATTCATGCATATATAATGAGAGTGTGGAAATGTGGTATTCAAGCAAATGATCAGCTATGATTTAAATGAATGACAGAACAGGTTTGCCAAGCTAAATGCTAAACTATAGGCAGACCATGGATTGCAAATGAATTCTGTTCTTGAGTCCATTTGCAAGTCAACTTGTGCACAAGTCTGAACACAATGCAGGACAATCCGAAATAACCATTCATAAGTGCAGGGATATGTTCATATTTTGGATCGTTGAAATTACTTTTAATACACCCTTGTATGGGTCTGAATTTGTAAGTCACTCAAATTGAAGACCCCCCCCCCATACTCCTGCTCCTATGTTCCTAATAAAAGATTCCAGTCAATACAACTTTGATTATTCTTATGGAAATGCATTATGTTTATGATTACTTCTGTGTAAGAAAGACCTTGAGTATTGCTGAAAAGATTAATTTTTTAAAAATAAATAAATGATACATTCTAATAAACAATGCTGCAGCTGTTCAGAGTCCACTTGACAACCAATTGACACCCTCCATATATAAAGTGTAAATGTTCTGTCGATTAACATAGATATTTCATGCAAATTATTCTGAGGAGAACCAGGGGAAACAACATGCGTCTTTTTTTCAGCAGTACTCAAGTTCGGTAATACAAAACAAGAAAGATTTTTTATCAGCAATATAACAACCAGTGTTGTTATAATGCAGCATCAATATTACAGCCAAATGACCCAAAATGAAGAGGAAAAAGATAAAATTTGCAAGTAACATCAAGATGGACAGCAAGATCTTCTTTAAATATTTAAAAAGGAAGAGAGATGCCAAAGTGAGTATAGTCCTAAGAGAATGAAGATGCAGAAATAATCATGGGAATCAGGAAATGGCAAATGAGTTATATATTCCTTTCTTGTCTAGTGCTTATTATTGACAGATGCAAGAATGAGAGATTTCAAAGTAAGGAACAATTCAGACTCTGTGTTAAAAAGCATGCTAATTACCAGATGGGCTTGCAGAGTGTCTCACTTGAACCTCCTGGAAGCTACATATTGTCATGCATGGGGACTGTCCTCTGCAGGAAATTCGAACACTCTAGGTATCGCATTTTTATTCATTCTACTGTGTGCAGGACAATAATTCCCTGGTGCATTCTCGATGGCAATGCTTCAACTAATCAGAATTGACTTGCTAACCAGTCGACATCCTTGTTTAGTCTAAAATATTGTTCCCTTTAAAATTTGGTACGCTTGTCCTAATGAGTGCCAGCACTAGTAGTGTGTCTGTCTTCAGCCACATTCCAATTCTGTGATACCAAACAACAATTTGATTCCCTTCTCCCTCAGCTACTTGTGTAGCATCCTCTTAAATTCATCTGTCCCGTTCACTTAGTATACTGTTAGTGGCAGCAAGTTCCATTTTCTCACCATTCTTAATTATCTTATTGGTTTTCTCCGTAGCATATCCTATATTAATGGCTTCAGTTATGCTCTTCCTCTGTCAGAGAATGTATTTTTGTGTATTCATTCTGAGCAAAACCTTTCATAATTTCATATATATCTGTAAGTCATCCTTCAGCCTTTTATCCTATGAAAGATGACACCCAACTAATGTAAGACAGATGACAAAATAGGAGAGTTGACATCTTACTGTTTATTTGATACACTTACATTTCAGTGACTTAGTTGCTTCAAGATCATCTTGAAGGTTTCACCAGGCCTGAAACCTGTGATTTGTAGAGAGTCAAAAAATCATATTGGTGTATATTTGTCAATTAAGAAATGTGGTTGTCTTTCAACAAGATGTGATTACTTTCCTAGCTATACTAAAATGTATAACTTGTCTCCTCAGCACAATTACGTTGTATTATTACAATTTCAGATCCTACAGTACTTTTCCACACCTCTCACAGATGTTTATTTTTCATGTGAACCTCAACATACTTCATTGGAAGTTTATTTGACTGTATGAAGATGTATGTCAATAATAAGATGAGAAACTGCACTTATGGTAGTGATTATTGGACTACAATGGGTTAATTCCTTCTGTTTCGATTACTTTTGAGGTCATTTGGCATTTATTGGGAGTGCATGAGTGTAAACATTAACACAGAACAGTCCAGAAATGTGAATTTGAAACTTCCCAGTCTCTATAACTCATTTAAACATTTCCTTTGCAAAGTGAACCACTAGAAGGTCTAGGTTCATATATGTACTCTGGAGGGGCAGTTCTGTAATTCTAATATGCAAATGAAGCTTCATTCCCAATCCTTTTTAGCACAGGAGAAAGTGAGGTCTGCAGATGCTGGAGATCAGAGCTGAAAATGTGTTGCTGGAAAAGCGCAGCAGGTCAGGCAGCATCCGAGGAGCAGGAGATTCAACGTCTCGGGCATGAGCCCTTCTTCAGGAATTCCGTCGATTCTCCTGCTCTTTGGATGCTGCCTGACCTGCTGTGCTATTCCAGCAACACATTTTCAGCCTTTTCAGCACAGGTATGAATTTAATGATTGAGAGATCCAGTAGCTATTGAGAGGTGTGATCAACTGGAATCACGCAAGTCGTGAAAAAAACAACTTGCGTATATGTCACAACTTTTATAATTATTGAACTTCTTAAGGCACTGCACAGCCACTGCACAGTCGGTTCTGCTGTAAAGCATGTTTCTTCAACACGAATTGGCTTTAACGCAATTGAAGAATTTAGACTGTCATTTGTAGAAAGCAAACTGTCCATACCTGTATTGGCTATAACATGATTAGTTTAAATGGTGTGGCGATTGCATGATTTTTCTATAATGCAATGTCACACGAGAACGGATCTATCGCTTTATATCAGAACTAACTGTATTCTTGAAATGTAATCTCTATTGTAATGTAGGAATTGGAGCAGCCAATCTGTGCATAGCAAACTCCAACAAGCACTAATGTGATAATAACATGGTGATCTGTTTTGGTATTCTGATAATGTTGGCCCAAATCACTCATGATAACTCCTGTACTCACCTTCAAAATAATGTTATGGGACCCTTTACATCCACCCAACAAGGCAGGTGGGTGTTTTATATCCCAACAGTACAAATTTTCCCACAATACTGCACTAGCATTTCAGCTTTAGTTTGTGTGCTCAAATACTGGAGTGGGACTTGAGTCTTGGTCCCTTTGACTCAAGAAGTATGGGTGCTAGTGTGTTACAGCTAACAGACACAAGTGGTAGATGGAGCAGTAATTGTGGGTAGAGGGACTTATGTGCCATAGTGATAATGTCTTTCCCTCTGAGCCAAGAGTCCTGGGTTCAAGTCCCACTTGCTTTACATGGATATCATAACATCTCAGAGTAGGTTGGCAGGTAAATATCTGGAACAGAGATGGGTTAAGTGTTTTTGCAGTGCAGCGGTAGTGTACCTACCTTGCGCCAGGAGGCCCGGGTTCTTGTCCACCTGCTGTAGAGGTGTATGATAACATGCCTGAACCAGTTGATTAAAAAATATCTGGAACAGAGATGGCATCACCATGGTCTTCCTTCAAAAGGGGAGGTTACTACTTCCCCATTCCAAACTTCCAATCTCACAAATCTAATCGTATTTTTTAATTAATTAATAAGAGGAAAAAACCCCAGCCTATTCAACCTCTCTCTATAGCTCAAATCTTACAGTCCTGACAACATCTCATAAATCTTTTCTGCGCCATAGAGTCATAGAGATGTACAGCAGGGAAACTGACCCTTCAGTCCAACCCATCCATGCTGACCAAATATCCCAACCCAATCTAGTCCCACCTGCCAGCACCTGGACCATATCCCTCCAAAACCTTCCTATTCCCATACTCATCAAAATGCCTTTTAAATGTTGCAATTGTACCAGCCTCCACCACTTCCGCTGGCAGCTCTTTCCATACATGTGCATGATAAAGTTACCCCTTAGGTCTCTTTTATATCTTTCCCCTCTCACCCTAAACCTATGCCCTCTAGTTCTGGACTCCCCCACCCCTGGGAAAAGGCTTTGTCTATTTATCCTATCCATGCCCCTCAACAATATGGGTGACCAGAATTGTATGCAGCAATCAATCCTTGGTTCGTCCGAACAAAATGCAATACCTCACATTTATCTAAATTAAACTCTATCATTCCCCTAGTCCTTTATCCTATTAAGGATATCGAACTCGGATATCTCTCGGAAGACTTCGCGACGGCTGGTGGGTAAGTTTGGTCGTTTATTTAATAGTTAAAAATTTAAAGTTTTCTTTCAAAAAAGCGGTAGCAGACCCGGAAGGCGCGCTAGGTTACTTGGGTAAGGTTTTTTTTCTCTCTCCCCTTATTTAAACGCGGGCTCCGAGTTTTAGGCCTCAGTCTCTCGGAAGACTTTGCGACGGCTGGTGGGTAAGTTTGGTCGTTTATTTAATAGTTAAAAATTTAAAGTTTTCTTTCAAAAAAGCGGTAGCAGACCCGGAAGGCGCGCTAGGTTACTTGAGTAAGGTTTTTTTTTCTCCCCTTATTTAAACGCGCAGGCGAGTCACCCGAGGCACTACACGAGTAGTGCCTCCCACCCTTCCACCTCCTCTAACCTAATAATAAGACCAATTGTGACTAGCGGGTAAGTGCTGCATTTTCCTTGTTTGTTTCTTTAGATTTAGTTGGTTTTGTTGTTTTTTTTTAAGGAAAGCTTACTTTTAGAGGGATGGCAGTGCAGAGAGGGCAATGTTCCTCTTGCAACATGTATGAGGTGAGGGAAGCCATTAGCGTCCCTGCTGAGTACACTTGCAAGAAGTGCACCCATCTCCAGCTCCTCCAAACCCGTGTTAGGGAACTGGAGCTGGAGTTGGATGAACTGCGGATCATTCGGGAGGCAGAGGAGGTCATAGATCGGAGCTTTAGGCAAGTAGTTACTCCGAAAGTTCAAGATAGATGGGTGACAGTGAGGGGGAGTGGGAGGAGGAAGCCAGTGCAGGGACCCCCTGCGGTCATTCCCCTCAAGAACAAGTATACCGTTTTGGATACTTGTGGGGGGGATGACTTACCAGGGGCAAGCAACGAGGTTCAGGCCTCTGGCACGGAGCCTGGCCCCGTTGCTCAGAAGGGTAGGGTGGAGAAAGGTAGAGCAATAGTTCTTGGGGACTCGATAGTGAGGGGTACAGACAGACGGTTTTGTGGGGGCGACAGGGACTCACGTTTGGTATGTTGCCTCCCAGGTGCAAGGGTATGTGATGTCGCTGATCGTGTTTTCCGGGTCCTTAAGGGGGAGGGGGAGCAGCCCCAGATCGTGGTCCACGTTGGCACCAACGATATAGGTAGGAAGAAGGGTGAGGATGTCAGACAGGCTTTCAGGGAGCTAGGTTGGAAGCTCAGAGTTAGAACAAACAGAGTTGTAGTCTCTGGTTTGTTACCCGTGCCACGTGATAGAGAGTCGAGGAATAGGGAGAGAGAGCAGTTAAATGCGTGGCTACAGGGATGGTGCAGGAGGGAGGGATTCCGGTTTCTGGACAACTGAGGTCCTTTCTGGGGAAGGTGGGACCTCTATAAAAAGGATGGGCTACACCTGAACCTGAGGGGCACCAGTATCCTTGGGGGGAGGTTTGCTAGTGCTCTTTGGGAGGGTTTAAACTAACTCCGCGGGGGCATGGGAACCAGGACTGTAGCTTTAGGGTACAGGACCTTGAGTGTAGGGAGGTTAGGAATAATGCAGTGATCTCTAAGGAGGGTGCCTGTAACCAGAAGGGTGGATTGAAGTGTGTATACTTCAATGCCAGAAGTATAAGGAATAAGGTAGGTGAACTTGCAGCGTGGGTTGGTACCTGGGACTTCGATGTTGTGGCCAGAACAGGGACAAGAATGGCTGTTGCACGTTCCAGGGTTCAAATGTTTTAGTAGGATCAGACATGGGGGTAAAAAAGGGGGAGGCGTGGCATTACTTGTCAAAGATAGTATCACAGCAGTGGAATAGACGATGGAAGAGGACTTGCCATCTGAGGTAGTTTGGGCTAAGGTTAGAAATAGGAAAGGTGAGGTCACCCTGTTAGGTGTTTTCTACAGGCCTCCTAATAGTCCTAGAGAAGTAGAGGATAATATTGCGAGGATGATTCAGGAAAAGAGTGAAGGTAGCAGGGTGGTTGTTATGGGGGACTTTAACTTCCCAGATATTGACTGGGAGAGCTATAGCTCGAGTTCATTAGATGGGTCGGTGTTTGTACAATGTGTGCAGGAGGGTTTCCTGACACAATATGTCGACAGGCCAACAAGAGGGGAGGCTATATTGGATTTGGTTCTAGGTAATGAACCAGGCCAGGTGTTAGACTTGGAGGTAGGTGAGCACTCCGGGGACAGTGACCACAACTCGGTGACTTTTACTTTAGTGATGGAGAGGGATAATCGTGCGCCGCAGGGCAAGAGTTATAGCTGGGGGCAGGGAAATTATGATGCAGTGAGGCATGACTTAGGATGTGTGGATTGGAAAAACAGGCTTCAAGAGAAGAACACTAATGAGATGTGGGGATTGTTCAAGGAGCAGCTACTGCGTGTCCTCGATAGGTATGTACCAGTCAGGCATGGTGTAAAGGGCCTTGTGAAGCAGCCGTGGTTTAGTAAGGTATTGGAGTCCCTTGTGAAAGGGAAGAAGGCGGCATATGTAAAGATGAGGCGTGAAGGTTCAGTAGGGGCGATTGAGAGTTATAAGGTAGCCAGGAAGGAGCTAAAGAGGGAGCTAAGAGAAGCGAGAAGGGGACATGAAAAGTCTTTAGCTGGTAGGATTAGGGAAAACCCAAAGGCTTTCTATAGGTATGTCAAGAATAAAAGGATGACTAGGGTAGGTATCGGTCCAGTCAAGGATAGTAGTGGGAAGTTGTGTGTGGAGGCGGAGGAGATTGGAGAGACATTAAATCAGTACTTTTCATCAGTATTCACTCAGGAACAGGACACTGTTGCTGATGTGAATATGGAATCACAAATAATTAGAATGGATGCCCTGGAAATATGCAGGGAAGAGGTTTTGGGAATATTGGAAAGGATGAATATAGATAAGTCTCCTGGGCCTGATGGCATTTACCCCAGGATCCTATGGGAAGCTAGGGAGGAGATAGCAGAGCCATTGGCCTGGATTTTTATGTCATCATTGTCAACGGGAATAGTACCAGAGGACTGGAGGATAGCGAATGTGGTCCCATTGTTCAAGAAAGGGAGTAGGGATAGCCCTAGTAACTATAGGCCAGTGAGTCTGACTTCAGTGGTGGGCAAAGTCTTAGAGAGAATGGTAAGAGATAAGATTTATGAACATCTGGGTAGGAATAACGTGATCAGGGATAGCCAGCATGGTTTTGTGAAGGGCAGGTCGTGCCTCACAAACCTTATTGAGTTCTTTGAGAAGGTGACTAAGGAAGTGGACGAGGGTAAAGCAGTAGATGTTGTGTATATGGATTTTAGTAAGGCGTTCGATAAGGTTCCCCATGGTAGGCTAATGCTAAAACTACGGAGGTATGGCATTGAGGATACATTAGAGGTTTGGATTAGGAATTGGCTGGCTGGAAGGAGACAGAGGGTAGTAGTTGATGGATTATGTTCATCTTGGAGCGCAGTTACTAGCGGTGTACCACAAGGATCTGTTTTGGGACCATTGCTTTTTGTTATCTTTATAAATGATCTAGAGGAAGGACTTGAAAGCTGGGTAAGCAAGTTTGCGGATGACACAAAAGTCGGTGGAGTTGTGGATAGTGAGGAAGGAAGTGGTAGGTTACAGCGGGATATAGATAAGTTGCAGAGCTGGGCGGAAATGTGGCAAATGGAATTCAATGTAGCTAAGTGCGAAGTCGTTCACTTTGGTAGGAATAACAAGATGATGGATTACTGGGCTAATGGTAGGCTACTTGGTAGTGTGGATGAGCAGAGGGATCTTGGTGTCCATGTACACAGATCTCTGAAAGTTGCCACCCAGGTAAATAGTGCTGTGAGGAAGGCATATGGTGTACTGGGCTTTATTGGCAGAGGAATTGAGTTCCGGAGTCCTGAGGTCATGTTGCAGTTGTATAAGACTCTGGTGAGGCCTCATCTGGAGTATTGTGTGCAGTTTTGGTCGCCATACTATAGGAAGGATGTGGAAGCTTTAGAACGAGTGCAGAGGAGGTTTACCAGGATGTTGCCTGGAATGGTAGGAAAATCTTATGAGGAAAGGCTGAGGCACTTGGGGCTGTTCTCATTGGAGAAGAGAAGGTTTAGGGGAGATCTGATAGAAGTGTATAAGATGATTAGGGGTTTAGATAGGGTAGATACGAAGAACCTTTTACCGCTAATGGAGTCAGGTGTTACTAGGGGACATAGCTTTAAATTAAGGGGTGGTAGGTATAGGACAGATGTTAGGGGTAGATTCTTCACACAGCGGGTTGTGAGTTCATGGAATGCCCTGCCCGTATCAGTGGTGAACTCTCCTTCTTTATGGTCATTTAAGCGGGCATTGGATAGGCATTTGGAAGTTATTGGGCTAGTATAGGTTAGGTAGGATTCGGTCGGCGCAACATCGAGGGCCGAAGGGCCTGTACTGCGCTGTATCCTTCTATGTTCTATGTTCTATGAACTAACAGACTTAGACTTATCTGGGTCCTCTTGTCTCTTATTTGATTGATGGAAAGTGCATCAGACCACATGAATTATTTTGGAGGTTAATGAACTGTAATTGAAAAAGGGACCCTCAGGTGGATATCATCTGGACTAGTTGTTCTATCTGTTATCAAGTTCTTAATTCTATTTAAAATTATGTGTGCATTTAATTTATCATTATTATTTTTACCATAAATCCTATTCAATTCCAATTGTCAATCATCATATTCAGGAGTGATGACCACTGAAAGGTATTCGTCTAATATTTTCACCACACCTAGTGAATAACCTTTGCGACCTATACATGAACCATCTTGTTGGTCAGACATATTCACCTTAGGAAACATTGTGTAGTTGATGTAGGGAATGACGTGAAACAGTCTTTGTCTCTTTCAAATGCTGCAGTAACAAAATCACTCAAAGTTCATATTATACATTTATTCATTACTGCCACAATAAAAAGCTTGTATTGATATATCACCTTCAACAAAATACATCATTCAAGGTGCTTCACAAGAATATTATCAAGCAAAATTTGAAACCAAGCCATATGAAGGGACATTGGGAGAGATAATCAAAACTACATAAGCAAACAAATGGAAAGATAAGCAAGGGAATGACAGAGCTTAGGGTCTTGGCAGCCTAAAGTACCACTGTCAATCATGCATTGATTCAGTTTGGGAAATTACAGCAATTCAGAAATCTCAGAGGATTGTCATATTAGACAAGATTACAGAGGTAGGGGTGGGCAAGACTTTTACATCAGCATAGAATCTTCGAGGAGAAAGTGAGGTCTGCAGATGCTGGAGATCAGAGCTGAAAATGTGTTGCTGGAAAAGCTCAGCAGGTCAGGCAGCATCCAAGGAACAGGAAATTCGACATTTCGGGCATAAGCCCTTCATCCTGAGGAATTTCCTGTTCCTTGGATGCTGCCTGACCAGCTGCGCTTTTCCGGCAACACATTTTCAGCTTTTACATCAGCATAACCAATTCTACCTCACATCATTAGAAGCGCAAATTATATATGGTAAAATTAGTTAAATAGATTCTTCACAAACATGAATCCAATTACAGTTCTAATAATTACATAAATGCATGACAGATATTTTTAACCATGCAATTGTGTGACTATAGTAACATGACAACTAATTGTGCCAATGATTCATATAATCCCTACAGTGAGGAAGCAAGCCATTTGGCCCATCGAGTCCACACGGACTCTCCAAAGAGTATCCACCCAGACCCAGACCCTACCCTGTCCCTGTAACCCCTTATTTATCATGACCAATCCAACTAGCCTGCACATCCCTGGACACTATGGGCAAATTAGCATGGCCAATCCACTTGACACCTTTGGACTGTGGGAGAAAACCCATGCAGACATGGCATAAATGTGCAAACCCCACACAGACAATTCCCAAAGGTGGAATTAAATCCAAGTTCTTGGTGCTGTGAGGCAGCAGTGCTGGCCACTGTGCTGCCCTTTTTTTATTGTTGTACAACTACTTATAGCAATTTTTTCTCTATGCTATGGAGGTCACATTTAATGGCGGTCACATTTAATGGCGGTCACATTAATCCTATGGAACAGTTTCGCTTTAATCTTATGGAATAGTTGCAAATGGAGTAAAATTGGCCATAATCACTGGTGACATTGTTCATGAATTTGGTAAGTGTTCATTTGATACTTAAGTATCTTTAAGTTATTTTATTAATTTGGTTTGCTTATTTTTGAGTGACATGATAGTAAGCATGTGGTAGCATTTGATTGCATTTTGATCAATATGGGATCACTATAGTAAATCATGGCATGAATGCAAAGTTAGAAACTTCAAAATGCATCAGCTAACTTTTGTTTGTGGATTTTTGCTCTAAGTAAAATTAGTAAGCTGGTTTGTAATTAGATCAGCGTAAGCAAAAGCTGCATTCTACATGTTAAAAGCCCAAACTAGTTTATCAACTTGAGGATGAGCCAAATGAGACTTGCACAAGCTGTAAGCATCAATTTGTTTTCATGGAAAGTAACTGAACCATTCACATTGCATAGGTCCTTATCACAGCAGTTAGTCCCAGCACTGGCGATGATGACACTGATGGTTCCAGTACACCTCGAATTTTCAATGCAGCCCTTTGTCAAAGTAGTTACTTCTTCTTTCACTAGAATGATGAGGGCAAAGATAATTTAAGCTCATTAATCTTCAAGCATCAGTTATATTAATATTTTAATCAGTATTGTGACTTTACTGAACACTTTTCTATGATTCCAGGAAGGAGTTACAAAACACCAGCAGGAGACATGTGATTCTTACAAATTGTTATTGATTTTAACTTTGTCATTTGGAGAATAATTAAGAGCCTGCTAGTTGTACAGCCACAGTGATAGATATGGCTGCTTTCTCACATTGGTAGCCAATGGAAGCCATCATTAACAAGGGCACATGAGTAGGTTATTTGGTTGACCTTCCTTCCATCTGCCAAGAAGATATTGATAGAGGCAAAACATCTTTTGATAGTTTGTGTCATAATGTAATTTAGGATTATAATCTCTTGATGTTCTTTGAATATTACATATCAGAGGATTAGATAGGGTGGACAATGAGAGTCTTTTTCCAAGGATGATGATGTCTGCTTGTATGAGGGGGCATAGCTGCATATTGAGAGGTGATAGATTTAAGACAGATGTCAGAGGCAGGTTCTTTATTTAGAGAGTGGTAAAGGCATGGAATGCCCTGCCTACCATTGTAGTTTACTCAGCCACATTAGGGGCATTTAAACAGTCCTTAGATAAGCAAATGGACGATGATGGGATAGTGTTGGATGATGGGATTAGTTTACAGATCGGTGCAACATCGATGGCTGAAGGGCCTGTTCTGCTTTGAATTGTTCTACATTCTATATTGTCCAAAGGGAATAGAAATTCACCTCATACACTGGAGCAAATCGGTTTGAGATTGTCTGTCCATTCTAAACAGTAACTGACATTCAGGGTTTTGCAACAAATAGCACTATACAGCATAACAACAATATAACCAATCTCTCACAAACAGATACTGAAGCAGGAGTAGGCCATTTGGTTCCTTGAGCCTGATGAAATCATGTCTCAACTGATTGCTCAGATTCATTTTTTGTCTGCCCAACTCTCTTGTGGATCAAATATATACTTAGTTTATCATAACATCCCTATAAGCCAGTTAGCCCAAGGTGTCTGAGCCAAGCACCCCCTCCCCACTCCCCACTCACGAAGAGACCCCACGCAGACCCAATCCCTCACCCAAGCATTTTTTTCCATGTCTCATCCATTTAAGCTGCACATGTGGCAATTTTGCATGGCCAGTCAAACTAACCTGCACATCGCTGGACACAATGAGCAATTTATCATGGCCAATCCACCTAACCTACACATCTTTGGATTGGAGGAGTAAACCAAAGCATCCTGTGGAATCTTGCGCAGACACAGAGAAAACATGCAAACTTCACAGAGACAGTCATCCCAGGTGGGATTGAACCTGGGTCTGTGAGACACCAGCGCCAACCATTGTGTCACAGTGCCACCCTTGAACTATCCTCGAACAATGACCCAGTTTCCATTAGTCTCTGGAGGAGAGAATTCCACACACCAAACACCCTATGACAGATCAAAATTCTTCTTACCTAAATCCTAAAAGAAGATTCCTTACTTTGGAACAGTGTCCCCCTGCTTCTAGACTGTTCACAAAGGGAAATGTTCTGTCAATATTCACCCTGCCAAAGCCCCTCAGGAACTTGCATGATTCAATCAGATGACCGCTCATTTTTCAAAATTGCAATGGGTATAGCCCCAACTTACTCATCCCAAGGGAACCTTCTCTGAATTATTTCCTGTTGAATTATATTCTTAAGTAAGGAGATCAGAAGCGTACACAGTACTGCAGATGTGGTCTTGCTAACATTCTGTAAAACTGTAGCATAGTTTCCTTACTTTCATTTTCAGTTACCCCGGCAAAAAAAAATCACCATTCAATTTGCCTTTTTAATCCTCTGCTGCACAATCTTTTATTCTTTATTTATTAGGACACCCAGATCCCTCTTAGCTAATCAGTTGTGCAGTCTCTCTGCATTCAAATATTATGCAGTTATTTTGTATTGTTAACATGGATAAAATAACGTTTTCCTATGTTATACGCATCTGCTAATTCTTTTTTGTTCAATCACTTAAACTATATAAATTCCTTTATGGACTATTTTTATGTCATCTTGACAACTTAGTTACTTATGGAACTTTGTGACATCAGCAAATTCAGTCGCCATTCATCCAGTCCTTTCAAGTCCATTGATGTTGATTATAAGTAGTTGAGGCCCCAACACTGATTCCTCACTGGTACTCAACTAGTAGCAGCTTGCCAATCTAAAAATTACTACTTTTTCTCCTTCCTGTTAGCTAATTAATCTTCTTCCCATGTTAAGATGATACTCCCTACGTCATAAGCTCTTACTTTGTAAAGTAGCTGAATTCAAATCCACGTCCTCAAAACATTAGTCAGGAGTTCCAGATTAATAGTCCAGAGATACAGTACATCCTTATTCTCTCAGTTCATTTTGGCTGACTCTGACCTCTTACTCTTTATTTAAATTTGAAACACCACTTGCCCTTCTCTCCCTCAAATGTAATGCAAAATTCAGTCACATTATGATCATTGCTACCTAGAGATTTCTTCACTTGCATGCATCCAAGTCTAGAATGCGTGGGTGGCATGGTGGCACAGTGGGTTCAATTCCCGACTCAGGCGACTGACTGTGTGGAGTTTGCACATTCTCCCCGTGTCTGCATGGGTTTCATCCGGGTGCTCCGGTTTCCTCCCACAGTCCAAAAATGTGCAAGTCAGGTGAATTGGCCATGCTAAATTGCCCATAGTGTTAAGTAAAGGGGTAAATGTAGGGGAATGGGTGGGTTGCGCTTCGGTGGGTCGGTGTGGACTTGTTGGACCGAAGGGCCTGTTTCCACACTGTAAGTAATCTAATCTAGAATAGCCTCCCGTCTCGTCGTCTCTAGAATGTGCTGCTCTAAGAACTGTTCCAAAATCCTAAAACTCATCTTTCAGGCTACTTTTGCTGATATGATTGTCTGATCTATGCTCAGAATAACTTCCTTACAAATACCCGGTATTTCTTTTTGAGCTCTGTCTCACAATACACTGTTATGAGACCCGAGACCTAATGCATAATTCTCAACTAATGCATTGCTATTTCTCACCTCTATCCAAACTTCTGGCACATTCTTAAGCTTGTACACTCTGTTCCTTCTTGCCAATGAAGGATTTAATGAATACTAACTTGTTCTCTTGCATGGATCTAGCCCTTCAACTTACTGCGTATTTCCTCATGTGACATATTTCCTCTACTATTTACTTTAAAGTCCTCTTTGCTGCCCCAGTTGCACACAGGTTCAGGTGAAGAACATCTACCAATACCATTCCCATCTCCGTCAGTACTCCTGCTAGTGCGTTATGAATCAAAAGTTGTTTCTCTCACACTAATCCTTGAGCCATGTATTTAACTCTTTAATTACAGGTCATTCTGCTATAATGCAACAGTTCCTCTGCAACCCCACACTATGAAAAACCTCTATAGAGGTTGTCGAAAGTGCACAAACCAGATATCCCACTCAGACCCATAGTATCACTACCAGGGACACCATCACACAAACTGGCTAAAGAACTACAGCAGAAACTGAAACAACTGATCAGCGGATCCAGACACTCTATACAATCAACACAGGAATTCTTGGACATCATCAGAAATATACACATAGACAAGGAAGAAACCATGGTCTCATTCAATGTAATGGCACTGTTCACCTCTATCGACAAAACCCTAGCCAGAGAAACAATAGCCAACCTGCTGAACATACAGAACAGACAACAAGACGGGGAACCTATCAACAAAGAATGCAAGCTCAAACTACTGGATCTGTGCCTCACAACACACTTCACATTCAACAACCAAATATATGAACGACTCAACGACACACCCATGGGCTCACCCATCTCTGGACTCATAGCAGAAGCAGTAATGCAAAGGTTAGAATTAACAGTCTTACCGCAAATTCAACCCAAACTCTGGATCAGATATGTAGATGATACCTTTGTAATCATTAAAAACACAGAAATAGAGAACACACACTGGATCATCAATGCCACACTCACAGGAATCCGATTCACTAGAGATGAAGAAAAGGACAACCAACTCCCATTCCTAGACGTGATGGTACAGAGAACACCTGATGGAGAATTCACCACAAAGGTATACAGGAAAGCCACACACACAGACCAAGTCCTAAACTACGAAACCAACCACCCCAACACACACAAAAGAAGTTGCATCTAGACACTGTTCAAAAGGGCCACAACACATTGTAGCATACCGGAACTGCAAAAAGAGGAAGAAGAACACCTCTACCATGTATTAGCCAAAAACGGATACCCGCACAATTTCATCAACAGATGCCTAAGGGAAAGACAACGGAATGAGGACATGCCACAACCCAAAGGACTAGCCACATTACCATACATCAAAAACATTTCTGAACTGACAGCCAGACTACTGCGACCACTAGGACCAATGTTGAACTTGTTAGGTGATTACACGAACCTAGATAGCTATGATTCTATTTTCTTTGTCTCCATGCCTGAAACACTTGCCATCACACCTTCCTGCTCTAACTGTTCCACACCTTGGTGCAAGACAAATTTCCCTGAATATATTGCACAGTCAGCAGTGGTGAAGATGAGGATGTGGTTTGTTTCCCTGCATTCCACCAATTCATGTTTCAGAAAGTTCTCCGATAACATCCCATTTCTGTTCTGGACTTCTGGATATTCTAACAGGAATGAAAACGCTTCTTTTTCTATATGTTTGATGGATTCATCGAAAGCCTCAAAAAGGTACAACATTGATGAATGTCTAATACTGTACAGTTTAACTTATGATCTCAAATGGCAGCTTTTATAAGATAATTAGTAATGAAAACTTACGTAAAGTTGTGCTGACCTTGGTTACCATGCATCTGTCCTGATTACCTGTGCAATTTACCGGTGTGTTCTGGTTGCAGATTTCATTGCTTTTAGCATTAGTGCAGCTGTAGCATTGCAAGGGGACAACTGCAAACAGAGTAAACACAGCAACAACCTTAGCACGGTGCAGTTTTACCCTTTGTAGCATAGATACAAATGAAGAATTTGTTATTTCTTAATAGAATTACATATTTTAGTGTTTTTGAGATCCACTATCATGTTTTTTTATACTTTATATTGGCTGTCCTCCCAACTGGATCACACATTCATTATGCATTCTGAGTACTTTCTTTGATTCCCTCCCTAAGGTTGTGTGGAATTAAGAGAAGGTTGCTAGATGTTATGACTTTAGATTTCCAGATGTTAGAAATAATCAAATATGTTGACAAAGCTTAGAGCTATTCAACTTTAATCCATTTTGATCTGCTGTCAGTGATGTGTTGTACCTGACAGTGCTGCTGTGAATGTGCCCCGTTATGCCAGAACAGCTTCATGCATACAACTGGTTCCTGATTAATTAGCTCTTTGCTCTTTACCATATAGCCAGCCGAGCTAACCAACCCCCTTTCTTGACAATACAACAATATAAAATACTGGCCCTAGTGCCTGAGAATAAAGGAATCAGCCTGTTCTTGGGGTCCTGCCAAAGCCCTTGTTAGTTGACTGCCAAAGTTTGAGAGAGCAGTTTTTGGCAATATTCCTTGGATAACAGCAGTGTTGGCACCTGGCTTCTGTTTGGGACTGCCTTCAAGATTTAGAATTCAGCATGTTAAATATAATGCACTGTTGACTTCATAATGTTTTCACTTAATCAATGTTTTTCAAGTATATGAGTAAAAATACATTGATATGTTTTTAACAGTAATCTTCTGTGTATCTCTCCTTTGAAAGTTTAAACTAGGACAGAAAATCAACACTGAAAGCCTCTTAGGAAGAAACTATGGTCACTAGGAGGGACAACATTTAAAGAGAGAAGAAACTACCCTGTCCATCAAATCGAGCTGCAGCTGGATGACTAAAGAAATTGAGGGTTTGGCTAAGAAAAAGAAAGAAGCATATGTCAGGTATAGACAGGATAGGTCAAGTGAATCCTTAGAAGAGTATAAAGGCAGTAGGAGTATACTTAAGAGGGAAATCAGGAGAGCAGAAAGGGGACATGAGATAGTTTTGGCAAATAGAATTAAGGAGAATCCAAAGGGTTTTTATAAATATATTAATGACAAAAGGGTAACTAGGGAGAGAACAGAGTCCCTCAAAGATCAGCAAGGTGGCCTTTGTGTGGAGCCACAGCAAATGGGGGGAGATACTTAACATGTATTTTGCATCAGTATTTACTGTGGAAAAGGATATGGAAGAAATAGACTGTGGGGGAAATAGATGGTGACACCTTGAAAAATGCCCATATTACAGAGGAGGAAGTGCTGGATGTCTTGAAACGCATAAAGGTGGATAAATCCCCAAGGCCTGATCAGGTGTACCCTCGATCTCTGTGGGAAGCCAGAGAAGTGATTGCCTCTTGCTGAGATATGTGTATCATCGGTAGTCACAGGTGAGGTGCCGGAAGACTGGGGTTGGCTAATGTGGTGCCATTCTTTAAAAAGGGTGGTAAGGACAAGCCAGGAAACTAAAGACCAGTGAGCCTGACATTGGTGGTGGGGAAGTTGTTGGAGGGAATCCTGAGGGATAGGATGTACATGTATTTGGAAAGGCAAGCACTGATTAGGGATAGACAATATGGCTTTGTGTAGGGGAAATCATGTCTCACAAACTTGATTGAGTTTTTTGAAGAAGTAACAAAGAGGATTGATGAGGGCAGAGCAGAAGATGTGAACTATAAGGACTTCAGTAAGACGTTCGACAAGGTTCCCCATGGGAGACTGATTAGCAAGGTTAGCTCTCACGGAATACAGGGAGAACTAGCCATTTGAATACTAAACTGGTTTAAAGATAGAAGACAGAGGGTGGTGGTGGAGGGTTGTTTTTCAGACTGGAGCCCTGTGACCAGTGGAGTGCCACAAGGATTGGTGCTGGCTCCTCTACTTTTTGTCATTTACATAAATGATTTGGATGCGAGCATAAGAGGTACAGTTAGTAAGTTTGCAGATGACACCAAAATTGGAGGTGCAGTGGACAGCGAAGAAAGTTACCTCAAATTAAAACAGGATCTCGATCAGATGGGCCAATGGGCTGAGAGGTGGCAGATGGAGTTCAAATAAATGCGAGGTGCTGCATTTTGGGAAAGCAAATCTTAGCAGGACTTATATACATAATGGTAAGGTTCTAGGGAGTGTTGTTGAACAAAGAGACCTTGGAGTGCAGATTCATAGTTCCTTGAAAGTGGAGGCGCAGGTAGATAGGACAGTGAAGAAGACATTTGGTATATTTTCCTTTATTGGTCAGAGTATTGAATACAGGAGTTGGGAGGTCATGTTGCGGCTGTACAGGACATTGGTTAGGCCACTGTTGGAATATTGCATGCAGTTCTGGTCTCCTTCCTATCAGAATGATGTAGTGAAATTTGAAAGGGTTCAAAAAAGATTTACAAGGATGTTGCCAGGATTGGAGGATTTGAGCTATAGGGAGAGGCTGAAAAGGTTGGGGCTGTTTTCCCTGGAGCATCGGAGGCTGAGGGGTGACCTTATAGAGGTTTACAAAATTATGAGGAGCATGGATAGGATAAATAGACAACGTCTTTTCCCTGGGGTCGGGGAGTCCAGAACTAGAGGGCATAGGTTTAGGTGAGAGGGTAACGATATAAAAGAGACCTAAGGGGCAACTTTTTCACGCAGAGGGTGATATGTGTATGGAATAAGCTGCCAGAGGGTGTGGTGGAGGCTGGTACAATTGCAACATTTAAGAGGCATTTGGATGGGTACATGAATAGGAAGGGTTTGGTGGGATATGGGCCGGGTGCTGGCAGGTGGGACTAGATTGGGTTGGGATATCTGGTCAGCGTGGACGGGGTTGGACCGAAGAGTCTGTTGCCATGCCGTACATCTCTATGACTCTATGATCTGTGGTAGGGGAAGGACGTCTTCTAGCCACACAATAAAAAGACAGTGGGAGCACATAGCCTTGAAGGTGTCAGAAAAAAGCTCAATGTTTAAGGGCAGTGAATGCATTCCTAAGTGCCTTTATAACAATTTTACCATTAGTCTCAGCAGCTGTTCAATTTCCATACACTATTACAATGGCTTACATCACTGGACACCTGTGACTAGTCGTGTGCCACAAGGATCAATGCTGGGTCCACTGCTTTTCGTCATTTATATAAAGGATTTGAATGTGAATATAGGAGGTATGATTAGTAAGTTTGTAGACGACACCAAAATTGGTGGATAGCGAAGAAGGTTACATCAGAGTCCAGCAGTATCTTGATTAGATGGGCCAATGAGCCAAGGAGTAGGAGATGGAGTTTAATTGCGATAAATGTGAGCTGCATTTGGAAAGGCATATCAGTGCAGAACTTACACACAATGGTAAGGTCTTGGAGAGTGTTGCTGAACAAAGAAACCTTGGAGCGCAGGTTCATAGTTCTTTGAAAGTGAAGTTTCAGGGAGACAGGATAATGAAAAGGCACTTGGTATGCTTCCCTTTATTAGTGAGTGGATTCACTATAGGAATTGGGTGGTCATATTGTGTCAATACAGGACATTGTCGAGAGTGTAGTGCTGGAAAAGCACTGCAGGTGAGACAGCATCCGAGGAGCAGGAGAATCGATATTTCGGGCATAAGCCCTTCATCAAGAAATTGTACAGGACATTTGTTCGGCCCCTTTTGGAATAATGTGTTCCATTCTGGTCTCCATGCTATAGAAGAAGGTTGTGAAAAGTTCAGAAAAGCTATTCAAGGATGTTGCCAGGGTTGGAGGGTTTGAACTATAGGGAGAAGCTGAATAGGCTGAGGCTATTTTCCCTGAAGTGTCAGAGACTGAGGGGTGACCTTATCGAGTTTTATAAAATCATGAGGGGCATGAATAGGGTGAATAGACAAGGTCTTTTCCCTGGGGTGGAGGAATACAAAGTAGAGGACATAGGCTTAAGATGAGGGGGGCAAGATTTAAAAGGGATCCAAGGGGCAGCTTTTTCGTGCAGAGGGCGGTGCGTGTGTGGAAAGAGCTACCACAGAAAGTGGTGGAGACTGGTACAATTATGATATTTAAGAGGTATCTGAATGGGAATATAAATAGGAAGGGTTTAGAGGGATATGGGCCAAAAAAGAATAGATTCATCTAGCATATCTGGTCGTATTGGATGAGTTGGGCCGGACGGTCTGTTTCGATGTTGTACATCTCTATGACTATCATGTGATTAATCCTCAGCACTTCACAGGAACAAAGCATTAGATACTAACCTCCAGAAGGAGATAATTAATTGCAGGAGTTTCTTAGAGCAGGAAATTGAGGTTAGGAAATGTAGAGGTCTAGAGAAAGTAGTCCAGAGTTGAGGGCCATGTAAACTGAATGAGCAGCCACCTGAGGAAGCAGAAATTAATTCAAAGGGGGTAGGTGAGCCTAGATGCGATTGTATGTAGAAAATCGAATGGCCTGCTTTACTGTTATACACCTTCCCGGCTTGATTTTCCGCAGTATGTTGTGTCAGCACCACAGCACAAAAATCTACCTCCCCCAAACTACCATACTTCATTGAGAAAGTTAAATTCAGTTACATTGACTTCTGCTAACAATTAATCACTTATGTTCCCAACATAACAGAAAGTTTAATTAAAACAAAAGTGCTGGAGAAAGTTGGTCTGGTAACATCTATTTTCTTTCAGACCTTCGGTCTTTTGCTTTTATTTCAGCAGAAGCTTGTTCAATCTTCCTTTACATTGAGCCCAAAATAAATTTGTAAAGCAACAGAAGATTTTTTTAAAAAAATTCTTGAATAATGAGATATATAACATTAAATTTAAGTCTGTATTTGTTAAAAAAATACCTGATGGAATAAAGAAGTAACTCATAAGCAGGATGAATAAAACAGTCTTCATCTTGATCCGCAGTTTACATGAATGCTCTCAATTGCGCTTTATAAATGTAAGGGGAAATGTTGTTAGCAATTGTTGTCATGTGTTTAGAAACACAACACTCTAGATGAAATGTTAAGTACTAAATCCCACAGATATAATTAATTGTACATCTTTTATGTACAGCATTAAATTTCACACATATTATTTAAATGTAAATCAATTGAATATGAAAAGATTTTAAAATCTCCATTCCGATTACTATTATGTTGTCATTGTCTAGAAATTAATTTGTACCACTGCATAGTATTGATATTCTAAAATGTCACCTTTGTGAACTTTGATATGTTGTATCTTGAATTTTATAAATCTAGATGCCAGCATGTATGTAAGAAATGCACATTGCCTCAGCAACTCAGATTACTTGAGTGAACTGTAACCGCCAGGGTCTGAACAAACATTAAGTTTGTCACTGCTTTAGTAAGTTGGAACCCAGGCTAATGTACTGGAAACATGACTTCAAATCCCACCATGGCAGGTGGTGAACTGGAACTAGAAGCTATTCAAATCATTCTAAAATCCCGACAGGCAGGGAATTGTCTGGCCTACTGTGCATCCGTTGGCCTAGATGACAGTTTAGAACATAGAACATAGAACATAGAAGGATACAGCGCAGTACAGGCCCTTCGGCCCTCGATGTTGCGCCGACCGAGTCCTACCTAACCTATACTAGCCCAATAACTTCCAAATGCCTATCCAATGCCTGCTTAAATGAACATAAAGAAGGAGAGTTCACCACTGATACGGGCAGGGCATTCCATGAACTCACAACCCGCTGTGTGAAGAATCTACCCCTAACATCTGTCCTATACCTACCACCCCTTAATTTAAAGCTATGTCCCCTAGTAACACCTGACTCCATTAGCGGTAAAAGGTTCTTAGTATCTACCCTATCTAAACCCCTAATCATCTTATACACTTCTATCAGATCGCCCCTAAACCTTCTCTTCTCCAATGAGAACAGCCCCAAGTGCCTCAGCCTTTCCTCATAAGATTTTCCTACCATTCCAGGCAACATCCTGGTAAACCTCCTCTGCACTCGTTCTAAAGCTTCCACATCCTTCCTATAGTATGGCGACCAAAACTGCACACAATACTCCAGATGAGGCCTCACCAGAGTCTTATACAACTGCAACATGACCTCAGGACTCCGGAACTCAATTCCTCTGCCAATAAAGCCCAGTACACCATATGCCTTCCTCACAGCACTATTTACCTGGGTGGCAACTTTCAGAGATCTGTGTACATAGACACCAAGATCCCTCTGCTCATCCACACTACCAAGTAGCCTACCATTAGCCCAGTAATCCATCATCTTGTTATTCCTACCAAAGTGAACGACTTCGCACTTAGCTACATTGAATTCCATTTGCCACATTTCCGCCCAGCTCTGCAACTTATCTATATCCCGCTGTAACCTACCACTTCCTTCCTCACTATCCACAACTCCACCGACTTTTGTGTCATCCGCAAACTTGCTTACCCAGCTTTCAAGCCCTTCCTCTAGATCATTTATAAAGATAACAAAAAGCAATGGTCCCAAAACAGATCCTTGTGGTACACCGCTAGTAACTGCGCTCCAAGATGAACATAATCCATCAACTACTACCCTCTGTCTCCTTCCAGCCAGCCAATTCCTAATCCAAACCTCTAATGTATCCTCAATGCCATACCTCCGAAGTTTTAGCATTAGCCTACCATGGGGAACCTTATCGAACGCCTTACTAAAATCCATATACACAACATCTACTGCTTTACCCTCATCCACTTCCTTAGTCACCTTCTCAAAGAACTCAATAAGGTTTGTGAGGCACGACCTCCAATTTCTTACCCCCCAGTCTCTTTGGATGAGTAAACTCTGGTCTTGGAAACAAGCTGAAATGTGATTTGGTGTTTGTGAAATGTTAACCAAGATTTGTTACATTTATGTCTCAAAATACAGTCAGCAATCTGACATGACAATAGATACAGCTTGAGAATCTTTGGGACCCAACTGGTTTTTGGATAAAAAACATTTTCATTAATAGATTGACTATAGTCCACCTGGGTCTTTACAGGTCCTTTCCGGCCCTTCACAAAATGTGTTTCACTTTTAAACACATTCAGGTTAAGTGAAGGTCTCAGCCTGTTTACAGGTCCATTTGGGTCCACTTCTGAAAAGACCTTTGGATTTTAGGTCTTTTTAGTTTTTAGATGTATAGGTGAAGAATACCTGACATGTAATGAAGTCAGACACGATGGGTGACTGGCTTCCTACACCAAATAATTCTGTGACGCTAACATTCCAGAAACAACTTTTGAAATAACTTTCCCATTCGTATGCTCTGTGATTCCAGCCATCCTGCAATTGCACTTCTTGGGGTGAAGTACAGGTTAATTTCCTGTATCCAAAAAGTGTACGTACAGATTCTACATGCACACAAATGATGTAAAGATGGAAGATCATGGAGGGAATGCAATTTTTATTTCCCATCCACATAATACTTTAAGTGATTTAATTGTTCTGAAGTAAGAATAATTAGCATCCCATCAATGAGAGTATAATGGGTGTCTGCACAGGACCTGGCTCTCCACCAGTGCCAGACAAAGAGGGCACAGGGTCCTTGCTCTTCTGTATCAATGTAGGAGGTGCTGTTCTCATGCGTTTCATGGTTCGATGTAGCTCTGCTGCGATGAAAAGCAAGCAAGAAAGTTCGCTTTTTCTTTTTATTTGAAAGAGAGAAAAGGAATTCTAGCATGTATTTGGGGGAATGGTGGGAGGTGATAGTAGGAAAGAAGATGTGAAGAGGAATAATCTTATGTAGTGAGAACTAATGATCTAGAACCCATTGCCACATGAAGGTGATGGATTTAGGAGTAAATTGATTTCAAAAAGAAATTGGCTGGATACAACTTCCATGGCAACAGGGTTGAAGTGGGAGAATGACACCCTACTGCACCACAATGACTCTGGTTTGCTGTAGAAAATTAATTGTTGATGACTTTTTGCTAAGCAAAATATGGATCATTTTTGGAAATAAATTTCCCCTGATGCATGTGATATTTTGCAAAGTAGTTAGTAATTTATCTTCCCATTTATTAGTCTCTGTTGTAGTTACTGCAAATTCATCTCATTAATAATAAATAGCAAATTAAAAGGTAATTTAATATTTGCATTAATTTACCATATCCCTCGCAACCAATGTTTCTCCCTTCATTCAGACACAGAGCTGCCCTTGTTTCCATATGAAACCGGATCAATAGTATTGTGTTTTAGAGCAAAACAATCCAACAATACACAAGTAACCTGCACTTTGTTTGACTGAACTTTGTTTGTTGTTTGTTTGGTCTAAATTTCCATGCCAAATATAGGCACACTCAAAACTGTCTTCCTAAAGAAATCAGAGTTGTTTGAAAATCAACCGTTTAGAATGTATATATTTTTGTAAAATTTTACTCAATTGAAGTCAACTTCAAATAGGCTCTGCACAGCGCTGAACTCGTTACCTGTCTCACTTCTGACATGCCAGTCTATTCTAGCATCTCAAATGATCCTTGACCCCATCTGATTCAGATCACTCACTGTCCCAAACATACAACCTAAAATCGGGTAGAATCCAAAATATGGCGCAGTCTCAGTCCTGATTTGAGGGAGTGTATCAGTTGTTTTCCTACTCAAGATTTAGAAAACATTTCACACCAGTCACAAGGGTTCAGAAAAGATTTACAAGAATGTTGCCAGTGTTGGAGGATCTGAGGGGCATGGATAGGATAAATAGACAAAGTCTTTTCCCTGGGGTCGGGGAATCCAGAACTAGAGGGCATAGATTTTTGGGGTGAGAGGGGAAAAATATAAAAGAGACCTATGGGGCAACATTTTCAGGCAGAGGGTGGTACGTGTATGGAATGAGCTGCAAAAGGATGTGGTGGAGACTGGTACAATTGCAACATTTAAGAGGCATTTGGATGGGTATATGAATAGGAAGGGTTTGGAGGGATATGGGCTGGGTGCTGGCTGGTGGGACTAGATGGGGTTGGGATATCTGGTCGGCATGGACAGGTTGGACTGAAGGGTCTGTTTCCATGCTGTACATCTCTGTGACTATGACTCTATCTGTGCTTAATTAAAGGAGCGATGAGAATTTTAAGGTGCTGGTGTTGGACTTGGGTGGACAAAGTTAAAATCACACAAAGGAGGATTAAAAGTTTAATTGGTTGAGGACTAAAAGGACGTGAATATAGGAGGTATGGTTAATAAGTTTGCAGACCATACCAAAGTTGGTGGTGTAGTGGACAGTGAAGGAGGTTACCTCAGAATTCAAAGGACCTTGATCAGATGGGCTAAAGGGCCAAGGAGTGGCAGATGGAGTTTAATTTCCATAAATGTGAGGTTCTCCATTTTGGAAAGGTAAATCAGGGCAGGACTTATACACTTAACAGTAAGATCCTGGGAGTGTTGCTGAACAGAGACCTTGGAATGCAGGTTTAGTTCCTTGAAAGTCTAATCACAGGCAAATTGGACAGTGAAGAAGGCATTTGGTATGCTTGTCTTTATTGGTCAGTGCACCGACTATAGGAGTTGGGAGGTCATGTTGCAGCTGTATAGCACATTGGTTAGGCCACTTTTGGAATACTACGGTTCAATTTTGGTCACCCTACTGAGCTTTAGCAAGAGGCTTAATAGATTGGGCTATTTTCCCTGAAGTATCGGAGGCTGCAGCATGACCTTATAAAGGTTTATAAAATCATGATGGGCAAGGATAGGGTGAATAGCCAAGGTCTTTTCCGAGTCCAGAATTAGAGGGCAGAGATTTATGGTGAGAGACGAAAGATTTAAAAGGAACCCAAGGGGAAACTTTTTCATACAGAGGATAGTGCGTGTATGGAATGAGCTGCCAGAGTAAGTGATGGACTGGTACAATTACAACATTTAAAAGGCATCTGGATGGGTATATGAATAGGAAGGGATTAGAGGGATATGGGTGAAGTGCTGGCAAATGGGACTAGATTCATTTAGCATATCTGGCCAGCATTGACAAGTTAGATTGCAGAGTCTGTTTCCATGCTGTACAGTTCTATGACTCTATATCAATCCTCAGGTTAATGGTTGTTTATACAGACTGCAAAAGTGCAATGGATTTTAAGGTTCAATCAGTTTCCTGCTGTTTATGGAGCTAATGCATTTAAAATTTACCTTGGGACTTTAAAAAATAAAGCAAATAAAAAAGTGTTTCCAACAGGTTGTTGACCTCAAACTTTCAACAGCTTGTCATTTCAATATATTATCTTACTCTTATGCTAACATTATCATCTAAAACCTGCCGCAGTGTTCCAGCAGAGCACAATGTGAGTTGGAAGAAAAGCTCTTTATTTTCTGCTGAGGCACTTCACAGCTCCAGGACTCAACACTGAGATTAATTTTAGAGTGTGAATAATTGTGACTCAATTTTGATTATACATCCTCTTCTCCCAGTTTCTTGTTTGAATGGGTTTGTTCCAATCAAAACCAAACTACTTTTGACTATCCACACCAATCATTCACACCTATTTCACATCAAGATCTTTCCTTTATGACCATTATCACTCCCTTTGCCTGATGCTCTGGGCACCTTCACTCTCTGTTCCACCTGCTCCACCTCAAATTTGTCAAGAACACAAAAACCATAATTTTCTAGCTCTATTCAGTTCTGAAGAAAAGTCATGGGACTCGAAATGTTAACTGTTTTCTTTTCTCCACAGATGCTGTCAAATGTCTTGAGTTTATCCTGCACGTGCTGTTTTTATTTCAGATTTCCAGCATCTACAGTGCCTTGATTTAATTTATTGTTGCCACAAAACTTTCTGTATTCAGATTTTTGGAATTACAAGTGTGCCTCAGGACACACTGCCACAACCTGCCCAAAGCAAACAGGATTATGATTCACACAATGGTGTTTTTAGGATTAGCACCACCTGCAAGTTCTCATCAAAGTCACACACCATCCTCACCATTCCTTCAGGGTTGCTAGGACACAATCCTGGAATTCCTTTCCTAAGAGCACTGTGGAAATACCTGCACCAGATAGACTATAGCGGTTCTGGAAGGTGGCTCGCCATCATTTTTAAGGATAATTAGAGATGGGCAATTTTTTTCATTCTACTTTATACCAAAGTAACTTGTACTTGTGTATTGCTTTTAGATGGAAAAACACCTCATGATACCACAATATTCAATCAATGTTTGACACTGGCAAGACACTTTCAAGAATAAGAAGTTTTCAGTATTGTCTTAAATGAGAAACAGGTAGACAGGCAGAGAGGTTTTTTGAGGGAATTCCAAAATTTGAGGGTTTGTCTGCTAAAGTCATGGCTACCAGGGTGGAGCAATAAAAATGAGGAATCTTTCAGATGACAGAATTTGAGGAGTACAGGTATTTGGAATGTTATGGCACAAAAAAATGCGGCAAAGCCATGGAGGAAATAGAAAACGGGGGTGTGTGTTTTAAATTCAAGACATTGCTTAAACCAATCAACAAAGCAGGTTAGTGAGTGCTAGGATAATAGGGGAACAGAACTTGTTGAACTGGAACATGGGTTAGAGAAATTTTAATAGCCTCAAATTTATGCTGGGTAACATGACAGAGGCTGGCTCAGAATACACATGAATAGTCAAGTCTAGTGGTAACAAAGACATGGCTGAGGATATCAGTAGGTGGGTTGAGGCATGCACAAAGTAGGGTGATGCTACAGAAGTGGAACTACGTATTTCTATGGATAACACAGTTATGTGGTTGGACAACAATGTTGGGATCAAAGGTGACAGTAAAATTGTGAACAATCTGATTTAGCATCAAACAGTTGTCAAGGAGATGAAATTACACTATTTAGGAAACAAAATTTGTAACAGGAACTAAAGGCAATGGCTTTGGATACCAATATGTAATTTGGGAAAATTTCTATGCATCCAGTACTGGTTATTTGGCAAACAGGTGAGTGCAAATGCTGGAAGTCTGAAACAAACACAGACAATGCGAGAGAAACCCAACAGGTCTGGCAGCATCTGTGGAGATAGAGAAACAGAATTAACATTTCGATTTCAGTATCAGTCTTCTTCAGAACAAAGTTTCTCCCTCCACAGATGCTGTCAGATCTGCTAAGTGTTTCTTCAGCACTCTCTGCGTTATTTAAAAGCAGTTTGACAACTTAGTGACAGTCCACAGATTGAGAGAGAGGCAGAGGTGCTTCATACTGCAACATACTGTTGTGGTTCTGCTCGCCGAGCTGGGAATTTGTGTTGCAGACGTTTCGTCCCCTGTCTAGGTGACATCCTCAGTGCTTGGGAGCCTCTTGTGAAGCGCTTCTGTGAACTTTCCTCCGGAATTTGTAGTAGTTTGAATCTGCTCCTTCCAGTAGTCAGTTCCAGCTGTCCGTTGCAGTGGTTAGTATATTGGGTCCAGGTCGATGTGCTTATTGATTGAATCTGTGGATGACTGCCATGCCTCTAGGAATTCCCTGGCTGTTCTTTGTTTGGCTTATCCTATAATAGTAGTGTTGTCCCAGGCGAACTCATGTTGCTTGTCATCTGCCTGTGTGGCTACTAAGGATAGCTGGTCCTTAGTAAACCAATGTAGCAAAACCAATGTAGTGTACAAAATCCCATGCAAGGACTGCACAAAACACTACGTAGGACAAACGGGAAGACAGCTAACGATCCACATCCATGAACACCAACTAGCCACGAAACGACACGACCAACTATCCTTAGTAGCTACACATGCAGATGACAAGCAACATGAATTCGACTGGGACAACACTACTATTACAGGACAAGCCAAACAGAGAACAGCCAGGGAATTCCTAGAGGCGTGGCACTCATCCACAGACTCAATCAATAGGCACATCGACCTGGATCCAATATACCAACCACTGCAACGGACAGCTGGAACTGACAACCAGAAGCAGCAGAGACAAACCACTATAAATGCCGGAGGAAACATCACAGAAGCGCTTCACAGGAGGCTCCCAAGCACTGAGGATGTCACCTAGACAGGGGACGAAACATCTGCAACACAAATTCCCAGCTCGGCGAACAAAACCACGACAACGAGCACCCGAGCTACAAATCTTCTCACAAACTTTGAACTGCAACATACTATTTAACAAGTATGTTAGTCAATAATCGGGTTTATCCCTGGGTTATTCTCTACCTATTCATTGTGCAATCAGTTCAAGGCATTTCCCCTGATGGATAGATCAACTCTAACTTCAAACGGAGGGGAAATCAAGGCAGAGGAAAATTGAGATATGATTTGAGCTGCAGTGGGGGGTGGAAGGTTCTGAGGAAGTTTCGGAAGGCTGCAAATGATGAAACCACATGGAAGGGCACAGGGAGGGAATTCCAGAATGTAGGACTACATTAGTTAAAGGAAATTTTCTGAGGATGGGAGGGACAATTGATTGGAATTGCTGGTGTGGCAGCAAATGTGGAGAGAAATCAGAGTTAACGTTTTGTGTTCATTGACCCTTCCTCAGGACTGAGGAGGGTCACTCAACCTGAAATGCTAACTCTGATTTCTCTCCACTGATGCTGCCAGACATGCTGAGCTTTACAGCATCCTCAGTTTCTTTCTGTTTTACAATTTATTTGAATATGAGCTTGCTAGATTTCAACAAAATTACTTTCAATCTATTTTCATGTTAAGGTTCAAAGAGAAACATCAATCTATCCGATTAAATAAGTAAAACGAGAAGATATGCAGTCTCTATTTTGTTATGTCTTGGTCAGTATTTAATAATACCCTTAAAAGATGTGCTTATGATGTCATCACTGTCTCATAACATGTGACCTGAGGGTATAAGGTCTCAGATGGGATCACTTAAAGCATGACATGCCAAGCATGCTGCACAGTTGTGACCAAAATAGTTTAACACTGACCCAGACACTAATAAGCCTGTGAATGTAATAGTTCTATATATATTTGTGAGCTTTAATAAATGTTTAAAGTTTGGGAGAAGATTTATAGCTCGGGTGCTCGTTGTGGTTCTGTTCGCTGAGCTGGGAGTTTGTGTTGCAAACATTTCGTCCCCTTTCTAGGTGACATCCTCAGTGCTTGGGAGCCTCCTGTGAAGCGCTTCTGTGATGTTTCCTCCGGCATTTATAGTGGCTTATCTCTGCCGCTTCCGACTGTAACAAGCACATTGACCTGGACCCAATATACCGGCCACTGCAGCGGACAGCAAGAACTGACAACCAGAAGCGGCAGAGACAAGCCACTATAAATGCCGGAGGAAACATCACAGAAGCACTTCACAGAAGGCTCCCAAACACTGAGGATGTCACCTAGAAAGGGGACGAAACATTTGCAACACAAACTCCCAGTTTAATAAATGTTTGTTAGATCCTTCAATAACACATTATCATACCTAATTTCTTGTGATGCATTGCTGCATCAGGCAAAGATACTTGCTGGAGGCAAAACCCATGTTAAGGTTAGTAGTTGTGGTCACCTCTAAGGAAAAAGACTCCCAGGTAATGTGGAAGATATTTGGAAAACTAATTAAAAATCATTACAACAGTTTCAGACATAATGGAATTCAAACAATCAGCAGCATCAGCTAAGTTGAGTACAGCAACTAAACAGATCTATCGGTAGATCATTGACCAAACCGAGCTCATCTTCTTTTGATTAAAATCTAAATTCTTTCAATATACCAGGAATATCTAAATGCGTTAAAAATAAAAGAAAATCCAAAGTACCAATACAATCAAGACCAAAGGCTAAGAGTTGTACCAGTGAGTTATTTGCTTTTCTTTTTTAAAAGAAACAATAGCCCATTGTTCTAATTTTTAAATGATCTGAAAAGTTTCAATAAACTGAAGAAAGTACAGCTTTTAAAACACAAAATGCACTATTTTATTTTTACATACCTAGGCTTATCTCTGTCCAAACTTCAGTTGGTCTTTCTTCAAATCCATGTCAAAACCTTGTGTAATGCACAGTAATCTGTCCGTATTTGGAATGACTGCCACCTAGAGGCTGCAACATGCAATTACAAACCTTTGCTTTTTAAACTTTACTAGGTAAAAACACAGACTGCAGATGCTGGAAACCAGAGTCTAGATTAGAGTGGTGCTGGAAAAGCACAACAGGTCAGGCAGCATCTGAGGAACAGGAAAATCGACGTTTCGGGCAAAAATTTACATCTGTAGTTCTTAAAGTAATATTTTTAAAAGGACCAAGGCCAGTAAAGAAGCAGCAGTGAGAAATAGAGGGGTAAGGGAAAAGGAAAATTAAAGGAGAAGCAAAACAGATGAAAGAAATAAATAGCAGTACATTCTACTTCTGAGAAAAGATCAAGATATGGAAGGCTAATATTTACTTATGAACTAGGTATCTTGTGATACCATAACTTCATTACAACTGTGCAAATAAGAAAGTAGTACTATTTTTCAGATCAAATAGTAGACAATCCCAAGAAGAGAGTGATTAAAAACCTTATTTAACTTTCCAGGGACAGTCAGAAAGATCCAGAAAAAAATCTAGAAAATTTTCAAAGATCAATCCAAGGCAAGAATTAATTTCAGGATTAACAGACTCCCAGCTCATCTCATACATATAGCCTACTGAGGAATTTGTCTAAAGGTGCTGCAGCATATGGGAATAAGTATTGGTTCCAAAGAGGTTCTTCGACATAATGATTGTGTCCACACTTTTAAGAAGGATCATTTGGGCAAGAAAGAGGGTCATACCATACTATACAGTCAATCAGGCCATAGTGGCAGCTCAATGGCAAATAGATGCAGCTAATACTGCTGCTACAGTCAGAAAAGTTCACCAAACTTACAAAATCACTAACAATTGCCATTCATTGCACTAACTCATATGTTGTCTCACTTTTCTGGATATTTGTAAAGCATGTGGCACCAAGAGACATTGGAAAGCATGTGCATGAAATGTAGTTTCTAAGGCCAAGACAATACCCAGGAAAATAAGGTGACAACAAGACTGTGCAACACTACAACACTGTAGCTTGAAGAATTGTGATCCAGAACTGGTTCCAACTACTACAACACTGAAATCCACAATGGGGAAATCCTCCACATCTTGTACTCAAAATCCAACCTAGCCAATTATGCCCCATCAATCTACTTTTGATCATTAGTAAAGTGACATTAATAATATTATTAAGCAGCACTTACTTAGCAATAACCGACTCATTGATGCTTCACGAGGGCCATTTAGTTCCTAACCTCATTACAATCTCATTTCAAACTTGGACAAAAGAGCTGAACTCCAGAGGAGAGATGAGTTATTGGCCAGATCACAACCACATGTGACTAAGAATACTAGCAAAACTGGAGTCAATGGAATCCTAGAGTAGCCCTCTGCTGGTTTGGGGTATACCTAGCACAAGGGAAGATGGTTATTTGTGTTGGAAGTGAATCATCTCAGCTCCAAGCCAGTTTTGTCAGAATTCCTGAGGGCCTCATCATCTTCAACTGCTTCATCATTGACCATAATCATAAGGACAGAATTGGAGGGCGCTTGCTGATGATTGCATAATATTTAGGATGATTCCTCAGGTAGCAAAGCAATCCATGCTACGATGTAGAAGATCTGGAAAATATGGCCTGACAAGTGGAAAGTAATATTCGCATCTCGTAAGTGACAAACATTGACCACCTCCAATGAAACAGAATCTAAACATTCAATGACATTGCCAAGCTGAATCCCTCACAAACAACTCTCTGACATTGACCAGTATCACAATGTTGGTCTTTTTACAAGGTTACTATGTCCGTGAGTTCTTTTCCAGAGAGGGGATAATTGACCAGGCTCCAACTTGCCTGGGTTTGAAAGGTTTATTGGGGCTCTTTTTGTCTACCCCGAACAGATAACGCCTCCGGCCTAAGGCTTTCATATCTTAAACAAAACTGGTATAATCAAAGGGGAGTGACCAGCTCGCTGTGCAGCTAGCCTTCGTTTAGATTAGAATTTTGGATTCAGTTCAGCAGCAGTGTATGAGAAGAAAGGCTGCTGGGGCAAGTCCAGCTGGGTACACTTTCTCTTTCTCTCTCTCTAACCTCAAGCCTGTAAGCCCTGGTTTGTCTAATTTTTACTCTTTGTGCTAAGGGATGTGTTTATTGGGACTATTGCAAGTATTTTCGCAACAGCATCATTAAGTTGTGACAGGTTGTCTGGTTTTTGGATAGGATAAGTTATCCTGTGTTCTGTTTTCTGTTCTTTGTGTTTCATTCTGTAATTTTGTAAATAAATTGTTTGTTTAAAAACTGGGCAGTTGAATCAGCTAATTCAGTCCAGGAATAGCCACTATACACTAACCTAAAACAGATAGCAAAGTTACAGTCTGGGCTACCTGTTTAAAAACGTCTTGAGGGTTCGTGCCTGGTCCATAACAGATTGGGGGATCCTTGCGGGATTTAAACAGTGAGTGGTAGGTGTTAGTGTCTTTTATTTCGGGTGTGGATTTGGTTGATTTAAACAGCACTTGGACAGCAATGGCTCTTTCAGTCAGCAAGGAGATACTGGAGGTAGAGGAAGTGACTTTGGGGGTTTGACAAAAGTCAAGTAAGATCAAGCTGTGGGAATGTGTGGACAAGCCAGGGTTGAAGTTATCTCCTAATGTGAGGAAAGATGAGATGATCGCAGCAATAGCTCAGCATTTAAATTTGCTGGAAATCCTATCAGGATCTGTAAAGACAGCTGAACCTCATTTGCAAATGAAGAAGCTTCAGTTAGAAGCAGAAATGAAACAGTTTCAGTTACGATTAAAATTGGAAGAGAAAGAAAAAAATGAACGGCTTTTGCAGAAGAGAAAGAAAAACAGAGTTTGAACTTCAGAAAATGACACTTAGAAAAGAAAGTCAGCTTAAAAGATGAAGGCTGAAGGTAGGCTGGGTGAAGAGAGTGAGGGTGAGCAAGCCCCTGACAAACAACAGTGAGAAACTGTTTATGTATGTTCATGCATTCCTAGATTTGATGAGAAGCGTGTGGAAGTCTTTTTCATCTCAGTTGAAAAAATGGCTAAACAAATGCAGTGGCCACTGTCCATGTGGGTTTCATTGATCCAAACCAGACTTGCAGGTAGAGCTAGTGAGGTATTTGCATCACTATCAGAGGAGGTACCTGGGGAGCATATGAGCTTGTACCAGAAGCCTACAGATAATGTTTCAGGAATCTAAGGAGGGATCCTGGTCAAACCTATATTGAGTTTGAAAGGATCAAGCAAAGTAATTTTGATAGGTGGATAAGAGCTTTAAAAATAGAGCAAACTTACAATACTCTGAGAGAGATAATTATTTTGGAGGACTTCAAAAATTCACTGCCTGACGTAATGTGAACTCATGAAGAGCAGAGAGTTAAAATGGCAAGTTTAGCAGCTGCAGTGACTGATAATTATGCATTAGTCCATTCTGGTTTGACTTCCAGAGTCAATTTCAGTTCATGAGGGATAGAAACTGGGGCAAAGCGAAATCCTCACGTGGAAAGGGAAAGGTAGATCTTGGTGAAGATTATTAGGACCACAGGGTAATAAGGAAACCCTTGAAGGGAAAAAGAAGGTATAAAGCTCCAGTGTTTCATTGCAATAAAGTAGGCCACATGAAACCACATTTATGGTGGGCTAGGAAAAAGCCAGATGTAGGAAACAGGACAAGTCAGGAATTTTGTTTGAATGGTAACAGAATGCACAGTGGAAGCTAGAAAACTGCATTAGAGTGTACAAGCTGATCAGAGGTTGGTTAAGGAGGAAGTAACAGATCTGCTTAGAAAATATACCGGCAAAGGTAAAGTTTATTCACATAGGCCAGGAGTAGCAGGTAAAGAGGTTACAATATTACGGGACACAGGATCCTCTCACTTTGTGATGCTGAAGGATATGTACTCCTGAGAAGGTACTGCTAATGGGAATTCATGGTGAGACAAAAAGTGCTCAATTATATAAAGTGAGCCTAGAGTGTCCAGAAAAGTGCTAAAAAGAGGGAAAGAAGTTTCAGTGGACAGCGGACTGTCAGAAGGCATTTGACAGCCTGAAGACTGTTAACCAGTGCCCCGGTATTAGCCACACCTGATTACGCAAAGCCTTTCTAGGTGGCTATCAATGCAAGTGATGCGGGTGTCGGTGCTGTGCTCCTGCAGGAAAACAGAAAGATCTATCAGGTATTCCTCCAGGAAGCTGAATGTTCATCAGAAGAAATATTTGACAGTAGAAAAAGAGACTTTGAGCTTGGTGTTATCACTACAACATTTCAGTGTTTATTTTACTAGCAATGCATCTGAGATAATCGTATTCATTGATCATAACCCACTGAAATATGTGGAGAAATTTAAGGACAAAAATGCCAGACTGTTTCGATGAAGCCTGTTGTTACGACCATTCAATTTGAAAATTTTGCATGTGGCAGGTTGGGAAAACGTGAAGGCTGATGCATTATCGAGACTCAAATGAAACATGGAGGCATTCGGTGGTGGGAGAACCAGACTGAATCTGGATGTAGTTTTGCATCAATGTGTATGTGTGTTTCAGGGTACTAAACACTACTTCTGGAGTTTTGAAAAATGAAGCCATATTTGGATATTACTGGTTCATTTTCCTGAAGGGAGGAGATATCACAATGTTGCTTTTTTTTACTATTCCCATGAGTTCTTTTCCAGAGAGGGGATAATTGACCAGGCTCCAACTAGGCTGGGTTTGAAAGTTTTAATGGGGCTTTCATGTCTTTAAAAAAATTATATAATCAAAGGGGAATGACCAGCTCGTTGTGTAGCTGGCTTCGTTTAGATTAGAGTTTTGATTCAGTTCAGCAGCAGTGTGAAGGCAGGCAGCTGTTAGGAACGGTCATTCAAAGGAATAGACAGGAAGGGAAGGGGTGGGAAGGGAGGTTATTTGAAATTGGAGAACAAACCTTTTACAATCATTAACATCATATGTCCTGAAAAGGCAGGACAACACACACTAAAACTGATAATATGTTAGTGCCAAAATTTTAATACCACACATCATCCTGAAGAGTATATACACAGATTAAGTGGAACTCCTTGGTACAGTCTTTGAGAGACTGCTCCATAGCATTTAATGAGTATAATTCTCTGCATTGGCAGAATCACACTGCAGAGCCAATATGAAACTCATCTTGACTTTCTGCTAGTTTCTACCTAGTGGAAGCCAACCATCCAGCAGTGGCACGTAAGCCACTGAATGCATAAAAGCACAAACATTTGCTCAGTCACAAAGTTCTATGAGCCAATTGTAACAAGTCTAATTGGAGGAGAATGCAGGTAATCAAGTTCCATTACAACATGAGTTATATCACGAGTGAATATTTTATTTAATCAACAAAATGGTCAAACTGAAGTTTTTAAAAGTTATCCAAACTAAGAGGTTTTCACACAATTTCTTCAATAAACTCAAACATGTTTGTTATCAACAAAACATACTTAAAAGTGTCATAACTGGTTACCAACTAAGTTACCATTTATAATTAAATGATATTCCCTTAATCCCAAGCACACAAAATCATATTGGGGTGGTACCGCAGCACAGTGGTCAACACTGCTGCCTCAGCACCAGGGACCCAGGTTCAATTCCATTGTCTGGGTAACTGTCCGTGTGGAGTTTGCATGTTCTCCCCGTGTTGGATGGCTTTTTGTCAGGTGATTTGGCTTCCTCCCACAAATCAAAAAATGTGCAGGTTAGGTGGATTGTCCATGTTAAATTGTCTGTAGTATCCAGAGATGTGCAGGCTAGGCGGATTAACTAAGGAACTAACCAGGGATAAGGTGGTGTATCTGGATGGGATGCCCTTTGGAGGCTCTCCAGCTTAATAATGCCCTTCCTAAAACAGGATGACAAGAACTGGACACAACACTCCAGAAGAGGCCTCACCTATACAACCTCAACATAATATCCCAATTCGAAATTCAAAGGTCTAAAGAAGGAAGTCAAATATGCTAAATGCCTTCTTAACTACCCTATGTAAATGTGATGCAAACTTCAAAGAATTATGTACCTGAACCCCTGGTCTCTCTGTTCTACAATGCTGCCCATGGCCCTACTTTTAATTATCTAAGTCTTGTCGTTGTTTGTTTTACTAAATGTAATATGGTGCCCAGTATTTATCCAAATGAAATGGTTCAGTTATCATATCCTCTCTTTGCCTCAAAATGTGTGTAAATGTTTTTCTGCCATGAATACAAAATGTTTTTGCTTTGCAACTGCAGGCAAGCTCCTGATGAAGGGCTTTTGCCTGAAACGTCGATCCTCCTGCTCCCTGGATGCTGCCTGACCTGCTGTGGTTCTCCAGCACCACATTCTTGACTCAGATCTGCAGTCTTCACTTTCTCCTAAGCTCTGAGGAAGGTCAAATTCCAACGTGTATCTTCTCTGCAAAGACTCTACTGAACTTTCATATGAGGAGATGAGGATGAGGAGGAACGTGACGAACACCTGGAAGTACTCAGGGATACCCTCACAAGAACAGGGTACGATGCCCAACTCATCGACCGCCAGTTCTGACGTGCCACAGCCAGGAACTGTAATGACCTCCTCAGGAGACAGACACGTGCTGCAACCGACAGGGTACCCTTCGTTGTTCAGTATTTCCCAGGAGCTGAAAAACTACGCCATGTTCTTCGTGACCTGCAACACATTATCAATGAGGATGAGCACCTCACCAAGATCTTCCCCACACCTCCGCAACTTGCCTTTAAACAACCACCAAACTTCAAACAGATCATTGTTCGTAGCAAGCTGCCCGGCTTTCAGGTCAACTTCATACAAATCAGTCACGGTAGGTGCTGCAAGACGTGTCAGAGTGTGGACATAGATACCACCATTACACGTGGGGACACCTCCCACCTTGTACATGGCAGATACTCGTGTGTCTCAGCCAACGTTGTCTATCTTGTACGTTGCAGGCAAGGATGCGCCGAGGCATGGTACATTGGGAAAACCGAGCAAAGGCTATGACAACGGATGAATGGGCACCGCACAACAATCAACAGACAGGAGTGTTCCTCCCAGTTGGGGAACACTTCAATGGTCCAGGACATTCAGCCTCGGACCTTCGGGTGACCATCCTCCAAGGAGGACTTCGGGACAGGCAGCAGCGAAAAGTGGCCGAGCAGAGGCTGATAGCTAAGTTCAGTACCCATAGGGAGGGCCTCAACCAGGACCTTGGGTTCATGTCACATTACAGGTGACCACCATTGCACTATATATACACACACACACGCGCACACATACACTCACTCTCTCTCACACACACACACACACACACACAGAGGCACTCCTATACACACATATACACAGATGTACACACAGACACCCACAAACACTCCCACATGCATCCCCTCACAGACTTAAGACTCTCTACACTCACTGCACACATACACTTTCTCAAACTCACAGTCCCCAACACACACACAAAGACCCACATGCACACATATATTTTGTGGGTGAATTTGTACTTGCAGCGTTACATTGTACTTTGCTCAAAAACTGCATGCATTCACGTAAACTCTGTTATCTCACTTTTTAGATTAGAATCAATCTAAACACCATGGCATAGACAGAGAACACAGGGGGCTATCACCATTGTTAACAGCTAACCTGAGAAAAAGGTTTTGCGATTTACACATGAAAGTGAAACTATATGGTATTCAAACAGATGAAAGACTTAACAATCAACTTCTCAATGTATAATTTCAGTTACATCACACTGTAAATTTTTGCTATAAATTCTGCGTGTTAGGATTGAGCCCTCCACTACCACCTGATGAAGGAGCAGCGCCCTGAAAGCTGGTGTGCTTCCAATTAAACGTCAGACTATAACCTGGTGTGTGATTTTTGACTTTGTACACCTCAGTCTAACACCGGCATCTCCGAATCAGAACTTTCATATGTACTTAAAGATGCTTTTGTGAATAAAGTATGCTTTTGCAATGCAAAAAAACAGAAGTATTTAACTGGTTGCAAAAAAAATCCTGCAGCGCTTAAATGACCCGCAGCCCCTCCAGCCTGTTTTGCCATTTAATAGGACCGTGCCCAATCGGACATTGCGCACATTCACTTTCTTGCTGTTTCCCCTCCAATGTAACCCAAGGGCTCTGCCTCCACAGCTGTCTCCCTGCAGGTACACTCACACTCATCCTCCCACTTAGTCATTGCTGGGGAACGCCGGCCCGCGGCCCGCAGCACGCGCCAGCGCCCTCACTGCGCCGGAAGGCAACGGCCAACCGACGCAAGGCGCACGCGCACCACCCGTTGGCGCCCTCGGCTGGTTCGAATGGCGGGCGCGCGCGCGGGAGGCGCGAGGCGGCGGGTGGTGACGTCAGGACGGACGGCCCCCCCTCGCGTCGGGGGTTGCCTCCTGCGCATGCGCGCAGGCTTGTCCGTCAAGTGTCTGGCCCGGGGTTTTCTGTCCCGTTCTCTCCATCTCTCCTCGTATGTTCCCCCATCCCTCCATCGGGAATTATTAATGTTTTTCTTCCTGTTTCTTCCTCATGAGCGCTCTTTTGTTCCTGTTTGTACTATAATTTTACATAAACACGGGGGGAGGGAAGAGAAGCTCTCCATCTCTTCTCAGCCAACTGCTTCCCTCCCCTTTAAACGAGGATGTATTCCGCAGGCGAACCCGGTAAGTTATTGTTTCACTTTTTTTTATTGTTTAAAACGTTTTTCATGTTTTGAAGCGGCGTATTACCAAGGTCTGAGGAGTTTGATGTTGCTCGCGGCCACCCTTTGGTTCTGTCTGCATTCAGGCCTCATCCAAGCCTGGGACTCGGGTACGAGCAATGCCCCGGGTTGAAGTTGAAAGGGCGACTTTCTTGCTGTAATCTGGGTCGAGTTATAGCTGCCAGCTTTGCTGTGCAGTGGGTTCACCTCGCGTTTGGAAAGTTTCTGTCTTTAGTTCTCTTCCCCTCCACCTTCCACGCCCCCCCATGAATTTAAATGTAATCATAAAGGTGGTGCTTTGCTCTTTTCATAAATATAGTAAATGAGGACTGTGTGGGCTTAACACGGTTCCTGTGGTTCAGCTTCGAATGGGCATAATGTCTATTTTAACTAGCAACATTCAAGATCTGAGGAGACAGAGCAATTGTTCGCCATTCACAGTTAAACTAAAGTAAACTAGATTGAATGGCTTGACAAAGTTAGCAAGTGAAAGATAACATACGAAAAAGGGTTAGTGTGTGTGAGAGAGAAAGGAGTGTTGTACTAGAATTGGATATCTACTGTGCTTTTCAGCTTAATGCATGGCAAACGAAAACGTCACTTTTGTTTAAAAGAAGGAAATGTGCATTATTAAATACATAAGATCAAGTGTGGACTTTATCTTAGGTGAAAGTGAGCACTGCAGATGCTACATTCTAGATTAGACTGGTGCTGGAAAAGCACAGCAGGTCAGGCAGCATCCGAGGAGCAGGAGAGCCAACGTATTGGGCAAAAGCCCTTCATCAGGAATCAGGACTTTATTCTAGAGTGGTCTATGACTCTCTTTGTTTTTTGATTTTGTTTACTGTTTTCGAAATCCTACAGGATCACTGGTGAATTTGACCATCTGTGGACTTTATGAAAGAATTATCCACTTACCCTTATACCCTGTCAAGTTTTAATTAAAGTGTTTATCCACTTTCCTTTCTCAATGTAATTATGCATAATCTGCTTATATCAACTGCATAAGGTATCTTAAATCCATGGCCATTACTTATTGACTCTCAACACTTGAAATAGTTTACTTTTATTTACCCCTTAAAATGGTGTAAATTTAAGAACCTAGTCAATACTCTAACATTAGTGCTTGTGGAAATCGTTAAGTACTGTCCCTTCATATATAAACACTTGTTATCCTCTTAGTAAATCTGACACTTAAAAATATATAAGATATAAGGGTTCATGGATTTGGAGGTGATGTATTGGCATAGATTGGTCAAGTTGACCTAGATTGGTTTGTAGAATCTCAATAAGAGGCCATTTGGCCCATCTTGTATGCAATGGATCTTCAAATGAGCATCATGACTGTCGTTCACTTACCTTTTCTCCATACCCCTGCATATTGTATCTATTTAAATAATCATCTAATGTCTTCTTGAATACCTCACTAAACTTGTCTCCACCACACTTCCAGGCAGTATATTCTGACTGATCCACTTGCATGAATGTTTTTTTCTCACATCACAGTTTCTTATCTTGCAATTCACCCTGAATCAGTGGCCTTGTGTTCTTGATTCTTTTGAGTGGACTAACTTCTCCCTTTCTATACTATTCAACACCCCTCATGATTTTGAAAACTGTGACCGCTTAGCTTTATTCCCTCCAAGGGGAACATTCCCAATCTATCCTTGTAACCGAAGTCTCATTCTTAAAGCCATTCTTGTAAATTTCTTGTCCGCTTCCTCCAATGTGGCACCCGGAACTTACTGCAGCTGAGGTCTTTGAGTGTCCGTTATAAATTCAGCATCACCCTACTTTTGTACTCTATGGCCCTAGTATAAAGCTCACGATACTGTATGCTTTATTAATGCTCTCTCCACCTGACCTGCCAACTTTAATTATCTGCCTACATAAAAACCAGGTCCCTCTGCTCATCCTTTAGAGTTATCCCCATTGTGTAACTATGTCCTTCTTATCAAAATGCATCACTCACCAATTCGCCCATTCCAAGAATATGTCTGATTTCTCACAGTTCCTCTCAGTTTAGAATGCTTCCAAATTTTGTATCATACACAAGTTTTAAATTATTCCCAGTACATCAAGGTCTAGATCATTAATACATATCAGGAAAAGCACGGGTCCCAATATTGAATCCAGGCAACTGCACTACAAGCTTTTCTTCCAGAAGATATTCATTGACTATTGCTATTTATTTTCTATTACTCAGCAACTTTTTAAAATCAATAACAGACTGTAAGCTGAGAGTAGGGGTAAATGGGCGTTTCCACTAGTCGTAGACCGTAAGCAAGGATCAGTGCTGGAGTTTTGGCTATTTCCAATACATACTTGGATGACAAGGCTGGGAGTAATGTACCAAGGTTGTATCATCTGTCAAAGGTAGGTGTGAATGCAAGCTGTGAGGCAGATTTGGAATAAAGTAAAATCAACACGTTAATGAAGTGAGCAAAAAAGTGGCAGATGGGGTGTATTGTGGACTGGGCACTATCCAGTTATCTGAAAACAGTCTTCCTGGCCAGGTACTATTTTCTCAAACCTTGAATGGCCAGTATTCCAAAGGAGGAAAACAATGAATCAGAAGTACTGTGAAGTCCTCCTTGAAGTGTGGCAGCATTGATATTCATGGTGGGGACCACTTCGCTATCGGGAGACAGTGAGGTCTGTAGAAGCTGGAGATCAGCATTGTGTGTGTTGCTGGAAAAGCACAGCAGGTCAGGCAGCATCTGAGGAGCAGGAAAATCGATGTTTCGGGCTGGAGCCCTTCATCAGGAAGCTTCAAGATCAGTCTTACAAAATGATGCCAGCTGCTCCATTAAGCTTTGAGTCCAAAATTGAATTGAATTTATTGTCACATGTACTGAAGCATAGTGAAAAGCTTTGTCTTGCGAGCAATATAGGCAGATTGCATAGTTAAGTAGCATAATAGTAAATAATAGGTAAGCAGCAGCAAAAACAAAATCACAGGTACAGGCAAATATTAAGAGTTTGAGAGTCTATTCAGCATTCTAACAGTAAGGAAGAAACTGTTACGAAACCGGCTGGTGTGTGTGTTCAGGCTTCTATATCTTCTCCCTGATGGTAGAGGTTGTATAAAAACATTGCCAGGGTGGGATGGATCTTTAAGAATTCTGGCAGTCTTTCATTAACAGCGGGCCTGGTAAATGGATTCTATAGGTGGGAGGTTGGCCTTTGTGATTGTCCGGGCCAAGTTCACCACTCGCTGTAACTGTCTCCGTTCTTGAATGATACAGTTGTCATACCAGGTAGTGATACGTGCAGCCAGAAGCCTTAAAGATGTAGCAGAGCAGTTGCAAAGAATGTGAATGGAATCAATTCCTGTACTCTGGATTCCACTACCTCTTGGGACATCCTGTTGCATGTTGTTAGAGATCCACAGGTAAACAATCAGCCTGTTCAGTAACATGAAGATCTGCAGCAGAAACTCATAACTCTGATCAGATGACATCCTCAAATTGAAGGACAGTTGTCTGTGATGATGTTATCATGAAGTGAGCTTATTTACTTGATCATAAGAATAGAAAATAAATTCTTTACCAATAGGTGTGAAACTTGAGAATTGATATTCTGAGAGACGTACGTGTACCCATGCAAGGAACACAACTTAGAATGCAGGACAACAAGCAATTCGGAAAATAAATGGTATGTAGACTTGTACTGAAAGGGGACTGGACATAGGAATAAAGAGCCCTTGTTACAGTTGAACAGGGTTTTGATGAGAACATGTCTGAAATATTGGGGCTAGTTTGTTTTCCATATATAAGAAAGGATTGACTTGCATTGGAGGCAGTACAGTGGATATTCACTAGGTTGGTTCCTGAGGTGAGTGCATTCTACTTTTGAGCGGCTGAGTAAATTGGAACCTGTGTTCTCTGAAATTTAGAATGTTAGATTTGATTGAAACATAAGATTTTTAAGGGGCTTGATTAGGATGGGCAATGAGGGATTGCTTCCCCCAGTTGTGAAATCTTGAACATGGGTCACAGTCTCAAAATAGGACCATTATCTAGCACTGAGACGAGAAATTTCCTCATTTAGCAATTGAGAGTCTTTGGAATTCATACTCCAGAGGGATGTAGGTGTATCATGGTTGAATATATTTAATACAAGAGGTGGACAATTATTTGATGCTGCAGGGAATTGTGTTATGAGAGTGGGCAGGAAAGTGAAATTGAAACCTAAGGTCAACATGCACATGTTGAATGATAGATCAGGCTTGACAAGCTTTCTCCTCCTATGTTTTGTCATGTTCTTATCCCTAAGTGGCTGTGGCAGCTTTACAGCTTTGGGCAGCTCACTTGAGAAAAAGTAAATACAGTAGTCCCCTTATACCCATGAGGGATACGTTCCAAGACCTACCATGGAAGTCCAAAACCGGGGATCGGAGTGAACCCATTCATTTAAATGGGAAATTTACCTTCCTGGCAGCCCCCTGGTTCCAGGTTCTGGAAGGTTCCCTAAGGGCTGCGGTAAAACGCGGGTAACTGAATCTGCAGAAAACACTTCCGCGGATACGGCAGTCGCCCTGTACATCTTTCTAACTAGCTTCATTTCTATAGGTTTAGCATTTTCTGCTTGCTTTTGTAGTTTACCATCATTTTTAAATCCTAGGATTTTACATACTGCTTGCTAAGAGATTTCTAAGCTGGCTGTTTTAGGGGTGCAGATGAGTATGTCTTTAAATTTCTGTTCTTTAAAAGTGTTAGTATTAGTTTTTTTTTCTTTCCTTGTTCTTTGACAATGCATCCCTGCAAGTTCTCTGCAATAAAAATTTTATCAATCAGCTATCTTTTACTTCTTCTCTTCCTTGAAATTGATCAAAATTAAACATGTCTATTTTCAATAGTCATAAATTGAGATTGCAGTCCTCACTTTCTCCCATAAATTGAGATTGTGCTTACCATATCCATCTTCAAGTTGTATGCTGCATATGACAGAGAACTTGCATTTGTAAAACACTTTTTCCAAAGATTCAATGTCCTGTAAGTATCACAGTCATAAACTATCTTTAGAATACTGTAACTACTGTTAGGAACATCCTGTCCTGTTTTCCCATCATCCTAGTACTCATTGACTCCTGGTCCACCAGTATGATGATTTTAAAACGTCACCCCAAGTTTAAATCTTGGAGCTTTATTTCTGCATTTAGATTAGATTAGATTTACAGTGTGGAAACAGGCCCTTACGGCCCAACAAGTCCACACCGACCCGCCGAAGCGCAACCCACCCATACCCCTACACATACCCCTTACCTAACACTACGGGCAATTTAGCATGGCCGATTCACCTGACCGGCACATCTTTGGACGGTGGGAGGAAACCGGAGCACCCGGAGGAAACCCACGCAGACACGGGGAGAACGTGCAAACTCCACACAGTCAGTCGCCTGAGGCGGGATTTGAACCCAGGTCCCTGGCGCTGTGAGGCAGCAGTGCTAACCACTGTGCCACCGTGCCGCCCCTCAATTCTCCAGTCCTCAACACTCTGACCTTTTTCCTATCTCCAACCTCGTTTAGAAACTCCCACTTTCTTTGCCCCTTAATTGCCTACTTTTCTTCCTGCTGTCTAAGTCTGAATGTTCTGATTCCCCTTCACAAACTGCTTTGTCTCTCCCCTTCAATTAAAATTCTGCTTAAAACTTACCCCTTTGATTATGTATATATTCTTAAATATCATTCCTTGGTTCGAGGTACATTTTCTTTGATTATTATCCTTGTTGCTCACTGGAATGTTTAATAAACAATTAAAAATTTAATTATGTTTTAATTAAGACACTTGATGAACTTAGGTGATGTCCAATGCAGCATCCATTTTATGAACTGGAAGACACTGCTGTTTACATCCCACTCACAAGAAGCACTTCCACTTTCAAGCCAGCTGCCTTCGCAATGTTAAGTTTCCTTTACCTTAACTTTGCCAGGCCTCCAATTGAAGGCTTTGTGAGCCTTTATACATACAGTACAGTACCCAATGATTCTGTTGCCATTTCAGAGAGCTAAAATTTGTCAGTTTTTTCCCACTTATGATGTGGGCATTGCTGGCAGGGCCAGCAGTTATGGTTCATTAGCAAGTTTGAGAAGATTTGTAGCTCAGGTTGAAGTTCTGGCTTTAGATTTGCTTGCTGAGCTGGAAGATTTATTTTCAAACGTTTTGTCACCATACTTGGTAACATTTGCAGTGAGCTCCGGACGAAGCACTGCTGTGTTTCCTGCTTTCTATTTATATGTTTGGCTTTCCTTGGGGTGGTGTTGTCATTTCCTGTTCTTTTTCTCAGGGGGTGGTAAATGGGGTCCAAGTCAATATGTTTGTTGATACTCTCCCCTACATCAAAGACATCTCAGAAATGACTGCCAGACTACTCAGGCCCCTTGGCATCATGGTAGTCCACAAACCTACCAACACACTAAAACAGTAGCTAATGAACTTTAAAGACCATATACAGACAACAGGCAAAACTAATCTCATTTACAAAATACCGTGCAAGAACTGTAACAAACACTACATTGGACAAACAGGCAAAAAACTAGCCACCAAGATACATGAACATCAACTAGCCACAAAACAACATGACCCTCTCTCACTAGTATCCTTACATACAGATAAGGAAGGACACCAATTCGACTGGGACAACTCATCCATCCTGGGATAAGCCAAACAGAGACATTCATGAGAATTCTTAGAAGCATGACATTCCAACCGGAACTCCATCAACAAACATGTTGACTTGGACCCTATTTACCACTCCCTGCGAAAAAGAACAGGAAATGACATCACCACAGGAAATCACCAACCCAAGGAAAGCCAAACATATAAATAGAAAGTAGGAAACACCAGCAGTGCTTCGTCCGAAGGCTCAATTGAAGATGTTAACTAGTATGTTTGAAAATGAACCTTCCAGCTCAGCGAGCAAACCTACCTTCAGAAATATTGTTAGTCCCTAGTTACCCTTGGGAAGGTAATGATGAGCCATTGCAGTCCATGTGCTATAGGTAGACTCACAATATTAGGGACAGACATCCAGGATTTGACCCAGTGACAGTGAAGGAATGGTGAGACATTTCCATGTCGGGAATTTGAGTGGCTTGAAGGGGAACTTGTTGGTGGTTGTGGGTTTATGAGATACTGTCTTGAGATCTTTGAATTTCTGTAGAGTATCTTGTAGATAGTACACATTGCTGCTACTGAGTGTGGATGTGGTGCCAATCAAGTGGGCTGCTTTGACCTGGATGGTGTCAAGCTTCCTGAGTGGTGTTGGAATTACACTTGTTCAGGAAAGTGGGGAATATTCCTGACTTATTCCTTGTAAATAGTGGTCAGGCTTTGGGGAGTCAGGAGGTGAGTTACTTAGTGCAATATTCCTAGCTTCTGGCCTGATCTTGCAGCCACTGAATATTTATATGGTGAGTCCAGTTCAATTTTTGATCAATGGTAACCCTTCATAGTGGATTCAGTGATGGTTACGCGATTGAATTTCGAGGAGCAATGGGTAGATTGTCTCTTACTGGATATTATTATCACCTGGTATTTGTATGATATGAACAAACATTACTTGAGACTTTCCAGATCGTGCTGCACTTGAACATAACTATTTCACTGTTTGAGGAGTTATGAATGGTGCTGAGCATTGTGCAGTCATTGGTGAATATCCCCACTTCTGACGTTATGATGGCGGGAAGGTCACTGATAAAGCAGCTGAATATGGTTATGCCTAGGCAATATCCTTAGGAATTCTTGCAGAGATGTCCTGGAGCTGTGATGACCAACCTCCACAACTATCAACCATGTGCTAGATATGACTCCAACCAGCTGAGAGTAAGGAATATGCTCTCTCATCTTAATTAACCATGCACTTCTAAGAGTCAGAGTTGGCCACTGGAAACTCAGTACCTTGTATCTATATTGGATTGACTGATCTGTAGATAATTGCTCTATCCTTGGCTTTTTATTTGAACAGTGCTGTTGGATCATTTGCCCTCTGGTCATGATAATGCTGACACATTGAAGATTATTTGAAAGTTTATCATTAGGGCTTCTGCTCTTTCACTTCTCTTGGCATTCTCGGATGCAGACATCAACTTTTGCCTTTTCCATGTTTGAGTTTGTGTTGTTTGTAATTTTTTTTCATTATTCATCACCTTGCCTGTTGTATCTTTTCATTTCCATACTTAGTTTTCGTTTTAAAAAGGCAAAGCTATTCAATGGTGTCTGCTCCCACCTTTTAACAAGGTTTAATCAATTAAATTTGAGTCAATGTAAGACTAACATATTTTGGATCTTTAACAAAGTGTTGATACATTCAGTAGCTGATGAAACTTTATTCTAGCCTGGAGGATTGATTCTCTATGGTGGAATTTAAAGTATGAAAGAAGAATGACTTGTTTGACAGTGGATTGTTTGTCATACTTGCTTTGGTCTAAGTCCATTTGTGTCGATAGAAAATGGTTGAGTCCGTCCTCCAATTGTGGCTCTCCTGTCACAACCACAAATGTGCGATAGAATTAAGAAAATGCCCTTTACATAAGTAAGATTAGAAGGAATATGTACAAAACAGCCCAATCCCTTGTTTTATAAAACTCTGATAAACCATATATGAATGATTGAGAATTTAACAACCTCAACCTGATCGTACATGATTTACGAACTTTAAAGCAAAATGCAGAGTGCAGTAGTTTCTGAAAATTTGGGAAACCTAGATTTTGCAAAGTATTGTGAATGTGTACTGTTCATAATTGTGCACTCTTTTTATAATTTTATGATTGCAGTGAATATAGTTTTTTGAATCTGTCTGGATATGTTGAGAGACATTTGATTGTCTCTGATCGTGTTTTTGGGATCCTTGAGGGGGAGCAGCCCCAAGTCGCCGTCCACATAGGCACCAACAACCTAGGTAGGAAGAAAGGTGTGGATCTAAGACAGAAATTCAGGGAGCAAGAGTGGAAGCTTAGGGCTAGAACAAGCAGGATTGTTATCTCTGATTCCTTGCCTGTGCCACGTGCTAGTGAAGCAAAAAACTGGGAGACTGCAGAGCTGAGTACGTGCATGCAGGGATGGTGCAGGAGGGAGGGTTTTGGGTTTTGGGTTATTGCATAATTGGAGCTCTTTCTGGAAAGGTGGGAGCTCTCTAAACAGGAGGTCTTCACCTGAACCAGACGGTTAGTAATATCCTTGGGGGGGAAATTTGCGAATGCTCTTTGGGAGGTTTAAACTAATGCAGCAGGGGCGGGTGGGAACCTGAATTGTAGTTCCAGTGTACAGGTTGAGGGTTGTGAGGTCAGGGATAGGTTTACAAGGTCGCAAGAGGGTACCAGCAATCAGGATATTGGTTTGAAATGTGTGTACTTCAATGCCAGGCGCATCTGGAATAAGGTGGGTGAACTTGCAGCATGGGTTGGTACCTGGGATTTCAATGTTGTGGTCATTTCAGAGGAGGGACAGGAATGGTTGTTGCAGATTTAAATGTTTCAGCAAGAAAACAAATGATGGTTAAAGGTGGGGTGTGGCATTGTTAGTCAAGGGTAGTATTACAGCAGCTGAGATAATGTTTGAGGACTCATCCACTGAGGTAGTTTGGGCTGAGGTTAGATACAGGAAAGAAGATGTCACCCTGTTGGGACTTTTCTATAGACCTCTGACTTGTCCCAGAGATGTAGAGGAAAGGATTGGATTCCCTACAGTATGGATACAGGCCCTTCAGCCCAACAAGTCCACACTGACCCTCCAAAAGTGTAATCCACCCAGACCCATTCCCCTACCCTATATTTAGCCCGACTAACTCACCTAACATTATGGGCAATTTAGCATGGTCAATTTCAGCTAACCTGCACGTCTTTGGATTGTGGGAGGAAACCAGAGCACCTGGAGGAAACCTATGCAGATATAGGGAGAATGTAAAAATTCCACACAGTCACCCAAGGTGGGACTCAAACCCAGTTCCCTGGCGCTGTGAGGCAGCAGTGCTAACCACTGAGTCATCGTGCCATTCCCTGCAGTTTCCTTCTTCACCCTGTGCATCCTAAATCTTGCCTATTCGCATCATAATTGCCTTTCCCCAAAGATGATTCTCACTAGCACCAAGAATAACAAACAGGATAGTTGTTATGGGGGACTTCAACTTCCCCAATATTGACTGGGAATGCTATAGTTCAAGCAGTTTAGGTGTGTCGGTTTTTGTTCAATGTGTGGAGGAGGGTTTTCTGACACAGTATTGTAGACAGGTCAACAAGGGGCAATGCCGTATTGGATTTGGTACTGGGGAATGAGCATGGCCAGGTGTTGGACTTGGAGGTGGATGACACTTTGATGATAGTGACCATAATTCAGTTATGTTTACAATAGCAATTGGCAGAGATAGGTATATACCTCAGGGAAAGAGGTATAACTGGGGGAAATTATGTGATTAGGCAAGATTTAGGATGCATAGGATGGGGAAATAAACTGCAGGGAATGGACAGGCTTGAAATGTGAAGCTTATTCAAGGAACAGCTACTGTATTTAACTAGCAGGCAGGGAGATAGTTGTCGAGAGAGAGTGTCATGGTTTACTAAAGAAGTTGAAGCTCTTGTCAAGAGGAGGAAGAAGACTTTTATGAAGATGAGGTATGAAGGCTCAGTTAGAGGACTTGAGAGTTATAAGTTAACCAGAAAAAATCTAAAGGAAAGGCTAAGAAGAGCCAGGAGGGGACATGAAAAAGTGTTGACGATTAATAGCAAGGAAAATTTTTAGGCCTTCTATAGGTATATCTGGAATAAAAGAATGACTGGAGTAAGATTAGAACCAATCAGAGATAGTAGTGGAAAGTCGTATGTGGAATCTGAGGACATAGGGGAAGTGCTTAATGAATACTTTGTCCTTTTCAAATGTTGATGAGAATACAGAGATCCGGGCTACAAGGTTAGATGGAATTAAGGTTTACAAAGAGGAGGTTTAGCAATTTTGGAAGATCTAAAATAGAAATGACCCCGAGCCGGATGGGATTTATCCTCAGATTCTTTGGGGAAACCAGGGAAGAGATTGCAGAGCCTTTGGCTTCAATCTTTGTCATCGTTGTCAGCAGAAGTAGTGCCAGAAGACTGGAGGATAGCAAATGTTGTTCTGTTGTTTAAGAAGGGAAGTCGGGACAGCCCTGGTAATTGTAGGTAAGTGAGTCTTAGTTCGGTGTGGGTAAGGTGTTGGGAAAGGTTATAAGAGGGAGGATTTATAATCAGGGATAGTCAACATGGTTTTGTGAAGGGTAGATCGTGCCTCACTAATCTTATTGAGTTCTTTGAGAAGGTGACAGAACAGGTGAATGAAGGTGGTTTTTGTGGTGTGTATGGACTTCAGTAAGTGTTTGATAAGGTTCCACATGGTAGTCTATTGCACAAAATACGGAATTTAGGGATGGAAGGTAATTTAGCGGTTTGGATCAGAATTGGCTGGGTGAAAGAAGACAGAGGGTGGTGGTTGATGGGAAATGTTCATCCTGGAGCTCAGTTACCAGTAGTGTGCCACAAGGATCTGTTTTGGGGCCACTGCTGTTTGTCATTTTTATAAATGATCTGGAGGTGAGTGTAGAAGGATGGGTTAGTAAATTTGCAGATGACACTAAGTTGGGAAGAGTTGTGAATGGGATGTTGTGGGTTACAGAGGGACATAGATAAGATGCAGAGCTGGGCTGAGAAGTGGCAAAGGGAGTTTAATGCAGAAAAGTGAGAAGTACTTCACTTCAGAAGAAGTAACAGGATTGCAGAGTACTGGGCTAACGGTAAAATTCTTAGCAGTGTGGATGACCAGAAAGATCTTGGTGTCCCGCTGCATAAATTCCTGAAAGTTACCACCCAGGTTGATAGGTTATTAAGAAGGCATATGGTGTGTTGGCACTTATTGGTAGGGGGATTGAGTTTCGGAGCCACAAGGTCATGCATCATCTGTACAAGACACTGATAAGGTCCCACCTGGAGTACTGCAAACAGTTCTGGTAACCGCATTATGGGAAGGATGTGGAAGCTTCGGAAAGGGTTCAGAAGAGATTTACTCAGATATTGCCTGGTATGGAAGGAAGGTCTTGCAAGCAAAGGCTGAGGGAACAGAGGCTATTTTCATTTGAGAGAAGAAGGTTGAGAGGTGACTTAAAAATGTATAAGATAATCAGAGGGTTAGATAGGTTGAACAGTGTCCCTTGTGCCTTTTTCTTGAATGGTAAAGGCTAATGTAAGGGGACATAGCTTCAAATTGAGGGGGTAATAGATTTAAGGCGGATATTAGGGGTTTTGAGTTTTGTTCACTCAGTAGTAGGGATGTAGAATGGCCTGTTTAAAACAGTAGTAGACTTGCTGAAGTTAAGGGTATTTAAATGGGCATTGAACATACATATGGATAATAATGGAACAGTGTAGGTTAGTTGGGCATCAGATTATTTTCACAGGTCGGTGCAACATCGAGGGCTGAAGGGCCTGTACTGCACTGTAACATTGTGTTCTATTTCCAGCATTTGAACCTCGCTGTTCTTATTGTCCTGTTTTCCCCCCTTCAGTTGAAGCAAAACTTTCAGAGACATAGTATCGGTTTACCTCCATCATCTTTATTCCAGGCACTGTGGGAGATAGAGCAGTTGCTCATGGGCACAGAGACAAGTTCTCTGTCACCCCTCTCAAACTGCAGATTCTTAATGAGTTATTTAGTCATTTTACAGAGAGGAGCATCCAGATAAGGCAACATACATATTCATTAGGTGACCATTATAATCAGCGTGTGTCAATAGTAGAGATTAAGCCATCAGCTGTTACACAATGAATAACTGGTTTCACATAATGAATACTTTTCACCTTGTTAAACTGACCTTACATACTGAATGCTTCTAATATTGTTAAATAGCTCTACATAATGAATGTTTTTCTACTTTGTTAACTGATTACCCTTGCCTGTGGCACCCAATTGAATGCAAGTTCTTATCTGATCTGAGTCATGCTCAGTTGAACCTCATTTTCTCAAAACTTAACTCTTTTACCCTACCTGCTCATACCCTATACACATTCTCATTCTGGCCAAGAGACAGGGACAGTACCACTGTGCCGCAAGATCCTGCTTGATTTATTTGCATTGTAGTCTCAGTGCAGTGCATGCAATTGCATTTTTTTCACTCAGTCATCTGTGCCGTACATTAACCAGGATCTCAACTACCAAAGAGAGCATCCTTTCCATAAGAATTTATCCTTGTGCAATCGACTGGTCCTAGTCATGTTTGTACGAGATGCTATGACCCATATATTTAATCTAACCTTGAATGCTGATATTAGTTCTGTAGTTGGTAGTTAAAGCAGAAATTCTCTCTTTACTTCATTTTTTTTCTAAAGAGGTTGTCTTGTTATAAGTATTTCCTAATCAACTTGTTTGAATATATTATGATGCACATCTGGAGCAGATGGGCCTTGAACCCAGGTCTTCTGTCCCAGAGGCAGGAACACTGCCGTTGTGCCACAAAAGCCACAGGAAATGTTGTCCATTTTTATTGTTTTTTTCCTTGAATCCAGATGTGCTCTTACACACTGAAGTTTTTTTCCCCATCACCAAATCACCTGAGGTATTTTTCACCTATTAACCACAACTGTAAATTGTCTATTTCTCTCTTGATTAATTTATATGCAAAACCTGTTAGAGGCAAAAGCAGTTGTCCTTGCTCCCTACGGAAAATGAGACTCTTGAGGGTCATAATTGATAAATTGAGGCCATCGTGATTATGGGTAAAAAATGAGGTCTGCAGATGCTGGAGATCACAGCTGAAAATGTGTTGCTGGTTAAAGCACAGCAGGTCAGGCAGCATCCAAGGAATAGGAAATTCGACGTTTCGGGCATAAGCCCTTCATCAGGAATGAGGAGAGTGTGCCAAGCAGGCTAAGATAAAAGGTAGGGGGGAGGGGCGATGGAGATGTGATAGGTGGAAGGAGGTCAAGGTGAGGGTGATAGGCCGGAGTGGGGTGGGGGCGGAGAGGTCAGGAAGAAGATTGCAGGTTAGGAGGGCGGTGCTGAGTTGAGGGAACCGACTGAGACAAGGTGGGGGGAGGGGAAATGAGGAAACTGGAGAAATCTGAGTTCATTCCTTGTGGTTGGAGGGTTCCCAGGCGGAAGATGAGGCGCTCCTCCTCCAGCCGTCGGTGGAGGAGTCCAAGGACCTGCATGTCCTCGGTGGAGTGGGAGGGAGAGTTAAAGTGTTGAGCCACGGGGTGGTTGGGTTGGTTGGTCCGGGCGTCCCAGAGGTGTTCTCTGAAGCGTTCCGCAAGTAAGCGGCCCGTCTCCTCAATATAGAGGAGGCCACATCGGGTGCAGCGGATGCAATAGATGATGTGTGTGGAGGTACAGGTGAACTTGTGGCGGATATGGAAGGATCCCTTGGAGCCTTGGAGGGAAGTGAGGGAGGAGGTGTGGGCGCAAGTTTTACATTTCCTGCGGTTGCAGGGGAAGGTGCCGGGAGTGGAGGTTGGGTCGGTGGGGGGTGTGGATCTGACAAGGGAGTCACGAAGGGAGTGGTCCTTGCGGAACGCTGATAGGGGAGGGGAGGGAAGGGAAATATATCCCTGGTGGTGGGGTCCGTTTGGAGTTGGCGGAAATGACGGCGGATTATACGTTGTATACGGAGGTTGGTGGGGTGGTAGGTGAGAACCAGTGGGGTTCTGTCTTGGTGGCGGTTGGAGGAGCGGGGCTCAAGGGCGGAGGAGCGGGAAGTGGAGGAGATGCGGTGGAGGGCATCGTCGATCACGTCTGGGGGGAGTCTGCGGTCCTTGAAGAAGGAGGCCATCTGGGCTGTGCGGTGTTGGAACTGGTCCTCCTGGGAGCAGATGCGGCGGAGACGAAGGAATTGGGAATATGTGATGGAGTTTTTACAGGGGGTAGGGTGGGAGGAGGTGTAGTCCAGGTAGCTGTGGGAGTCAGTCGACTCAACACAGACATCTACTATAAACCGACTGATTATGTTTGGTAGCGTTAAATGCAAATCAGATAAAAGAGTGAACATTGAAGTGCAAATGTGGTGGTTATCCCATGGTGCTGCTCCTCCCTGTGGACTAGGAGGTATAAGTTCAAGTCCTTCCTGACCCAGATGTGTGTTTAACATGTCTGAACACGATTAAAATTAACTATAAAGTATGGTGACCATGCTTAGCACACTATATACAGTTCTGGTTACCAATACGAATAATGTAATTCTAGTGTTGAGAGGATCGAGAAGAAGGCGACCAGAGTAATGGGATGAAGGTTGAGCAATTGTACAGTTGCATTTTTATTGTTTTCTTCAAAGGAATTAGTATTGTAGATCATGCCCAATTTTTGCATTTTCTCGGGAACAATAGAGTCAGACGACACAATACCATGAAAGGGTCTAGGAAACTAAGCTATAGAAACATTATTTGAATGATAGTGTGCAAAATCTCCGGAATAGGCTCCTTGGCGAACAAAATGTAGATTGATTCAAATAAAAAAGCAACTTTTTTCAAGAGGCATATTTTGGGATGTACTGTGTAGGTAAATTGACATTGTGATAACTGCAGTGTGTGTAATGGATGTCTTTGGACCACTGGCACCTAGTGTTCCATCACTGGTGGGCTTTCATGTCCCCATGTCTCTTGCCAATTATATGGATTGTAATGATTAGTCATTAATAGACTACAAACTATCTACATATGTTCATCATAGGACATAGAGTGAAAATAACAAGCAGGATTCCTAATTGACAGGGTATAACCCAGCAACGTACCTCAAAGATGTACACTGAAGTATCAATCGTTCATTGTATTAATTGACAACTTTAGACCAGAAGGCCATAGAATTCAAATTTTCTGACGACAAAGCTCCTTAGCAGTGTAGGTAGAAGCATAATTTATCAGTATTTTGGTAATTTTAAGAGAATGGACAAAACTGTGGCAAATGGATGTCAGTGTAGATAAATGTGATGTCATCAACTTTGGACTACAAGGTAATGGAACAGTGTGCTTTGTAAATGGCGAAAAGCTGGAAGCAGCAAAGTCCAAAGAAACTTTGGGAGGTGGGTTAGATGTGTGGATGATTAAAATGTTATGGACAAGTACAGAAAGCAATCAAAAAGGTGAATAGAATGCTGCTTTTTTCTTTAAATGACAAGAGTGCAAAGAGTTTAGAAGTCATTCTTCAGCTATACAACACCCTTGTTACATTTCATCTGGAGTACTGTAAACAATCTGGACACCACATCTTAGGGGCTTGTTGTCGAAGGAACTGTAAGGTTGATTGGCTTGAATAAAGAGAGTATTTCCACTAGTCCACTAGTCTAACTGAATTGAGGCAACACTTTTACATTTAAAGACTTCACTTTTTGAGCCCTCTTCTGCAAAGAATGATCATGGCATTAATTGCTAAATTTATAGTTGAGATCACTGCATTGTTAACCAATGCCAGTAAGGGATGTGACAAAGGCAGTGCATGCATTTGGGCAAGCAGATAAGGTACAATCTCATGAACCTCTTCCACCTTTCCAAGGAGTGAAATGGTATACAGTAGTGTATTCCCATGTTCCTACCCTTGAAGAATTTTAATCACTTGTCCTCCAATCTGCTGTTTTGATAAAAGGAGTTCTTAATTTTTCATTTTTTATATAATTGTAGTTCATGATAACTATTCTAGAACAATTATCGAACAGCACCTTATTGACTTAACAGTGTCCTCTTTTTAAAGCAATGATGTTCCCATATAGTCTGGCAATCCAATATTGTCGATAGAACCGTAGCTGGGGTTTTCTTAAGATTTTTTTTTTTGCAATGCCCCGTTTTATATTCAGAGTATCTTCAAATGGAATCAAGAACCATTTTATTTTAAATTTTTTTGGCTGGTGGTTTTGCTTAGTCCCTTTGACCAGGTTATTTCCAAGCCCTATCTTCTTTAACCCTCACTTTCCTTAAACCCAACAGATTTTTAAACCAGAATGCATTATCTTGGGCTTAAAGACATGAAGTCCATCTCCAAATGGGACCAGATCCTATTTATCAATTTCTTATCATCCATTTGCAGGTCTCTTGCAAGAAATAAATTACAATTAATATTGCACTATTATGTGCAGTTATTTGATGCCATTCCACATAGATAAATTCGAGTCATTCATATAGACAGTGAATGCAGGTAAACTGTCTCAAGTTTGGTTATCCAAAGGTTGTGTTGTCTGATTACTGAATTTTTTGTGAACTTTCCTCGTTTTTATACCATTGATAGAGAGAAGTGAGGGAGGGATGCAATAATTTATTCAATCCAATGCTGAATTTGAATTAATATCAGCAGTGACATGATCATTAACCTGAAACATAAACGTAGATTGCTAGAAAAACTCAATAGGTTTGCCAGAACTGGAGGAGTTCTGAACAAAAGTCACTGGATCCGAAATGTTAACTCTGCTTTCTCTCCACAGATGCTGCCACCTTCAGAGTTTTTCCAGCAATCTTTGTTTTGTTTTTGATTTCCGGCATCCATGGTTGTTTTTTTTTTGACCACTAATTTGATGTGCAAACATATCAGTTGATTTTGTGAATTCCCTATTCATCGATGTAGGCATTCCTGTTTGAATTAAGGTGTTTGGTTTTAAGAACAAAAACCAGATCCTCCTTTCCTAACTAATTTGTAGATGTGTTCGGACAGGAAGTCATTTGGTGCAGGTGGGACCTGAACCCTGGTGTTCTAATCTAGAGAGAGGGACACTACCACTGCACCATGTGGCTAACCAATTTGTAATCTGTGTTTCTACTCTTCCATATGCTAAATCTTGCTCTGTTTGGTGCATTAAACATTTCCTAAAATGATCTTTCACTTGAGTTCCCTCTTCTATTAACTCAAAAAGAAACTTGAAGCATGCCAATCAAATTGCTCCTTTAGAAGTCTTAGTACTTCTACCGATTTTCTTAAATATGTGGTAATTCCTTACTTTAATTGAAAGCCTTAACATTTATCCGTACACTAAACTGACCTGTATTTACTGTTGATTATTTTTGTTTCACCATCTGGAAGTGGATACTTGTTGGCCACTGTCATTCCTCTGGCACAAAACTGCATCTCACAAGGTCCCTGAAATATGATTTCCTGGACACCTGCTATGTCCTCCTTCAGGATTGTAGAGGCTATTCCATTGGTCTCAAATATGTCTTTCAGTTATCCTAACTAAATTTAAGAAGACTTCCCTTTCTGTCAAAATATCACTTGCCTTGCTCCAAAGCATTTCAGGTTTTGTATCCTCTAAGCTGTCCTTTTCTTTAGTACAGACTCTGTAAACTGTTTTTAAAGTTCTTTAAATATGATTAAAGTACAGCATAAATGGACATTTCTGTGAGGATCTGACCTTTTTAATTTTAAAAGCAAAATACCGGGAATTCTGGAGATCTGCTTTATTTTTGTTTTTGAGAATTTTTTTGCTTATGAATATGTTAATGTTCTCTTCAAATTTTTTACTAGTTTCTTATAACCATCCTTGTCCTGCTTATTAACTTTCTTTTTTGCATTCCCTTCATTATTTCTGTTCTATTTCTTCTAAGCCCTCAGCTTCAATTTTAATTGGCTTGTAAACTCTATTTATCAATGGAATCCTGTAATTATGAATAATTTGCTTTTAATGAATACTTACAACAGCTGTAAAAATGAAAAATTTCTTCCAAAAATTAGAGTAGAATATTTTATCTTTGGTGTTGCTCTGTTAACTCTGATGAAAATTAGCTATATTTTCAAAGGAAGAGTATGCACCTGAAGTGCCTGCAGTGAGAGCTTGGGTTTCTTGGTGCCAATATGGAACAGGGGAAAAAAAAAATTAAAGCAGAGTGCATTACTATTCATTGTCTTTCATCAGTACCACCCAGACCAGCTCTACTGCAGCTGTTTCAAAATGGTGGATAACTTTTGAGTGGGTGGGGGGGACCTTTTCCTGTTGTGACCCTCAACTTAAAGGACAAAGCCTGTTGTTGTCAAGATAGGTGTTTAAAAGTGCTGTTATGTGAAAGTTTTATGCACACTGTTAGACTTCACTGAAATCTTGCTTGTTAACCTTGTGTGGCTGAATGTTGCAGATGAACATGGGGTTTCTATGTTCAGTTATGGCTATCATAAAATAAATTCGACTTATGTTTCTTTCTCTCCCTTCCCATTGTGACATCAAATTATTAAAAGCTATAAAAAGTTGGTAAAATATTTCTAATGCAGGGGTCAAGTCATGTATCCTTTATATGCACATGGCAAAAAGCGAAGAGACCTAAAAGCAGAAGATCTTTTGAAATCAGACCTGTAGACTGGCTGAGTTTGGGCCTTCAGGGAAAACAAACATTTTTGTTTCCTCTTTTAGGCTCATTTAGGTCCTTTAGAAAAATGCTTCAAGTGGACTTATAATTGTAAGTGTATGTGAAAATTGAAAACTGAAAACATCCTTTAGCTGAAAACCAGTTGGTCCTGAGGTTTTTGGATAAAATATTCCCAAACTGTAATACAGCTAAAGAAATCCACTAAATGAGATATTAAAACTTCACACTTTGGCAGATAGGATAATGCTCTGCAACTGTTTTAATCTGTTAAATTTGGTCAATTATTATTTTATCTACTTTATTTGTTCTATAAATGCTGAAAAGCCATGCCAGACCATTTTCAGAGAGAAAAAGAATTCTTGGCAGGACTTTTTAACATTCAATTCTGAGAGATGTTTCCTGATTCATTTGGGCCATAATTTTGTATAATCAGTGAACTCAGTATGTTACCACCCTCTTCCCTTTCACCCAATTTGCGCATAAGTAATGAGCATCATTAACTTGCTGGTTTTACTTGTAAATTCTAGCCTAAGAATAACTGCAAACTGTAAATTTATTTTATCAGAAATTTCTGTTTCATGGTATTTTTCATGATTACTTAAAATAAGAGCATTCAGAACAATGACTTTAGTAAAAACTATCCAGGTTTAATGTATTTTATACTCATTCATACTGGACAGAGATGCCTGAGTGGAAACTGTTTTTGATAGCCCATAAGTTTTACTTTTTCATTTTATTTCTTGTGGCGATTAGTCACCGAATATATACAAATGAGGCTTCTGATGTACCTTTAACAAAAAAGCATAAAGTTTATGCAGAAAGCCAATGTACAAAAATCACATTACAAATAGCAAATATTTTATCCCTTTTATCCCAGCAATAATCTTTTGGACATTCAAACCTCACTTAAGTTACCCGTATTTCCACACTAAAGCTTCTTGCTCAGCAGGCATGGCTGTAATTGGCTTCCTTTGACAATCATTTTAGCTATTTTCTCTTTTTAATGTCTCTCTCAGACCCTTAAGCTGCTGACTAGGCGTAGTTGTTGCTCACTCCTTCACCTGAAATGCAGGCAGAAAATGCAAGAGTAATTTATCAGGTTTGGCGTCATCTGTAGATAAAGAAGCCGAATTGATGTTTCCAAGTCCAGTGACCTGTCATCAGAACTGATACTGCCAGATTCTGGATCAGTGGTGCTGGAAGAGCACAGCAGTTCAGGCAGCATCCAAGGAGCAGCAAAATTGATGTTTCGGGCAAAAGCCTTTCATCAGGAATAAAGGCAGAGAGCCTGAAGCGTGGAGAGATAAGCTAGAGGAGGGTGGGAGTGGGGAGAAAGTAGCATAGAGTACAGTAGGTGGGTGGGGAGGGGATGAAGGTGATAGGTCAGGGAGGCTAACACAGAATCTGGTTTCCACCATCTGCATTCATTGTTTTTAACCTCGTTGATACTGCCAGATTGCTGAGTTTCTCCAGCAGTTCCTGTTTGAGTTTGAGTTCCAGCATCTGCAGTTGTTTTTTTCATTGCTTAACCAGGCTTCCTTAAACTCCTGTCTTTAACAGGATGTCTCCCTCTCTGACATCTCTACAATGTTCTGCTTTTGACTCTGACATTCTTCTCTAACCCCGAATGCATGGAAATTGCTGCTAACAGCATCTTCAGTATTAAGGACTCCTCTCAGAATGAATCTGCTTTCCTCTGCCACCTCCTTGAGGTAGTGAAACTCATGTCAGCATCAACCAGTTTCAATGAAAACAAGATAGAAAACTTTTTTAACATTCAACCCAAGTTCTATAACAATATCTTGTGATTTCTGGTGATTTTTCTGATATGAGTGTTTGAAATTGGACTATTGAATGGATACTTAAGTGGCAGTTTTCTGTTGACGGTGTCTTCGTGAAACATTTCACAATTCTCACTTTTTTTTAAAGCAATAAAGTGCAAGTTTGAGATGACTTGCTAACAGATTAAAGCCATAATATTCCATTGGTTTGAACAAGTAACAATAAACTTTAGAGCTTTAATAATCCACAATGCAAGTAAACTTATTTCTAACTTTCAAAATTTAGTGGCAATTACAGGTAAATGACTTAAATAATGCACATCAAATGCAATGAAGACACATGCACAGGTTTTAGCAACTCACCCAGGTGTTTATGCCAAGGTTGCTTTATCAAATCTCATTAAAATTCAAGGGATCAAAATTCTTCTCTTTTATAACTCCAGCTTTGAAACACTCTCTCCTCTTTGTTGCAGTCTCTTGCCCTCTCTTTTCTCTTGTCTCTTTTTTTTCCTTTTGTGTCTGTCTCTCTCACTCTCACTCGTGTGCGTGTGCGCGCGCGCACACACACACACACACACACACACACACACACACACACACACACACACACACATTAAGAAGCTGCTCACCATGTTTCAATGACTACTGTGTTTCTAGTTGTGCAGGCTCCTTCACTGGATCGATTACCCTCTCGACTCCAAAATTGTACTTATTGCAGTATAACCTCAGCTCTTCATCAAGTGGTTGCCTCACCAAGCTTGATTGTAAAACAAAACATGGGGGTGCTGAAAACAGAAGCACAAGTGGGCTATTCAACCCATAGACCTTGTCCCTCTATTCAACATGATCATGGCTTATGCTTTGATTTCTAAGCCTTACTCCTGCTCTCTCCTCAAACACAGCTTTATCTTGTGAAAATTCGTTTCTTTCTTAAATATATTCGGTGAATTCACCTCCACAGATGCAGTAGAGCATTCCACAGGTTCACCACTTTTGAGTGGAAAATTTCACCTCATCACAGTCCAAAATGGCCTAATATCCTGAGACCCCCATGACTCTGTTCTGAATTTCCCCAGCGAGGGGAAATTCAATCTCTGCATCAAATCTGAAAGTAGAGTTCTCTCTATTTCTTTTTCTGGCTGCATTGACCTCCAAAATCTCTGAGTGATAGTGACTTCCAGAAGTGAGAGTTAATGTTGTGATCCACATTGGTCTGCTGAATGTTGCCTGTCAGTATTTTATATGTTTCAATGAGATCCCTCCTTTTATTCTGAATGCTGGTGAATGCAGTTTGAGCTCCAATCTTCCTCCATTGCAATAAACAAATACTGCTTAAGATTTTCATTTCACACTCTCCTTCAGCTGTACTGAATTCTCCATTCTCGCAGGCTTAGAACATAGAACAATACAGCACAGAACAGGCCCTTCGGCCCACGATGTTGTGCCGAACATCTATCCTAAATTAAGCACCCATCCACGTACCTATCCAATTGCCGCTTAAAGGTCGCCAATGATTCTGACTCTACCACTCCCACGGGCAGCGCATTCCATGCCCCCACCACTCTCTGGGTAAAGAACCCACCCCTGACATCTCCCCTATACCTTCCACCCTTCACCTTAAATTTATGTCCCCTTGTAACACTCTGTTGTACCCGGGGAAAAAGTTTCTGACTGTCTACTCTATCTATTCCTCTGATCATCTTATAAACCTCTATCAAGTCACCCCTCATCCTTCGCCGTTCCAACGAGAAAAGGCCGAGAACTCTCAACCTATCCTTGTACGACCTATTCTCCATTCCAGGCAACATCCTGTTAAATCTTCTCTGCACCCTCTCCAAAGCTTACACATATTTCCTAAAGTGAGGTGACCAGAACTGCACACAGTACTCCAAATGTGGCCTAACCAAAGTCCTGTACAGCTGCAACATCACTTCACGACTCTTGAATTCAATCCCTCTGCTAATGAACGCTAATACACCATAGGTCTTCTTACAAGCTCTATCCACCTGAGTGGCAACTTTCAAAGATTTTTGTACATAGACCCCAAGATCCCTCTGTTCCTCCACCTGACTAAGAACCCTACCGTTAACCCTGTATTCCGCATTCTTATTTGTTCTTCCAAAATGGACAACCTCACACTTGGCAGGGTTGAACTCCATCTGCCACTCCTCAGCCCAGCTCTGCATCATATCTAAGTCCCTTTGCAGCCGACAACAGCCCTCCTCACTGTCCACAACTCCACCAATCTTCGTATCATCTGCAAATTTACTGACCCACCCTTCGACTCCCTCATCCAAGTCATTAATAAAAATTACAAACAGCAGAGGACCCAGAACTGATCCCTGCGGAACTCCACTTGTAACTGGGCTCCAGGCTGAATATTTACCATCTACCACCACTCTCTGACTTCGACCGGTTAGCCAGTTTTCTATCCAATTGGCTAAATTTCCCTCTATCCCAGGCCTCCTGACTTTCCGCATAAGCCTACCATGGGGAACCTTATCAAATGCCTTACTAAAATCCATGTACACTACATCCACTGCTCTACCCTCATCCACATGCTTGGTCACCTCCTCAAAGAATTCAATAAGACTTGTAAGGCAAGACCTACCCTTCACAAATCCGTGCTGGCTGTCCCTAATCAAGCAGTGTCTTTCCAGATACTCATAAATCCTATCCCTCAGTACCCTTTCCATTACTTTGCCTACCACAGAAGTAAGAGTAACTGGCCTGTAATTCCCGGGGTTATCCCTATTCCCTTTTTTGAACAGGGGCACAACATTCGCTACTCTCCAGTCCCCTGGTATCACTCCCGTTGATAGTGAAGACGAAAAGATCATTGCCAACGGTTCTGCAATTTCCTCTCTTGCTTCCCACATAATCCTAGGATATATCCCGTCAGGCCCGGGGGACTTGTCTATCCTCAAGTTGTTCAAAATGTCCAACACATCTTCCTTCCTAACAAGTATCTCTTCTAGCTTACCAGTCCGTTTCACACTCTCCTCTTCAACAATACGGTCACTCTCGTTCGTAAATACTGAAGAAAAGTACTCATTCAAGACCTCTCCTATCTCTTCCGACTCAATACACAATCTCCCACTACTGTCCTTGATCAGACCTACCCTCGTTCTCGTCATTCTCATGTTTCTCACATACGCATAAAATGCCTTGAGTGTCTTGCATCTTCTCCCACTTTCTCAACTCTCCCAGGATGACTACCAAGTCCTGATTCTAACATTTAACTACTGATTATTTCAAGAACACTTACAGCAGCCACATTTGATTCATCACTGTGTCCCATATTTAGGATCTTTGTAGTTAAAGTGCTAATCCAGCAGCACAGCACTCCTAATATGGAATGTCTTTCTGTCTTTTTCTCACATCCTCTTTCACTGCCCATAATATTTGAACTCCTCTGCAGTAACTCTGAGTTGTCCTGAGTGACAAAATGACAATCTTATAATAAGCCTGTCTCCTATTGCGGGGCTGAATTGGGTGATACTTATGTTTTGAAACAATCGAATGTCGCAGCCTTGGAGACGAATGTATCTTGAAAATTGCATTGTCGCAACGCTGCAAATGGATTTCATCACAAAATAATTAATTATACACTATTTCAACTATGAGCTGTTGTCCTGTATCTGAAGCTTGACTATTGTTTATGCTCTGACCGGCAAACTGCATTGCCTCATGCTAACTATGGATATGCAGCAGCCTAGTTAGATAATTCGTAATCTAACAAGGCTTGGAGTCTTCTGATGCGGTGGTGATGTTCCTACCTCTGAGCCAGAAGGCTTGGCTTCAGTGTCCCACCTGCTCCAAAGATGTGTCAGAACATCTCTGAGCAGAATGATTTAAATATATCTGATTCATAGACCACTGTGACTTAGCTCTGCATTATGCTCTAACTGCATGAGTTTGCTTTACCATTTCATACTGGGTCTTGGACGGAACATGAAACTTAATTTTTGCTATGGACACTGACTGAGCAAATCAAAATTTATTGATGCTTTTATAAACTTCTAAACTGGTTCTGTGGGATTGGCAAACAAGTTTTTGTCTTTCTAGGAAAGTAGCACAATTAATCCAGAGTTTATAGTATACATATTGATGTGATACCAGAATTGGATAATTCATCCAAAAATAAGTACCTATAGATCAGAAAAATTGAAATGAACCTCTGTTATTATCGAAGGATCAACTAGCTGTACAAAAGTCTGAAATGTCAACTATAATCAAAAATCTATAGCAGTTAGATATTATCTTTGAAAACTATTTGTCTGCCTGACATAGTTAAAAAGTTTGTGTTTCAGAGATTATCAAAATTGTTTGAGCAAACAGTTATAATTACAGAAACATCTTGCATATTATAAAATAAATTGGTTATCTTGTGTTGGCCTACTGTGTCTTATGAATTCTCAACTTTGGTCTGCTAGATATTTTGTGTGGTTTTACCCCTCTTCCACTTCGAAGAAATGCTGCATGATGTAAAGAAATTTCATTAACGCAATGAGTGAACTGGTTATTTTCACCAGTGTTATTGAGGTCAAAAATGTGTGATTTAGTGAATTAGACTTTTAATGGCGTTACTCCTTTAACAAGGTTATGTTATCCCTTTTTTTCAGAGAGCTCATAAAAGCAGCGATTCTGAAATGTCTGCCTTGGATGAGTTTTAGTGCTAATTTGATTATAGCTAACAGATACTGCTTCATGCAAAAAGGCTTTCAAGTTTAAAAAAAACTTGTACGATGAAGGGGGAATGGCAGTTCTCCCAGCTTAGCTTTACTCTAATTTGATTTCGTTTTTGGAAGTCGGGCTATTCGCTGAAAGTAATCAAGCAGTTTGAGGCTGCTGGTCCAAGAAAGAGCTACATGGAAGAGGGTGTTCCATGCTGCCACCCCTCTCTCTGACATCTCTCCTGTAAGACTGTTTGAGGTGTTTATAGGGGGTTGTTGCACGTATTTGGAACAGCATCATTAAACTGGGATAATCTGTTGGGTTTTTGGATGGGTCAAGTTCTTCTGTATTCTCTTTTGTTTGTGTTTCATTTGGTAATCTTGTAAATATAAATTCTGTTTTGCTTAAATCTAAGTGGTTTGACTACCTGTATCTCCTGGAATATCCACTCTACACCTGCTTCAAACAACTAGCAAATTTAGAGTCTGGGCTACTTTCTTGAAATGTTTTGAGGGGACCTGGCCTGGTCCATAACAGGTTTTAGAATCTGTATGAAGTTATGAAGCTTCCGTGCTGAATTGTAATAGCTGTTGACAAGAATTGATCAAGTGGGTCAATGGGCTGAAAAATGGCAGTGGGGTTTAATCTGGATAAATGTGAGGTATTGCATTTTGGTAATAAACCAGGATAGGACTTATACAATTGATAGCAGGGCCTTGGGTAGTGCTATAAAACAGAGGAACCTAGGGCTGCAAGTACACAATTCTTTTAAGTTTGCAGCACATATCAACAAAAGGTTAAGAAGGCATTTGGCATGCTTGCCTTCATTGCTCAGTCCTTTGAGTATAGGAGCTGGAAAGTCAAGTTGAGATTGGTGAGGCCTCTTAAGGAATACTGTGCTCAATTCTGGTCCGGTTCAATTTTAGGAAGGATGTTGTTATTATTTTGCTGGAGAGGTTTCAGAAGAGATTTAACAGGATGTTGCCAGGTATGGAAGGTTTGTGTTATTAAAAAAAAGGCTGGGACTTTGTTCACTGGAGCATAGGAGGTTGAGAGGTGACCTGATAGAAGTTTGTAAAATAATGAGAGGTATAGATAATGTTACTAGTAGTTGTCTTTCCTCAGGATAGGGGATTTCAAGACTAGGGGACACATTTTTAAGGTGAGAGGAGAGCGATTTTATAAAAAGACATGAAGCAAATTTTTTACGCAGGATGGTTTGTGTGTGGAATAGTCTTCCTGAGGAAATGGTGAATGCGGGTGCATTTAGAACATTTTAAAAGACATTTGTATACGGACATGAATAGGAAAGGTTTGGAGGGATATGGACCAGGAGCAGGCAGATGGGGCTAGTTTAGCTTGGGATTATGTTCGGTATGGACTGGTTGGATCAGTTTCCGTGCTGTACTACTCTGACTGTATAAGTGGGAGCTCTGTCATTTTTGAGCATGAATTTTTTTCCATTTATGATGCACACGCGCACTTTTCACCCACCATCCTTACTACGCTGGATATTTTAATACAAATGCTTGGAAAATTACAGTTGTTCACCAAGACAATGGTTGGGCTGCAATAGTTGGCTGGGCGAGGCCAAAGAAATTAAATTTCCAATTCTTGATTCACATATTGACCCTGATGGAAATACTTGGGAGTTGGTTGTACAAAAATATGAGATTGATCCTGGTTGTGACTTCCTAACCTACTTGGTGAACAATTGGATTGCAAACTAGCAAGAACAGCCTGTGTGTATCTTATCAAATTGGGTTTGGCATGACAAGCTTGGAAAACAATATTGTCAGTATTTAAAAAAGCACACCACCAGTTAAGTGAATATTTTCTGTGGCACAAGTCCCCATCAACAGTTGCTTCTTCTATTGCTTGGATCAGCACTCACTATCCTTGCATTAAGTTGATTTTACTGTAGACTAAATTAGGACTTTAACATTGTGTAGAGGCCAGCCTCTACACAATCAGCAAGCAACCAATAGAGCAGCTATAAATACAGAATGTCAAAATGTTCCTTCAATGCTGAATGATACATTTCCCTTTGGTTTGCTTTATTTCTCTCAGACACAGTATCTAGCTTTGGAACAAAGATGATTGTTTAAATAAATGTAGAAAATTGAATAGTACTACAGTGCCTGCTTATTATTAAACATAAAACCGCTCATTAAAGAAAAGAAGTGAAGATAATAAAATCCCAAAAGCACTTCAGTACAAGTTATTAGTTCAAATAACTAGTTTTAAAGTTGAAGAGTGTTAACTGAGAATGTTTTGAAAACTGCCTTTATATAACTTAATGGATTTTCAGTCTGTTTCATGCATTCCTATTTTTACTTTGAGAAACCGTTTTGAAATATATTTGTGAAAGCATGTTTTGGAAGGTTTTCTTTATATTCGACCTAAACGTCTGTTGTTTCATTTGTTTTCCTTAATTACTTCAATAGAAATAAAATGCAGTTTCCTGCACACTGGAATGTCACGTAATGGAATGTTGTGTCTGATTGGATAGTTTATTTTATGACTCTCTTTCCCAGCTTTCACCGATTTCATTATGAATTACAATTTTGAGCTAATTTTTGTCTCTACTGTAAATTTGTATTTATATAAAATTGCTTGAAAAACACAAAAAATATTGCGACTTTATTGTTTCCGCCTCAGTATGCATATGCCTCCCATTTTGCAATATTGTACTTGGCAAATAATTCCCTACTGTATTTTGTATTGAAGTACTGATGAAGTATTCCAGCTTGCAATTGTGAACTTACCAATGTTGCATGTTTGATTCATTGTGCCTTATTCAAGTTAAACATTTCTTGTAATGCGATGATATAAGCACCAGTGGAAGTTACAGTAGTGCAAAGAAGTTGGGTAAAATATAAAAACTGCTGATCCCATCTTTGAAATATTTGTTGCTCTGGATAACTGATTTGTGTTACACAGTAATACCAACTGTATAGGTTCAATTCTTGCACAGAATGGGGTTGCCACAAGTGACTATCCTTCTCATCTCCTCCCCTTGCCTGAGGTGTGGTGACCCTCGGGTTAAACCACCACCAGTTCTCTCTTTATTATAGCAACCCAAGATCTGGTAAGACTACAACTCCTTTTACTTAGTGCATGGAAGATTGACCTTGTGCATTTGTTTTTCCATTGCTGTTTAGTACTTTTGAAATCTGCTCTGCAGATAGACTAAACTAGTGATGTAGCTAGTTCTGCAGTATTAGTTTGTGCTGTTGATTTACTTCTGCTTTTTCCATCCCACAATGGAAGTTTGATCAGAGATTAATCTTTTTCTTATAAGGAACACATAGAGAGTGAATGTTCTAGATTTCTATTGGCTACCATCTCCCTGTTAATATTCAAAGTTTGGACATAGGAATTGGCCACCTCTTTATATATAATATATATATATCAAGGTGAATGAATAACATTGTGCATAATGTCATGCGATAAAGAAGAAAGAATATAAATAGTTTAATGGCTAGACACTGTGCTGTCTGCAGTGGTGCCTGGTAACAACACCAATTTAATCCCTTAGTTTAAAATAAATAACGGCAATGTTGGACGCCTGAAACAAAAAGTGAAAGAGCTGGAAAAAAACCAAGCAGAACTGGCAGCTTGGAGAGAGAAGCAGAGTTTTTGTTTTGAGACTAGTGAGTTCTGAAGGGTCACTGAATTCGAAGCATTAAGTCTGCTTTTCTATCCATAGATGCTGCTGGGCCTGCTTCGTTTCTCCAGCACTTTATGATTCATTAACTTCCTTGATTAGACTTGTTAGTTTATCATTGTATACAAAGCAGGAATTTGCTCGGAGGAGCATGTCTTTTTAAGTTAGATAAGGACCAGTGAAGAGTACTGTTGAAGTAGATAATCACCATTTGCAGTAGGGGCCCACTCATTGCATGATGTACAATTTATAGTGGGGTATTTTTGTTTTTTACGCTATACTGTTCTAGCGTTCTTCATTTTTATTAGCTGGTAGGTATTACTTTTGGTCAAAAAATGCAGTCAGATTTTATGATTTTAGCCAGGAATAATGGTAAGTCTTGAAAATTATTTATATTACTAAATTCTAGATGTTTTTCAAATGAAAGTTGAGGAAAGTGCAATGTTTAGCTTCTAATTTTCATAATCACTTGAACTGCAGAAAACTTGTCATAGACTGCAGGTTTTACTTTCCTTTTAAATTCTTCACGTTCCAGTCCCAATTCACATGTCAGTAGATGTTGTTTCTTCATAGATACTCCCTTGGTTTCTACACTAGTGGGTTCTGTGGTGGCTGATGAATCCGATAGCAAGCTACAGACATTACTGCGGCATGGTGCCTGTAGTTAGTACTGCTGATTCATAGCACCTGGGACCCAGGTTCTGTTCCACCCTTGGGTTGCTGTATTTGTGGAGTTTGTGCATTCTCCCCATGTCTGCATGGGTTTCCTCCTGGTGTTCTGCCTTCCTCGCACAGACCAAAGATATGCAGGTGGATTGGCCATGCTACATTGCTCTGTAGTGTCCAGGTATGAGCAGACTAGGTGTATTAGCCATGGAAAATGCAGGGTTACAAGGATAAGATAGAGAGGTGGAATGGGGTTAGTGAGGACGCAATAGGCTGAATGGCCTGCTTCTACTGAGAGTGTATGTAGGGAAAGTGTTAAGTTTTGTGAAACAAGGGGTTCATCAGGTAAGAACTTAGAGTTAATAATTGGGTGCTGGAGGCAAGGGGAATGGGTTAACAAAGTGGAAAGGCATTCCTTATGTAGAACCATTAAACAATATTGGAAACATTCAGTAAGTGACACATTCGCAAGGTGAAATGTGTTCATTATGTGAAGCCAGTTAAAGTTAAGAACATTCATTGTGTAACACCAAATTACTTAATCTTTGCTATTGACACTCGCTGATTGTAATTTCACCCAATCAATATGTATGTTACCATATCTGGATGTTCTTCCCTGTAAAATAACTATGCAAGTCATTAAGAAACTGCTGTTCGAAAGAGAAGACCGAGAACTAATGTCCCTGTGCCCATGGGCGATCGTTCTCTCTCCCTCCAGGGCCCAGAATAAAGATGGAGGAGATAAAACTATTCTCTCTCTGAGCACGTTGCTTTGTCTGGGGTGGGGTGGGGTGGGGTGGGGGGGGGCGGCGTGGTGGAGAACGGGGCAACACTACTTTGTAGGTATCCTATGATTCTATGTCATGTGTAGTGATACTTTGAGAGGTTTGTGCGCTCTTTGCCTCTGCTTGATTCTAAGTTTCAAAATGCATTTGTGCCTTCTCAAATAAAATCTCTACATTTGTCGGTCCCAAGTCGGGGGCTTCCACTGGTCAGTGGCATGTTTGATTTCTACACTGTTGCTTTTAAGGGCATCCAAAAATCATTTCTGTCATCCCATTGGGAGTCACTTATGATTGAATTTTGAGTAGAACAGTTGGTTTGGGAGCCTGATAGCAGGCACATGACCCACATTCTGCCCAGTGGAGCTGGTGTTGTGTGATTAACAGTTTAATACTGGACAAATTGGCTTGCATTTGTTGTTATACTGCCTTACCCCATAATGAAAATTAAAAAAAAATGCAAGGAATAACACTAACTGCTATATGTTGCCTTTTTGGGCACCTCAGAAATCTTTATTTCTGCCTGCCGTGTAGGCTTATGGAATGTAAACTTGGACACCCTCAAATTAGGGCACCATTCTCCGCCTACTTGACAATGATGTATAAGCTGTGATCCTCACCAACAGAACCACCACAGTCTGGCCCCAATGAAAACTAAATTCAGACAAGGCTGTGCCTTTGCACAAACCCTATTCTCCATCCTTTCTCATTACATTACTGTACCTCATCTTCTTCAGCAAAATAGCCACAGATAGACATCATCTACATAATAGATGGAAAAGTGCTCAAACAACCCTACCTTTAATCCAAAACTGAAATCCAACCTCTATCATTGAGCATCAGTGTGCAGATGATGTCATTATGTCCACTTACTGAGCTCTGGGCCATCGCAAACTATTCCTCTGAAACCTACAAGAAAATTGACAGTGCGTGCAATATGCTAAAAAGCGTGGACCATCTTTTCATTCTCATCTTCTCATCAAAGGCTACCAGCTGATGAATTTTCCACATGCAGTGTGCCAGTTAACCTTCAGTCAAGTGAGGAATAGAATCTCAAAGTCATGGCTTTCCAGGCAATACTAATCCCTGTTCTCCTGTGTTCTTCGGATCCGTGGATACATACAACAAGCATCTCAAAGCAGTTGAGACATATCATTCTATCTGCATTTGTCAGATCCTTTGACAGGGAATACTGTATGTAGGTCTGGTGATGGGAAAATCGCCCGTAGGTGATCAGTTAGAATTGCAGAAGAAGTATAATTTTAGTACTGTATTAAGGCTCATGATATGACTATTAGTTGGTTTCCCGAGAAATAAAGCTAAAATAATTTAGTTTTAATGTAGTCCTAAAACTCCTAAGGGTTTATAATTACAAATTCTTGAAGACCACAGAAAAGCAAATTATTGAAGGCAGTAGAATATATGAGATTTGTGATTTTTAAATTGCGATGTGGGATGCAAAGCAGTTATGTTAAACGTTGATGAAAACACTCATTAGGCTGCAACTGGAGTATTATGCTCAGTTATGTGCACTCTGTTTTAAGGATTTCAGGTTCCTGTAGACAAGATTTACAAGAAGAATGCTAGAAATGAGAGACTTCCAATGTGTAAACAGAAGCTAGATATCTATTCCTTGGAGCAGCTAACAGTTTTAAATATCAAATGTTAATTTTCATGTGAGAGATTTTGAGTAAATGAGTAACTGTTTTCACTGGCAGGAGAGTTGCTATTACATCCTTTCTAATAACACTTCCCTATTGTCAGATGTTATGCTAACTGGCAGATTGATACTGTTTTTTTGTATCCTTACATCTTGAAATCCTTATTCAATAAGGCAAGGAGACAGTTTTTTCAGAAAAAGACCAGTCAGCTGTTAGAGAAGATGTAATATCAGAACATTTAGAAAAACATAATATAATTAAGTAGAGTCAGCAACACTTGGTGAAAGAGAAATGCCTGACAAATTTGTTAAATTCTTTGAGGAAGTAACAGGATAGGTTTACGAACCAGTAGATGTAATATATTTGGATCTCCAAAAGGCATTCACTAAGGTACTACAAGTAAGGCTAAGAGACCCTGAATTGTGTGGAGAGCTATATTTGAAAGAATAGAGGATTGACTAGCTAATAGAACACAGAGTTAGAATAAAGGAGGTATTTTCAGAATGGTAACCTGTCGCCAGTAGAGTGCCACAGGAGTTAGTGTTCCACAATTATTTACAACATATATTTATGATTGGATGAGGATTGTAAATGCCCTATTAAGGATGACACAAAATAGGTGGGAAGGTAAGTGATGAGGATGATGCAAAGAATTTAGAGGTATATAGACAGATTAAGCAAGTGAGCAAAAACTTTGCAGGTGGAATATAATGTGTGAAAATGTGAGATTATGCACTTAGGCAGGAAGAATAGAAGAGCTGATTGGGGTCCTTTATGTAAATCTCAAAAAGCTAACATACAAGTTCAGCAGGTAACAGGGAAGGAAATAGACTGTTGGTCTTTATTTGAAGGGGAAAAGACTGCTTTTAAAAAAAAGGAACAGAAACAGTGCTGGAGAAACTAAATAGAAACTGAAAGAACTGCAGATGCTATAAATCAGAAACATAAATAGAAATTGCTGGAAAAGCTCAGCAGGTCTGGCAGCACCTATAGAGAGAAATTAGTGTCAACGTTTTGCGTTGTAACTCTTCCTCAGAAAAGGGTCACTCAACCCGAAAAGTTAACTCTGATTTCTCTCCACAGATGCCAGACCTGCTGAGTTTTTCCAGCAATTTGATTTTTTTATTGCAGCGGCACAGTGGCTCAGTGGTTGGCACTGCTGCCTCACAGTGCCAGGGACCCGGGTTCAATTCCAGCCTCTGGCGACTGTCTGCGTGGAGTTTGCACATTCTCCCCGTGTCTGTGTAGGTTTTCTCTGGGTGCTCCGGTTTCATCCCACAATCCAAAGATGTGCAAGTCAGCTGAATTGACCGTGCTAAATTGCCCATAGTGTTAGGTGTGTTAGTCAGAGGTAAAGATAGGGTAGGGTAACGGGTCTGAGCGGGAGTTTCTCTTTGGAGGGTCAGTATGGACGTGTTGGGCTGGAGGGTCGGTATGGACGTGTTTCCACACTATCGGGAATCCAATCTAATCTAATAAAATTACACAGATCTAGCAGAACCAATAGAAGGAGGAAGAGAGTTAATGTTCTGAGCCCAGTGACCCTTTATCACTGTATCATTTTGTTAACTCTGTTTCTCTTTCTACAAATACCATCAGACTTGCTTAGAAACTACTTTCTACTGGTGGTGCCAGACCTGCTTTGTTTTGTTTTGTTTCAGATCTCCAATATCTGCAGTTCTTTGTTTTATAAAAATAGAGACATCTTGCTAAAACTATAAAATATCCTAGTTGACTACATCTACAATATTGTGAACAGTTTTGGCTATCTTTATCTAAGGAAAGTCAGATTGGCATTTTGAGAGATTTTGCAGAAGGTTCAGTGGATTGATTCTGGGTATGGAGGAATTTTTTATGAGGAGAGGATGACCATGCTGGGCCTGTACCTTTGGAGCTTAGAAGACTGACGGAAACTTTTATTGAAATATATAAATCTATTTGGGGTTTGCCCTTGGGAGAGTCAAGGACCAAAACACACTGTCTGATTAAGGGGTTGCCTAGTTAGGTCAGAGATGAGGAGGGTGAAGGGGGTGAATCTGTGAAATTCTTTATCACAGAGGGCTGTGGAGACTCTAATCAAGGCTGAGACATATGTTTAATCAGAGACATGAAAGTGGTTTCAGGATTGTCTGATGAGTCATGATCTCATTGAACCATGGAGCAGTCTTGATGAACTGAATGACCTACTTCTGTTTCTATATTTTATGGTCTTGTTGTCAAAATGTAGATATTCAATAATTGACATCAGCACTAGGAGAGCGATGTTTTTACACAGATTTATGACTAAGGATGCACTGCTTAGAAGCAGATTCACCAGTAAATTTTTATAATTTAATGGATATATACTTGAAAAGACAAATTTGCGAGGCTGTGGGGAAAGAGCAGTGGAATGAGACACTTGATGGCTCTTATGAAATGCTGGCACAAGCATAGGTGGGCTAAATGAGTATTATTTTCTGCTTAGCTCTGAATTATTGATTTGATAAGAATTATTCAAGTTTTGTTTATCTTGTTATAGATGCCAGCAAGCTTATGATGACAATTATTACAGTTTTATGTGCTCAATCTATTTTTAACTCTACTACAAATACGTTTTCTTCTAGATCTACCTTCCCCAACACCACCTGTGCAGACGTTGTCAACTTTCAAACCACCGGTGAGACCTGATTTTGGTACTATGGGTCGACCAATCAAGTTACAGGCCAACTTCTTTGAAGTGGACATTCCAAAAATAGAAATCTACCATTATGATATAGACATAAAACCAGATAAATGCCCAAGAAGAGTAAACAGGTAATGTGAAATGATTAGTTTCCTTTTGTAAAGGCACTTATGTCTTAATACAATTTCTCTGAAATGGTCCTTCAAATGTTTCTCACAACTGTCAATAGCTCCATTTTAGTATTAAATGATTTCTGAGTGGATTCTCCACAGATATAGTCTGTTCACCAGTTTAAATTAAAATTTGTTTCAATTCTTACCACCAGGAATAGAAGAAATATGATGTATGAAGTCAATATCTGCAGTGTGACCAACTCTTTGAAATAAAGTAGATTTTGACTGAGTAGTGGTGCTGCTCATCTCCATGGGAGTGGGATGAGGCGCTGTGACTGAGAATGGAGTTTGTCAACAGGATAAGGGTATTAAAGTAAGATTCAGTTGCTGCTCTCAATTGCAATAGTGCAGTACATCTTATAAATATGAAAGTTAGTTTGCAAAATTATTTCATATACCAATTTTGATTTCAGTCAAGTTCTCCATGCACACTGTTCAGGGAAGGCTCACTGAAACTTCTTTGTCCAAGTTGTCTGCGTAGAGATTGGAGCAGTTCACGCTTCCTTTTTAGTTTCATTACTCCACTGGTCACAACATTAATTTAAATGTTTTGTTTAACTGTGTGTTTTATCAGTGTTAAGTAAATAAATCCCACAGGCATGCAAGTATACACACCATTTTAAAAAAAATCTGCAGAGATCTTTGGAAACAAAAAAAGCACTTTGGCCAATAATTAATTTTTGAAGAAAAAAAGAAAAGGTAAGAGATGTTCAAGTGTCTTTTAGTTGGCATCCTGGCACACAGGCAGGTGTCATTAACACAAATAGTTGTCGCTTGGATCTTTGCCACTGCAGTTCGTTCAGAGACTTTTCAAGAGAAAAGCTGGATCAGGCATTTCTGTTACCAAACTGAATGTTCCATAAGGGTTTTCTCAGAAAGGCAAATGATGAACTGGGTAGCTTCTTTGTCAGCAGACTAGCCTGTCTGAAGTTCAAATGAATTTGGACAAAGTTTAACCTCTGACAAGGAGAAACTCAAACATGTGATTTCCAATTTGCAAATCCGAGCAATTAGATTAAACCTGACTTGTAAGACATCTTTTTTAAAAGGTTTTTTTAAAGTGAATCCTTAAGTTATTTTAAAGTGAATGATTCACAACTCTTTTAAGCATGAATTGTTTAAAGAAATATTAATGAAGCATCTTCACAGTAAAATGCACTGTGCTATACATTACGCCCTATAAAGGTGGCAGCCATGGTACTCCGGGGCTACAAGCCAATGTCATCTTGCAACTGGGTGGGAGTACAGTTACACAAATAACTGGAATTAATCCCAAACAATGAGATGTGGATCAGTGAGTGAAATTATAGGACACTTATGAGTCCCTTTTTAAAAAAAAAAGGAATAATTGGTTACTCGGGTGCAATAACTCAAGTGGCAGTGGATTAGTTTGCATAAAAGGGATAGCAGTGTAAAAGTAGTGACCAGAATGATGCTTATTTTAAGATTAACATCACCTTGCATGATGGGAACTTGTAAATGGGATGAGTGTGTTTGCGTGGGCATTAACCACATTGTGAATAAAGAAATAGAAAAATGGTGGAAGTATGGATTTGGTGCTGCTTAGCATAGTGGCAGGCAAATCTGGAGCTGTATGGCTTCCATAAATTACAGTCTGGTCAGAGTCATAGAGGTGTACAGCACGGAAACAGACCCTACAGTCCAACTCGTTCATGCCAACCAGATATCCTAACCTAATCTAGTCCCATTTGTCAGCACTTTAGCCCATATCCGTCTGAACCCTCCCTATTCACATACCCATCCAGATGCCTTTTAAATGCTGTAATTGTACCAGCCTCCTCCACTTTCTCTGGCATCTCATTCCATACACGCACCATCCTCTGCCCCTTAGGTCTCCTTTATATCTTTCCCGTCTCACCCTAAACCTATACCCTCTAGTTCTGGACTTCCCCACTCCAGGGAAAAGACTTTGTCTATTTATCCTATCCATGCCTCATGATTTTACAAACCTCGATAAGGTCACCCTCTCAGCCTCCGACGCTCCAGCGAAAACAGCCCAAACCTATTCAGTCTCTCCCTAAAGCTCAAACCCTCCAACCCTGGCAACATCCTTCTAAATCTTGTCTGAAACCTTTCAAAATTCACCACATCCTTCCTATAGGAGGGAGACCAGAATTCTACACAAAAGTGGCCTAACCAATGTCCTGTCTAGCCGCAAATAGACTTCGGAACTCCTATAGTCAGTGCTTTAATCAATAAAGGAAAGTGTACGAACTGTCTTCTGCACTTACTAATCTACCTGCGACTCCACTTTCAAGGAACTTGATCAAATAATGGGACCTCTTAGCTGGAATTATTTTTTTCAATATTATAAACAGATGGAAACAAAACTTAAATCTAGGTACCTATGATTCTTAAGCCATTGTTTAGCTTGATGGGTCATTACTTTTCAATAATAATTTGTTGTGTAAAGTTATTTTGTGATGTATAATGTATAATTCCATATTGTATATACATGATTCTGAAAAATGCATTAGTCTCTTTTTCTAATCAACTTATGCAGCGATGTTATTACACAACTCTGGAGCCAATGGGACTTGAACTAGTCAGGGTAGGGATGCTACCACTGTGCTTCAAGAAGATCCTTTTATAAGGCCACTAGGACCACTTCCATCCTTATCAACGAGAGTGCTAACCTGTCATACAACACCAAGTGCAATTTCAGTGAATTTAAAAAAATACACTGACGGGAAGACATTTTAATTAAGCTTTTACAATAGAAGTAAATTGAAACAGCTTGAAAAGTATCATTTTGAATGCATGGATAAGTATTGTCTTTATCCAATCAGCTGTGAAATGAAATAATTGTTTTGTTTTTTTTTAGAGAAATTGTTGAACACATGGTTCAGCATTTTAAAAATCAGATCTTTGGTGATCGGAAGCCAGTGTTTGATGGAAGGAAGAACCTCTATACAGCAATGCCTCTACCAATAGGGCGAGACAGGGTGAGTAGGGTTATTTCATGTAATTAACAGTTGAATTAATTAGGTCAGCACGAACATTGTGTTTAATATGTACAATTGTGGGAAAAGTTAGTGTTGCTTTTCTATTGTCATAGTTCCCCCCCCCCCCCAAATATAAACATTAGTGGTTTCTATTCAAAAAGTTCCATATCCTCTAAATTTGAACAATATTGCGTGAAGATTGTGTACCCCCATTGTTAGAGGGGAGGGAGGTGATTGCTATTAGGAGCTGAGGTAAATTATTACCTTATACAGATTTTAGCGTTTCTTCTATTAGATTATCAGCTGCTACAATTGAGATTTATAAATTGTCATATTTTGGAGAAGTCTTTAAGATGAAATGAAAGGGGGAATGTAACTTGTTTTGAAGTCTGCCTTGTCAGCAAGCCTGGTGGTTTATTGTTACAAAATGTATGGACCGTAGATGTTTCATTGGGGAAAAAGGTACAAGGTCGTAATACAAAAATATGAATTAGGAATAAGCCATTTCGTCCTTGAGTTTGCTCCTCCAACCAATACTTCTGAGATGAGAGAGTTGGGGTCTGAAGGGTAACTAATCAGAATTTCAACTGGAGACAATGGTCATATTATTTAGGCTGCAATTCAATATGATGCTGAGAGGGGAAGAATTTCTAAGATATCCTTCAGCTTTCAGACAAGGTTTGCCTGCCAACTTCTGGTGGTGAGAGTAAGAAAATACATGCAGTATGACCTTGTAGGAATATGTGTGGGAGCTCACACTCTGATTGGAAAGGCAAAATTTATGTTAGAATGAAGTTGAATGATTTCCTTAGCTTTTGTTCGATGTGCAACTTTGCCTGGAGATTTTGCCAATGAAAGACAGTTCTGGAGTTAAGTTTCCAACCTGGGAAAAGAAAAGATGGGAAGCAGACTGTTAGACCCAAGCTTCATTTTGGATGGCTTCTGCATAAATTGAATGTAAACTGAGAGGGCAGCAGAATGTAATTCTGATAGTTATTTTGATTGTGTTATTAATGCTATTCTGGACGTTAAAGTATTGAATTTTCAACAGAAGTAGTGTTTAGTTGATAATGCGTTTAGTCTGTCACAGCAAGCATCTTAAAATATGAAATCATGTCATCAGTTCAGCTATAAACTTTAAGTCTGAATTTATTTTTTTTAAATCAGTCTTTATACAGATTATGATACAAGGGGAAGATATTGAGAATTTTAAGTGCCAGTTGTCGCTCAGTGGCTGTACTGAAACTAACTGCTTTTATACAGCACCTTTTGATATAGTCAAACATCTCAAGGTTCTTGACAGGAGTGTCTCTGAAATAACGAAGCAATCACATGGAATAGTAATCATGTGGACTTGGTTAAAGATGAGGTTGCGGTGTCTAAAGAAGGTGAAGAGTGATTGAGAGAGGGTTGAGGGAACTCTAAAGCATGAGGTGTAGGCAGCTGAAATCATGATTGCTAGTTGTAAAGCCAACAGAAATATTTGTGCATAAGTCTCTGTGGGATTTGAAATGGAGCCAAGGATTTCTGGCCAGCTTCCCACTTTAACTTTAAACAGTGGGCAGCGCAGTGGCTCAGTGGTTAGCACTGCTGCCTCACAGCACCAGGTCTCAGGTTCGATTCCAGCCTCGGGTGACTTTGTGGAGTTTGCACGTTCTCTCCGTGTCTGTGTGGGTTTCCTCTGGGTGCTCCAGTTTCCTCCCACAGTCCAAAGTTGTGCAGGTCAGGTGAATTGTTCATGCTAAAATTGTCCATAGTGTTAGATGCATTATTCAGAGGAAAATGGGTTTGGGTGGGTTACTCTTTGGGGGGGGGGTCGGTGTGGACTGGTTGGGCTGAAGGGTCTTTTGCAACATTGGAGGGAATCTAATCTAATCTAAAAAAGCAAAGTACTGTTAGTGCTGAAAATCTGAAACAAAAGCAGAATACTCGAGAAACACAGGTCTTGCAGCATGTGTAGAGAGAAAAACAGTGAACATTTTGTATCCAGTAAGACTCTTCAAGAATTCTGAAGGAGTTACATACCATTCGAAATGCTAACTCTGTTTCTGTCTCCACAGATGTTGCCAGACCTGAGTTTCTCCAGCATTCTGTCCCACTTTGCAATCTTTCAAAAGTAGATGCTTACATTTACGTAGAGCTTTTATATATGCTTGAAGTATTGCAGAGTTTAAGTTTGAATTGTAACATGGTAACAGGAAACTCTTATGAATAGCAGCATGATAGCTGAAAAAATAGGATTTCTGGGCTATCCCCTGCATTTTGGCCTTCAATCCATATTGCTGGGGAAAGCATCTTTTTTATTTTAGGTTGCTGTAAAATTTCCATCCTTGTTTTCAGATCCCTCCATAACATTATCCCTCTCCATCCCTGTAATCTGTTCTCCAACATCTGTGCTTGTCTAATTCTAGCTTCTTAAACATCTCCGATTTTAATTATTCCGCTCTTGGTGGCTGTGCCTTCAGTTTACAATACCCAGTGACCAACTACAGGATCACCTTGAAGGATTTCCCTTTGTTAAACTTGTAAAGTAAGAAAGCAGACTCAATCAATATCAACTAAACATTGCATCATAGGTAGTTACTACAACAATACAGAAAAGGTAACCCTCCTTAAACATGTAAACATGATTGAAAGCCTTACATAACATTTATGCTTTTATATCTCATGTATTGTAGACTGTTTCCAAATTTGAATGGGCTTTCATCTCCCTTGTGAAGGTATAACATTAGATGTCTGTTCCCTCCATTTTCTCAGAATTATCCAATCGATTTCTGGTAGCATGTTCTGACGGTTCCTTTTCAAGACCATGTGGGGATAAATTTTCCATATCCTTAACTTTCTGCAGGTCCCATCTCTTCAGCTTGGGAGGAATGAGCTTCCATTTCTCCTGCTGAAACATCTGTTAACAAAAGCATCTGTATTTCCTACTGTGTAGAATACGCATTATTCTGTTTTACCTTGAATTAAACAGAATAGTTTAAAACATAAGCGATATATAAAAACCATGCAGTCATAACACATCCCTAAATATGTCCCTTTCTCTACCTCTGCTTACTTGCTTTAAAGAAGTTATTAAATCGTGCATCTACCAGACTTTTGGTCACCTGACTTAACATGCTCTTCTAAATGGGCTGATCAGTCTTTGAGTGAAAGTGGGCTAATACTGTTTGTGTGTAGCACTTCCTCTGCTTTTATCAGCATAACACTGAAATAAGTAGTGACCGTACTTTGGTGCCCTTCTTTTCAAAGTTGATTCCACAACAAGACCTGAGAAGCTATGTGCTGTAGGTATAAACAAATCAAACAACCTCTACCTGCTGCCCATTTTCTGCCTGCTCATCCTGAAGTGATTGTTACACGTTATCCAGAAATGCAGCATCATGCTGTAGGACAGGGCAGTATGTTGCATTGACTATAGGGCAAGGCCCAGAACCAAGTTCATGTGCTCAAACCTAAATTCAATTAGATCTCATTTCACTTTAAAAATAAATGTGAAAGCTCAAAAAATTTTGTGGTGTTTCAAATATTTTGAGGAAATTTTCCAAACTCCACAAGGTTTAATGAAAATCCAGAACACCAAGCAAAACTGGAATCTTTGATCACCACATATGAACCTTGGTCTAGATTAAAAAAATTCCAGTGATATGACTCGTGGTGATCTGTTATGTTAAACACACAGTATAATTAGAAATTCCTTTGGAAAGTTATTTAATCTACTTTCTCTACACTTGGTGTACTCAGGCTTTACAGTTCAAATTAGCACAACACCAAGTTAAAATAAAATAACCCCATATGCTCTTCACTTGCCCAATAAATTTGTGCTGTTGTTTCCCAACACACCAGCAAGTAGCAGCTAGCTGAATTTTGTTTGTATGGACTGGAGCAGTTCCAGAAGACTGACCGTTGCCTCCTTGAGGGCACGTAGTAACTGGAAATGAGTTCTAACCCAGTGAGCGAACTGACACGCCCTAAGTAAATAAACAAAGGAAAATGCCCATTGCACTATCCTTTTAATCCTATTAAATACATTTTTATAAGTAGCTTAGCATGATTAATATGACTATATTGCATTAATCATTTGCTTGAATAACTGAAAGTTTGTTAATCTAGTTTTGATGCAAAACGCAATGAATTAAGTGCAAAGTTGGACTCCCTTCAATTCCCATTGTGACTATCTACTGAAGATTATTAATCATAATTTGTTTTTATTATCACCACAGTACTTGCTACTTAAAATTGATTACTGCTGTTATTATTTTAATATGGATTCTGGTGATGTGCCTTATGAATAGGTATTTTTGCTCCTAGATTTGTTGTAGTTTTTATTGTCTTGTTCATCCATGTTCAGCATTTGATTTTTTTCTTTTAAATAGGTGGAGCTAGAGGTAACTCTGCCAGGGGAAGGAAAGGACAGAATCTTTAAGGTGGTGATAAAGTGGGTGGCATGTGTCAGTCTCCAAGCCCTGCATGATGCACTTTCAGGTCGTCTCCCAGCTATTCCTTTTGAATCTATTCAAGCACTAGATGTAGTGATGAGACATCTGCCCTCCATGAGGTGAGAAGAGCCATCTAGTGACTAAATGTGGCATTTAGTAGATAAACTTTGCATGTGACTTTTTGGATGTGTAGTAAAAGGAAACCAGTACTTCTGTTACAAAATCACGAATGATGTATCTTACTGGTGCATCATTCCACAAACCAATCTCTTTTTTAATGTTCTATTACCAACTTTAACAAGTAATTATGGTTCTTTCAAGGATTACTGACTAAAGAAAATTATTTTAACTTGTTCACCACTGCCTGGGAATTTCACGAATTCTGTTATGTAGCATTTAACCATATGTTTGCAGTCACTCAATTTAGACCTCATTGAAATAAGATATTCCATCTATCATCGACTTCAGCTTTGAGAATTTGGATTGTCTCTGGATTCTCATCTTTCTTGACTATTTATTCCAGCAATTGACCCCATTCGACATAAAGTAATACTTCCTAATGTCTATCCCAGAATTTCAATAACACCAGTTTTCCTTCTTTTAGAAATACCAGGGAGTTCCATGTTCTGGGTTGTTTTTCTGCTATTCTGAGGTTCTCGATGATGCATACCTCTTTGCCAACTTGATCAACTCATTCCTTATCATCCTTTGCTCTTGCAGCAAGGATCAACCTTGTGATACACTCTACATTTCTTGTAGGATGTGTGTAAGCCTCCCATTGTGTTTGTGACCGTAATTATACTTCAGGTGTGGTGTGACCATGACATGATGCAGTCAGTGGATTTTATGATATAGCCACCGCACACTGGTGAGTGACAGGTCAATTAGAGCCAGCAGCTTTCCTTCAAATGGAAATAATTGATCAAGTTCAACGAATAATTGTCCTGAAAAGGGTGGTATTCAATAAAGACTAAGAGTATGCCATATGCACTATCTCCCACAGTAGCCATTGATATAATCAGAAATATTCTAACCTTCCTTGACCCAGCTAGTTGCTCTTGATTACTCATTGACTAGTTCCTAAAGGAAAGGCAAAGGCCTTCTAGACGTTTGTCACTTCGGAAAATCAGTTTTAAGGACAGGTTGGTTTGTGGCTAGCTGATGTTCATGGATGCGGATTGTTAGCTGTCTTCCTGTTTGTCCTATATAGCATGGTAAGGACTGCACAAAGCACTATATAGGACAAACAGGAAGACAGCTAACAATCCGCATCCATGAACATCAGCTAGCCACAAAACGACACGACCAGCTATCCCTAGTAGCCATACACTCAGACAACCAGGAACATGAATTTGACTGGGAAAACACTACCATCATAGGACAAGCCAGACAGAGAACAGCCAGGGAATTCCTAGAGGCATGGCATTCATCCACAAACTCCATTAACAGACACATAGACCTGGACCCCATATACAAACCACTACAGCTGAAGCTGACACCCGGAAACGGCAAGAAGATCCATCAACAGACACATCAACCTCGAACCCACATACAAACTACTACAGCTGAAACTGACACCCGGAAGCGGCAAGAACAAACCACTATAAATACCGGAAGAAACATCAAAGCAGCGCTTCACAGGAGGCTCCAATAGCACTGATGATGTTCCCTAGCCAGGGAACGAAACGTTTGCAGCAAAAACTTCCAGCTCGGGGAACAGAACCACAACAACGGACACCCGAGCTACAAATCTTCAACCAGACTTTAACATGCTGTATCTTGCATTTGTCCTTAGTCTGAGTCTAAATTCCTTTGTAGGAACTTGGCTGCGTCCTGCACCCCCAAGCCATTCTACCTTGGCATCTTCTGCAAATTAAATTTCCTTGAATTGTTATTGTGGTTAACATTTATGTATCCCTGGTTAACTCTCACTCCTACTTCTTCCTTCATTATTTTCACTAGTTACCCACTTCATTAAGTTATTATTTGTTAAACTCTGACATTTGGATAACCCAAAAAGTTAAATATTTTGAGTATATTTGTCATTGTATGTGTTTGTAGCTGTGGTACATGTGTGGAGGAAGAAATGTAGGACCCATAAGTTTGTTAGGGAAGGGTATCCATTACTCATTGCTGTTGGTCAAAGTGGAACTCAATGAGGTGAGTGAACCTGTTGGATCAATCCTGCTGTTATTTTTTAGGGTCTACATCACTTGTTTCCTGCTCAGCTTTCCTTAACTTCCTGTTTGTCTGCAGTCAGTTCCAATCTTCAGTTGTGCTGGTGTTTAGGTTTATAGCGTACATTGAAGCTAAAGGTGGAGGTGGTGAACGGAGAGTGTAGCTCAGAAGTTTCATAAAACAGCTCCTCAGAAGTCGTAGTTTGTTTTAAATACCCTGACATATTTTCTGTTTATTATATTACAGCACACCAGTGAACTTGGGAAGTAGAAACTAGAGTTGTAGGGAGACATGTAAAAAATCAGTAGGGATCAGATACTTATTACGATGTGAACTTACATGAGCAGAAGTGAGCCTTTCAGCTGTATGAGTCTACACTATCATTCAATTAGGTCACATATGATTATCTACCTCAACTTTTACCATATCTATTGAAGACATTAGTATCCAGGCATCTATCAATTTCTATTGTAAACATGTTCAAAGATTAAGTTTCCACAGTTTTCTAGGATAGAGATTTTATTATCCTTAGTAAAGAAATTCCTCCTTATCTCAGTTTTAAATAACCTTTCCCTTATCCCTTAGTTATGGATTTACCAGCTATGGGAAACATCTAATCTCAATCCTCCACCTTTGTGAATACCTTTGTTAAGCATTTCATCTCTTTCCTCAAGTTCCACACACAAATTCCCTTTTTTCTTCCTTGAGTGGACCTACCCTTTCCCTAGCTACCCTCTTGTTCTTTATATACATATAAGATGCCTTGGGATTTTCCTTAATCTTGTTTGCTAAGGATGTTTCATAGCCCCTTTTAGCCTTCCTAAGTCTTTGTTAAAGTTTAATGGCTAGTACATCGGGGATTTAGCTTTTTAATCTTGAGACATTTTATGTTTACCTATAATGTCTCATGCACCCACTGATTAACATTACTTAGCAAATCACTGTCAGTGGAAGATGCTGCACTCTACCCCCAGTAATTCATTTAGCTGCCAGCTTTGATTTTGGTGTTCCAGTCCTGTACTGGAATTTGAACTCAGACTCTGCTGGTTCTGAGATAGAAAATGCTACCAGCTGAACCTAAGAAAGAGATTAAATTAGATTAGATTATTTACAGTGTGGAAACAGGCCCTTCGGCCCAACAAGTCCACACCAACCCGCCAAAGCGCCACCCACCCAGAACCATTCCCCTACATTTACCCCATCACCTAACACATGGCCAATTCACCTAACCTGCACATTTTTGAATTGTGGGAGGAAACCGGAGCACCCGGAGGAAACCCACGCAGACATGGGGAGAATGTGCAAACTCCACACAGTCAGCCGCCTGAGGTGGGAATTGAACCCGGGTCTCTGGCGCTGTGAGGCAGCAGTGCTGATCACTGTGCCACCGTGCCACCCAATGTTCTGGATCGCCGTGTTGGACATGTTTATAGCTAGGTGTGCAGGGATGATTGAAATTCCATGGTTGCTAGCCCACTGCCTTCCTGCTTACCCCAAAACTCTGTGCATAATAGTGGTGGGTAATGCATTCAGCAAGTTTGTAAACTCTGCTCCTGCCAGAACCACTTCCCCTAAAATCATACCTCCCCTCTAGCTTTCAAAATGTGAAACCCTGCCCCTCCCAATGCTTATGACCTCTCCCTCTGTCTTGCATTTTAAATCTTAGATCTGATCGTAATTCCAGCAATGCCCACTACTGAGTTGTGATATTATTGGAGCTACTTGTTGATTGGCTAACAGCTGTTGGGTAGAACACCGTTACTGCGGGATAGATGCCTATATTTTGCCTTGTAAAGGTTGCCTCCACATATTAATGCTGCAGGCAACTATTTTTAAAGTCAATTGACTTGGCTCATGACTGACTTTCCTGTGAGGGTTTGCAGATGGGTGGGTGGGCAGTGAGGCTAAAATTCAGCACCTTGGCAATTGGGCTCCCAATGCCAGGCAGAGAAAAGAAAATGTTGTTCCTGCTTTTCAGTTAGTTGTCATAATAGAAATTTTAATGTCATGGCAATCAACTAATTAGTGATTGTACTCTTTAAGTAAAGTACATTCTGTTTTCTTTGCAGGTACACTCCTGTAGGCCGTTCATTCTTCACACCATCTGAGGGGTGCTCTAATCCCTTGGGAGGGGGCAGGGAAGTGTGGTTTGGATTTCATCAGTCAGTCAGACCTTCATTGTGGAAAATGATGCTTAATATTGATGGTAGGTTTCAGAGTTTAATGTATTGAACTAATTTATTCTTGTTTTTCAGATAGAATTCTTACTGCTTTCATTTGTTCTAATTTTGAGGGGCTTGTGTTATATATTTGGTGATTTAATTACTTCGATTAATGAGTTTAGTGCTACATGTTTGAGAATTCCAGTAAATGTGACCGTGGGGCTACATTGACTAGTGTTCACCAGTTTAATTTTGGTAATGGGCAGAATCAACAGCCATGTGTTTGGATTGCGCATTGGACAAACTCTTGGTTTTTCCAAAGTACTTTACAACCAATCAAGTATTTTTTCAAGTGTATTGACTCTTGCAATATTGAGGAACACAGTATCCAATTCATGCAGAGGGCATTACCTCAAACAAATACTTTGGTTGGTGAGGCAGTCTTTTTTATTATAGCAGTTTTAATTGAGGGAAATAATGGCCCAAGATGTTGAATGCTTTCTTTTTTTCAAATTCCGTTTTATTTTAGATATAAATGTTCACTTGAGACTTGACTCAAAATAGCACTGAAATTTACTCTCAATACAAATTCGTTGAAGCTTAAGTTCTAAACAGTTATGCACAGTGATTTCTGTATTTTATGGATGTTGACCTGTGTGAATGTGCTAAAGTGACTAATGGCAATTTTATACTTCCATATCTGAGTTAATGTGTGTATATATATTTATATATAAAATCTTGTGGACCTTCTGGCTTTAACAGTTTGTACTGTGACTTTGACAAAGAAAGAGGTAATTAGTACTCGCTCAGAACCAAACTAAAAGTCCAGTATGCACTGACATGCATGAGTTATGTTAAAGAAATTTATGACAACATAAAATGATGATTTTGTGTGTGCAGTTGGTATGGTATATTTGGGTATTCAAACCATGGTTAAACTTCTGATCTAATTTTGATGACAAACTAAAATTTCATACATTTTAACCCAAACTTAGGAGCTGCTGGAATCAGGTAAAGCTTTTGCATTAGCTTCATGATTTCATAATTATAACCCTGTTTATGGTAAAGAATGGTTAATTATACAAACCATTTTGAAGGTCAGGATGGTATCCTTTCAAAACTGTGTATCCAGTATCCTTTCAAAATTAGTGTCAAAATTACACCATTCTGTCAGCGTGTTTGTTAATGATCTTTGCAAGGTTAGCGTAATTTGAGCAAATCTGTCAAGAAAATACACTTGTTTACTCTTTCCTGATATTTTCCAAATAACTAGATAATTTATGGTGAATGATAGCATTCAAATCATTTCCATTATATCTGATGGATGCCTCTTCAACTCATTATACATATTTCATATTTTCCCTTTCAGTATGTCATACCACTGTATTGTCCATATAGGAATAAACCTTAATTTTTTTTTCATTTCTACTCTCCTTTATTGAGGCACAACAGAAGACCTGAAAAGTTCCAGTGTGAAATATTGTTTCTTTCATACACAACTGTTGTCTGATCTTAGTTTTTCCAAGCATTATTTGTTTCATTTCAGATTTCTAGTATCTGCAGCATTTTATTATTTTGTACCTACATGATGCGTTACATTGGCGATCGGTTAGCTCAGTTGGTCAGGTGGCTGGTTAGTGATGCAGAATGGTGCAAAAGCACGAGTTGATTTCTGCACCAATTAAGGTTATCATGAAGGACTGTCCTCACTGTCTCCAGTCACCTGAGGTGAATTGACCTTCCGGTTAAATCACCATCAGTCACATCTCTAGAGTGCAGCTCTGTTTTCCTCTGGGACTATAGCAACGTTACTTTTTCATTTCACATCACTTGCAACAGCCATCCACCAACTCAATTCCTTAAGATTAAGTAACAGACCTTAGTTATTGAATACATCTGAAGTGAACCTTAGTTGAAAGAAATGTGAAAACCATTTCATGTACAGATGCTGAGCTTTCATCAAATAGATGTAGCACATCTATTGTTAACCACGTGAATATTACTTGTGTGAAGTGATCCTTTTACAATGGGTACAGGTTTAGCAATCCAATCAGTTGACAAACTGCTTCTGCCAAAACTAAGCATGATGACAAAATACCCAGGCATGATTAGCGATTTATCCACATGGTTTCTTTAGCTCGATATTTCTGCTTTTATGACTTAGTATGCTGACTGCCGTGTGCCTTCCAGTTTTTCACTTGCTCTTTCTAGCTATAGATTGTAATTGCCCAAATTATTGTTCTAACCCATGTTTAAGCTCATGAAATAACAACACAAATTAGAATACTTAAATATCTGACAATATCTGAATGTGTTGTTGATTTGGCCAACATTTATTGCCCATCTGTTATTGCTCTTGAGAAGAAATTGATTTCTGGCTACCGCTGCAAATGTGTTGCTGGTCAAAGCACAGCAGGTTAGGCAGCATCTCAGGAATAGAGAATTCGACGTTTCGAGCATAAGCCCTTCATCAGGAATAAGAGAGAGAGAGCCAAGCAGGCTGAGATAAAAGGTAGGGAGGAGGGACTAGGGGGAGGGGCGATGGAGGTGGGATAGGTGGAAGGAGGTCAAGGTGAGGGTGATAGGCCGGAGTGGGGTGGGGGCGGAGAGGTCAGGAAGAGGATTGCAGGTTAGGAGGGCGGTGCTGAGTTGAGGGAACCGACTGAGACAAGGTGGGGGGAGGGGAAATGAGGAAGCTGGAGAAATCTGAATTCATACCTTGTGGTTGGAGGGTTCCCAGGCGGAAGATGAGGCGCTCCTCCTCCAGCCGTCGTGTAGTTGTGTTCTGCCGGTGGAGGAGTCCAAGGACCTGCATGTCCTCGGTGGAGTGGGAGGGGGAGTTAAAGTGTTGAGCCACGGGGTGATTGGGTTGGTTGGTTCGGGCGGCCCAGAGGTGTTCTCTGAAGCGTTCCGCAAGTAAGCGGCCTGTCTCACCAATATAGAGGAGGCCACATCGGGTGCAGCGGATGCAATAGATGATGTGTGTGGAGGTACAGGTGAACTTGTGGCGGATATGGAAGGATCCCTTGGGGCCTTGGAGGGAAGCGAGTGTGGAGGTATGGGCGCAAGTTTTACATTTCCTGCGGTTGCAGGGGAAGGTGCCGGGGGTGGAGGTTGGGTTGGTGGGGGGTGTGGATCTGACAAGGGAGTCATGAAGGGAGTGGTCCTTGCGGAACGCTGATAGGGGAGGGGAGGGAAATATATCCTTGGTGGTGGGGTCCGTTTGGAGGTGGCGGAAATGGCGGCGGATAATACGTTGTATGCGCAGGTTGGTGGGGTGGTAGGTGAGAACCAGTGGGGTTCTGTCTTGGTGGCGGTTGGAGGAGCGGGGCTCAAGGGCGGAGGAGCGGGAAGTGGAGGAGATGCGGTGGAGGGCATCGTCGATCACGTCTGGGGGGAATCTGCGGTCCTTGAAGAAGGAGGCCATCTGGGCTGTGCGGTGTTGGAATTGGTCCTCCTGGGAGCAGATGCGGCGGAGACGAAGGAATTGGGAATATGGGATGGCGTTTTTACAGGGGGCAGGGTGGGAGGAGGTGTAGTCCAGGTAGCTGTGGGAGTCAGTCGGTTTATAATGGATGTCTGTGTTGAGTCGGTCGCCCGAGATAGAAATGGAAAGGTCTAGGAAGGGGAGGGAGGAGTCTGAGACAGTCCAGGTGAATTTCAGGTCGGGATGGAAGGTGTTAGTAAAGTTGATGAACTGTTCAACCTCCTCGTGGGAGCACGAGGCAGCGCCGATACAGTCATCGATGTAGCGGAGGAAAAGGTGGGGGGTGGTGCCAGTGTAGTTGCGGAAGATGGACTGTTCCACATATCCTACGAAGAGGCAGGCATAGCTGGGGCCCATGCGGGTGCCCATGGCAACTCCTTTAGTTTGGAGGAAGTGGGAGGATTGAAAAGAGAAGTTATTCAGGGTGAGGACCAGTTCAGTCAGTCGAAGGAGGGTGTCAGTGGAAGGGTACTGGTTGGTGCGGCGGGAAAGGAAGAAGCGGAGGGCTTTGAGTCCTTCGTGATGGGGGATGGAGGTGTACAGGGACTGGATGTCCATAGTGAAAATAAGGCGTTGGGGACCGGGGAAGCGAAAATCCTGGAGGAGGTGGAGGGCGTGGGTGGTGTCCCGAACGTAGGTGGGGAGTTCTTGGACTAAAGGGGACAGGACCGTGTCGAGGTATTGGGAGATGAGTTCGGTGGGGCAGGAGCAGGCTGAGACAATGGGTCGGCCGGGGCAGGCAGGTTTGTGGATTTTGGGCAGGAGGTAGAAACGGGCGGTGCGGGGTTGTGGGACTATGAGGTTGGAGGCGGTGGATGGGAGATCCCCTGAGGTGATGAGGTCCTGGATGGTCTGGGAGATGATGGTTTGGTGGTGGGAGGTGGGGTTGTGGTCAAGGGGGCGATAAGAGGAGGCGTCCGCGAGCTGGCGTTTGGCTTCAGCGGTGTACAGGTCAGTGCTTTGGCAACACCGCACAGCCCAGAAAAACGCCATCCCATATTCCCAATTCCTTCGTCTCCGCCGCATCTGCTCCCAGGAGGACCAATTCCAACACCGCACAGCCCAGATGGCCTCCTTCTTCAAGGACCGCAGATTCCCCCCAGACGTGATCGACGATGCCCTCCACCGCATCTCCTCCACTTCCCGCTCCTCCGCCCTTGAGCCCCGCTCCTCCAACCGCCACCAAGACAGAACCCCACTGGTTCTCACCTACCACCCCACCAACCTGCGCATACAACGTATTATCCGCCGCCATTTCCGCCACCTCCAAACGGACCCCACCACCAAGGATATATTTCCCTCCCCTCCCCTATCAGCGTTCCGCAAGGACCACTCCCTTCGTGACTCCCTTGTCAGATCCACACCCCCCACCAACCCAACCTCCACCCCCGGCACCTTCCCCTGCAACCGCAGGAAATGTAAAACTTGCGCCCACACCTCCACACTCGCTTCCCTCCAAGGCCCCAAGGGATCCTTCCATATCCGCCACAAGTTCACCTGTACCTCCACACACATCATCTATTGCATCCGCTGCACCCGATGTGGCCTCCTCTATATTGGTGAGACAGGCCGCTTACTTGCGGAACGCTTCAGAGAACACCTCTGGGCCGCCCGAACCAACCAACCCAATCACCCCGTGGCTCAACACTTTAACTCCCCCTCCCACTCCACCGAGGACATGCAGGTCCTTGGACTCCTCCACCGGCAGAACACAACTACACGACGGCTGGAGGAGGAGCGCCTCATCTTCCGCCTGGGAACCCTCCAACCACAAGGTACGAATTCAGATTTCTCCAGCTTCCTCATTTCCCCTCCCCCCACCTTGTCTCAGTCGGTTCCCTCAACTCAGCACCGCCCTCCTAACCTGCAATCCTCTTCCTGACCTCTCCGCCCCCACCCCACTCCGGCCTATCACCCTCACCTTGACCTCCTTCCACCTATCCCACCTCCATCGCCCCTCCCCCTAGTCCCACCTCCCTACCTTTTATCTCAGCCTGCTTGGCTCTCTCTCTCTTATTCCTGATGAAGGGCTTATGCTCGAAACGTCGAATTCTCTATTCCTGAGATGCTGCCTAACCTGCTGTGCTTTGACCAGCAACACATTTGCAGCTGTGATCTCCAGCATCTGCAGACCTCATTTTTTACTCGAAGATTTCTGGCTACCCTCTAGAATCTCCTTTAGACTTCCTGATTTTTTTTATAGTGAGATAAGGCTGCTGCTTCATACATTGGTAGATTTGCTTTTTACAGGTTAGGATTATATTATCTATCAGGGCAGAGAAGATGCAGCTTTATTCTGCTTGCAACTGCTACAGTTGACCTGTACTTTGAGTTGAAAATGTGTTGCTGGTTAAAGCGCAGCAGGTCAGGCAGCATCCAAGAAACAGGAAATTCGACGTTTCGGGCACAAGCCCTTCATCAGGAATTTTCTGATGAAGGGCTTGTGCCCGAAATGTCGAATTTCCTGTTCCTTGGATGCTGCCTGACCTGCTGCGCTTTAACCAGCAACACATTTTCAGCTCTGATCTCCAGCATCTGCAGACCTCACGTTTTACTGTACTTTGAGTTCCAAAGAAGAGTCATAGAGATGTACAGCACAAAAACAGACCCTTCGGTCCAACTCGTCCATGCCAACCAGATATACAAACCTAATCTAGTCCCATTTGCCATTGGCCCATATCTTTCTAAGCTCTTCCTATTCATATGCACATCCAGATGCCTTTTAAATGTAGTATTTGTACAAGTCTCCACCACTTCCATTGGCAGCTCATTCCATACATGCACCACCCTCTGCGTGAAAAAGTTGCCCCTTAGATCCCTTTCATATCTTTCCTTTCTCACCATGAATCTATGCCTTCTACTTCTGGACTCCCCCAACCCAGGGAAGAGACCGTGTCTGTTTATCCTATCCATGCCTCATGATTTTTAACAACCTCTATAAGGTCACCCCTCAGCTTCCAATGCTCCAGGGAAAACAGCCCCAGTCTATTCATCCTCTCCCTATAGCTCAAACCCTCCAACCTGGTAACATTCTTGTAAATCTTTTCTGAACCCTTTCAAGTTTCACAACAGGAAGGAGACCAGAATTGCACACAATATTCCAAAAATGGCTTAACCAATGTCCTGTACAGCTGCAACGTGACCTCCCAACTCCTGTACTCAATTCTCTGACCAATAAAGGAAAGCATACCAAACACCTTTACTATCCTATCTTCCTGCAACTCTACTTATAAGGAACTATAAACCTGTACTCCGAGGTCTCTGTTCAGCAACACTCCCTAGGTTTTTACCATTAAGTGTATAAGTCCTGCTCTGATTTGCTTTTCCAAAATGCAGTACCTCGCATCTGCCACTCCTCAGCCCATTGGCTCATTCCTGAAGAAGGGCTCATGCCCGAAACTTCGATTCTCCTGCTCCTTGGATGCTGCCTGACCTGCTGCTCTTTTCCAGCAACACATTTTCAGCATTGGCCCATCTAATCAAGATTCCTTTGTAATCTGAGGTAACCTCCTTCATTGTCCACTAGACCTCCAATTTTGGTGTCATCTTCAAACTTACTAACTGTACCTCCTATGTTCACATCCAAATTATTTACATTAATTGACGAAAAGTAGTGGACCCAGCACCAACCGTTGTGGCACATCAGTGGTCACAGGCTTCCAGTCTAAAAAACAACCCTCTACCACCACCACCCTCTGTCTTCTACCTTCAAGCCAGTTCTGTATCCAAATGGTTAGTTATCCCTGTATTCCATGAGATCTGACCTTGTGAACCAGTCTCCCACGGGGAACCTTGTCGAATGCCTGACTTAAGTGCATACAGATCATGTCTAGCACTCTGCCCTCATCAATCCATGTTGTTACTTCTTCAAAAAACTCAATCAAGTTTGTTAGAAATGAAGTCCAATTCTTAACGCCATGTTGGCTATCTCTAACCAGTCCTTGCCTTTCTAAATACATGTAAATCCTGTCCCTCAGAATTCTCTCCAACAACTTGCCCACCACTGATATCAGGCTCACCAGTCTATAGTTCCCTGGCTTTTCCTTACCATCTTTCTTAAATAGTGGCACCACGTTAGCCTCCCTCCAGTCTTCTGGCACCTCACCTGTGACTATCGATGATACAGATATCTCAGCAAGGGGCCCAGCATTCACAGCTATCTCATGTCCCCTGTTTGCTCTTCTGATTTCCCTCTTTAGTATACTTCTACTGTCTTTATACTCTTCTAAGGATTCACTTGATCTCTCCTGTCTATACTTGTCACATGCTTCCTCCTTTTTTAACAAAAGCCTTAATTTCTCTAGTCATCCAGCATTCCCTACACCTACCAGCCTTTTCTTTCACGTTGACAGGAATGTACTGTCTCTGGACTCTCGTTATCTCATTTTTGAAGGCTTCCATTTTCCAGACATCCCTTTAACTGCAAACATCTGCCCCTAGTTAGCTTTTGAAGGATCTTGCCTAATACCGTCAAAATTAGCCTTCCTCCAATATAGAATTTTAACTTTTAGATCCAATCTACTCTTTTCCATCACTATTTTAGAGCTAATAGAATTATGGTTGCTAGCCCCAAAGTGCTCCCCCATTGACACCTCAGTCACCTGCTCTGCCTTATTTCCCAAGAGTACATTGAGTTTTGCACCTTTTCTAGTAGGTAAATACTCATACTGAATCAGAAAATTTTCTTGTACACAGTTAACAAATTCCTCTCCATCTAAATCCTGAACACTATGGTAGTCCCAGTCTATGTCTGGAAAATTAAAATCCCCTACCATTACCACCCTATTATTCTAACTGAAATCTCCTGACAAATTGGTTTCTCAATTTCCTGCTGACTATTAGGGGGTACATAATACAATCCCAATAAAGTAATTTCTATTGGACTTGAAGCAATATGACTCTATGTTGCTAGATCTGCTGAGTTTATCCAGAGCTTTATTTTTATTCAAAATCTCCAGCATCTGCAGAATTTTCTTTGCTGCAATTGGCTCTTGGGTGTCACAGCATGGAAATATTGCATTTGTTCATCATCTATGGCAATGCGACATATTTTGAGAACAGATATTTGCTTCAGAGGAAAAGCGAGAGTGTGAGTTTTATATATTTTTCCCTTTGGTTTTCAGTATCTGCTACAGCGTTTTATAAAGCCCAACCAGTGATTGAATTCATGTGTGAAGTTTTGGATTTTAAAAATATTGAAGAGCAGCAGAAACCATTAACTGACTCCCAGAGAGTGAAGTTCACCAAGGAGATCAAAGGTGAGTATAGGAACCGAATGCAACTGCATTTTATTTTTAATATGCTAGTGTGTAATATATATTTAGGGTTTTATTTCTTATAGTAGACTAAACAGTTCTCAATATTATTTGAGGGCTTATGGTATCAAAAGGCCGTTTGGGATGTGGTAATCTAATGGTACTGGATGTGCAGCCCAGCGGTTGAAAACTGTCGAGAGTTTTGCAGTGGGATACAATAAATTTAGTCATTTATGAACTGACAGCAAAAACATGATGTTATCAGATTGTTGCTATGCATCACTTGCTGCGGTGATGCTCTTCAGAAAAAGAAACTTAGCACCCTTGGCTAGTTAGGCTTACACATGACTGAAGTCTAACACTGACTTAGGGGTGCACAACAAATGCTACCTTGCTAGCGCCACCCAAATTCTAAGACTGCATATTATAAGAAAGAACACATGGGTTTCACTTCTACTGGAAAGGTTTTCATTTTATAAACTGATTGGGTGACTAGGAGTGATTAGATTAGAATCCCTACAGTGCGGAAACAGGCCCTTTTGGCCCAACAAGTCCACACCAGCCCTCCGAAGAATAACCTACCCAGACCCATTTCCCTGCTCCTTAAATAATGCACCTATCATTATGGGCAATTTAGTATGACCAATTCACCTGACCTGCACATCTTGGGACTGTGGGAGGAAACCGGAGCACCCGGAGAAAACCCATGCAGACATGGGGAGAATGTGCAAACTCCACACAGACAGTCACCCGAGGCTGGAATCTAGCCCGGGTCCCTGGCACTGTGAGGCAGCAGTGCTAACCTCTGAGCCACCGTACCGCCCCTGCATGGACTATGGATTCATCAAGATGGGTGCATAAGCTATTTTGAAATTATTTTGCCAAGGTTACTTTTGGAAACGGAATCATCATGTTATAGCTTAGAGGAGACCATTTAACCCATACTATCTGCTGGGTAGTTAAGTAAAATTGTCTAACAACTCGGTTGTTTCCTTGTTATACTGAAAATCTTTTCCCCTTTCAGGTAATTATCCTGCCCGTCTTTGAAAGTTGCTATCCTGTCTGCTTCCCCAACAGTTTTGCCACTTTGTAAATCATTATGACATATTGTAGCTTCTTGAGTATTGTTGAAGTTGCACTCATCTAGGCACATGGAGAGTATTCCTTCACGTTCCGTGCCTTATAGTTGATGGACCGGGCACTGGGGACATGGAGGAGGACGTTGAGTTATTTTCTGCAGAGAGTTATATATATATATAGGCCCAGTTCAGTTTCTGGTCAGTGGTAACCCCAGAATGTTATTGGAGGATTCAACAATGATTGAATGATTCCAGTTGCAGATATTTTGGTGCATAGAGTGGATGTGGAGACAATGCTTCCGTGAGTAAGAGAGACTAAGACCCAAGGGCGCAACCTCCAAGTGAAGGGGCAACTCTTTAGGACTGAGAGGAACAATTTCTTCAGCCTAAAGGTAGTTAATCTGTGGAGTTCATTGCAGCAGAGGGCTGTGTAGGCCAAGTCATTGAGTATATTTAAGACAAAGATGGGTTCTTGATTGGTAAGGGATTCGAGATTTATGGGAAAAAGTCAGGAGAATGGAGTGCAGAAGCAGGTCAGTCATGATTAAATGGTGGCGCAGACTTAATGGGCCGAATGGCCTAATTCTACTCCTGTAGTTTCTGGTCGTGTGGAGTGAATCAAATTGGCTGAAGATTGGCATCTGTGATGATCTGGATCTCAGGAGAAGACTAAGATGGATTATCCATCTAACACTTCTGGCTGAATATAGTTGCAAATGCTTCAGCCTTGGATTTTGTGCTGGACTCCACTGTCATTGATGTTGAGAGTGTTTGTGGAACCACCTTCTGTTGCTTTAATTGTCCACCACCATTTATGTCTGGATATAGCAGGGCTGCAGAGCTTCAAACTGATTTGTTGGTTATGAGGTTGCTTAGCTTTCTCTGTTACAAGCTACTTCTGTTGTTTGGCAAGCAAGATGTCCTGTGTTGTCACTTCACTAGGTTGACATTAACTTTGGGTATGTTTGTTCCTGGCATGTCCTCCTGCACTCTTTTTTTTGAACCAGGGTTGATCTCTTGACTTAATGTCAGTGAGGGACTGGGGGATATGCTGGACCTTGAGGTTACAGATGATTGTTAAATCTAGTTCTGCTGATGTTGAAACCCAGCTGGGTGTCTAATTTTGCTCGTGGTTCTGCTCGCTGAGCTGGGAATTTATGTTGCAGACGTTTCATCCCCTGTCTAGGTGACATCCTCAGTGCTTGGGAGCCTCCTGTGTGAAGTACTTCTGTGATGTTTCCTCCGGCATTTATAGTGGTTTGTATCTGCCGCTGCAGTGGTCGATATATTGGGTCCAGGTCGATGTGCTTATTGATTGAATCTGTGGATGAGTGCCACGCCTCTAGGAATTCCCTGGCTGTTCTCTGTTTGGCAGTTCCTATAATAGTAGTGTTGTCCCAGTCGAACTCATGTTGCTTGTTATCTGAGTGCGTGGCTACTAAGGATAGCTGGTCATGTCGTTTCGTGGCTAGTTGGTGTTCATGGATGCAGATCATTAGCTGTCTTCCTGTTTGTCCTATGTAGTGTTTTGTACTGACCTTGCATGGGATTTTGTACACTACATTGGTTTTGCTCATGCTGGGTATTGGGTCGTTCATCTTGGTGAGTTTCCTTGTTATCAGGGGGACGATACTTTGTCTCACATGTTTGTTGTGTCTCTTCTTGTCAGTCCATTGTTTCTGAGTGTGCATTCTAGTGCTGCTAGGAAGCCTGCTGTTTTGGTGTCCCTGTGGTTGTAGTTGAGTCCCTTGGCCAGTATTGTTCTTTCCGTGTCTGAGCTGTCTGTGGAAGAGGTTTCTAACCTAGGAGTGTGTTGTGGTGTCCTCTTTGTTGTGTGTTAGTTTGGCCATTTTTTCTTTTAGTGCCGTTTTTTTTGCGGTGTGTGGTCCTGTTCTGTACTATGGTGATGGCCTGTTCTATGGTCCAGGCCAAGACGAAGGACCCGATACCCAGCATGAGTAAAGCCAATGTAGTGTACAAAATCCCATGCAAGGACTGCACAAAACACTACAAAGGACAAACAGGAAGACAGCTAACGATCCGCATCCATGAACACCAACTAGCCACGAAACGACATGACCAGCTATTCTTAGTAGCCACACACTCACATGACAAGCAACATGAGTTCGACTTTGTCTAATTTTGGGTTGTTAAATCTGTGCAAAATATGTTCATTTAGAACTGTTCAAAAAAGAATTGGTATTATGAACAAGTGGTTGAGTATAAAAGCAGTGAGTCTCAACAAAAGTGTTCTGAGCAGTTCTGTGCAAAGCCTCAATTATATTGAGGCCTGAAGGACATTGAAAAAGGAATTTACTCCAATGATTGAGGGACTTTAGTGATGTCGAGAGACTGGAGAAGCTAGAATTGTTCTCTTTGAAGCAGAGATGTTTAAGGGTCGTTTTAGTAGTGTTCAGAGTCAAGTGGTTTTGATTAAGCAGTTCAACAAAATTTTTTCCAGTTATAGATGATTTGATAGGCAGAGGTTGCTGGTTTCAAATGATTTGCAGAGAAGCCCAAGATGACAAGAAGTTTTTTTTATATATGCAGTGACTGATCTGCACTGCACTACCTGCAGTTGTGTTGGAAGCAGATTCAATTGCCGACTTGAAAAGCATTTGGATAAATAAATGAAGGGTAAGAATTTAGTGGGCTGTGAGAAAGCACACCCTTAATAGGCTGAGTAGTGATGTACTTTTTATTTTATGGTTCTGCACTGTCTTTGTTAGCAGTTAGTACAGTAACAATATTAGCATTTGATGAGTTGTTAAAATTTGGATTTAATTTTCTGCAGGACTCAAAGTGGAGATCACTCATTGTGGACAAATGAAAAGAAAGTATAGAGTGTGCAATGTTACCAGAAGACCAGCAAGCCATCAAACGTAAGGCATTTCAGCTTGGAAATATCATCTATGTTGCAATAAATATTGACACTTAACAGATATAATTTGGCTATTATAATTCCTTGAACTGAGTTTAATTTAAAGGTATTTTTTAATGAAAATGTTGTTCATTCTTGAAATACTTTCTTCACTGACCCTTTCAAGTGTTTTTCTTTAAAAAGGGTTAAAATAGTTTTGTTTTGCAAGTTATGATGTCTGAGTAAAATTTTCTGATATTGTTTTACCATTTGAATGTATTTAGATTTCCACTTCAGCAGGAGAATGGGCAGACTGTTGAATGCACGGTAGCACAATATTTCAAGGACAAGCACAAACTAAATCTTCGCTATCCTCATTTACCATGTCTACAAGTTGGACAGGAGCAAAAACATACGTATCTTCCTCTTGAGGCACGTCAGTTTTGTAATCTCTTATTAAAGATATGAAATAAAATAATTGCTTTTGCACCAGGTCTGTTGGTTGAAGATTTTCTACTGTTTTTTCCCCCTTTTCCCATGTTTCCTTCTTATTTTGGTTTCTTCCAACCTTCCCCATCTAGTTTCACATTGTGAGAGTACATACACCTGCCACAATTGCCTGCAACTGGAGTTGTCAGAGACCTTGCCCAACTCTCTCATTTGATTTTCCCTCATCACCAGATGCGAGGTTGACCACGATTCCTATTCAGTTTGAGTTTTCCTCCTTAAATATCACTGATAAGATTGGGAATTGTAGAGAAAAGGACGTTTGTCCATTTTTCTTAACTCTAGACATGTAAGCACTCCAATATTCTTTTCATTCAATAGTACAGATCCTGGATGAAACTAAAAAAACAGTGACTTCAATTTGTTGTGTTGAGTTTGCCTTTTTGTCTTCTAATCCCTTAAATAAACATTCACACTTTTAATATAAGTTTTCTACACTAATTGTGAATTATTTCTGCCAGTGTGATACATATACAATTCTATGTAAACTTCCATGCCCTTTACAAAGGTGAATAACACACTTTGAGTTAAAAGGAACACGGTGCAGTTTACAGAAATTTATATTGAGATGCTTTCCTATTTAGCCAATCACTTTCTCCACTGATGTAGTACTTTTATCCAATGACAATTTTTGGTCACTTTATATTATGTAGAATTACACAGATATAGAAAAAGGTTGTTGAGCCAAACTGGTCAGTTTTATTAATTTCCACATCAGTACCCCATATCCCATTTACCCCTATTTTTACAAAATCTTTGTTCCCAAAAATTGGTAAATTTGTAAAATATTTGTGTGGTCCCTTTAATAACTCAAAAGCCTTGAGTGTTTCTGTTTGAAGAAAAAAATACTATATTGAGTGTTAGGAAAGCAGACTTTTTGTTTTCTGGTTGAACATTAGGCATGAAAGGTTGTCTGTTGAGGAATTAAGAGATAGCAAATCCGATACATCAGAATGAGTAGGAGCAAATTACTGCAGATGATGGAATCTGTGCTGAAAACAACAAATGCTGGAGACCACATCAAGGCAGACAGCATCTATGGAGAGACAGCAAGCTAACATTCTAATCTAGATAACCATTGTTCTGCCATTCTCTCATTCTGATCACTTAATCTGAACTATCAACACCTTTTCTCCACCAGACTATACACCCCACCACTGCCACAACCCTGCACTCCACTGTAGTATAAATGCTGTTCCCCCTGCACATTTCGTTTCAGCTTTGATGAAGAGTTATCTAGACTCAAAGCATTAGTTATCTGACTTGCTGTGATCTCCAGCATGTATTGTTTTCAGTGCATCAAAGTGAGTGATTGATTTAGGATAAACTTGAAATATTGATGCAATATTTGGATAAGAAATGTAACATTTACTCCTGAGAGTGAGATAGAAGAGTGCACCTTTATAATTCATTATCAAATCATTTATTTATTTTGTAGATGTCATAAATCTAGAAGTGAAACCTCTAATGTTGGAAGTGTGAACTAAAAATACTTATTAGCACCAATGGAAAGTTTTAGTTTTTTCAAATTTTGTGTAATTAAAAAACAGTTCCTGAATGGAACCATGATTTTAAAGTGGTACTTGAGATTTGTACAATTCAATTAAATTGGACTTTATTGATGTTTAATTGATCTCTTCCCAGGTGTGTAACATTGTAGCTGGGCAGAGATGTATAAAAAAACTGACCGACAATCAAACCTCAACCATGATTAGAGCCACTGCCAGGTCTGCACCAGACAGACAAGATGAGATCAGCAAACTGGTGAGTAATAAAGGAATAGCAGGGGGCCATCTAGCTGCTCTAATCTTTTCTGCCATTCAGTTCTGGGGTCCACGTACCTAACTTTACCAGTATTCCTTATGCCTTTCCCAACAGAAATCTGTGGATCTCAAATTTAGAGTTAGAAATTGATCTGTCATCAATTCCACTTCACAAACTAGTTTCAAACATTTGCCATATTGTTTTACAATATCTTTGTAAATTTATCTTAATCTGAAATGAGAACCAGAATTTTTGTACCTGAATCCTAGACTCCCAGCTGCGACATACTTCTTCTGAATATTTGCATCCCTTTATACCTTGAGTACTTTGATCAAATTACCCCTAAACCTGCTGAATTTCATTCACTGCAGCCTAGTTTGCTTAAATTTTTTCTGGAGGCAAAGCTTTGAGAACGCCAATATTACTTTGTTTACTGCTGCATGTGCAGCCAGGAGCCCTGGTAAAATTGGAATTGGGGAGAAAGCTGTCTACTAGTTGGAAGTCGTACCTAGTGCAAAAGATAGTTGTCGTTGTTGAAACTTGATTATCTCAAGCATAGGACAGCATTGTCGGAGGTCCTCACAGTAGTGTCCTTCAGCCAACCATCTTAGTTGCTTCATCAATGACCTTCCCACCATCATGAAGGCAGAACGTTCATTGGTGATTTTGCAATGTTCAGCACCATTCCCAACTCATCAGGTACCATAGTGCTCCATGCCCATATACAGTAAGACCTGGAAGACATCCAAGTTTGGGCTAATAACTGACAAGTAGCATTCGTGCCACACAAGTGCTATTCAGTGGCAATCTTCAAAACATCTGAGCCATCGCCCCTTGATGTTCAAAGGCATTAGTTATGCTGAAGTCCTCTTGTCAACTTGCAAAGATTTTCCATTCACCAGAAACTGAACTGGATCAGCTGTATCAGTACTGGTGCGAAAAGAGTAGAGATTAAGAATTCTGCAGTGATCAACTGTGCTTTAATGCCCGTCCACTATCTTCCAGGCACAAGTCGGAAGTGTTGCATTACTCTCCATTTGCCAAGTCCATCCAGGACAAAACTACCTTTATTATCCACTCTTTTGAGCAAAAGGAGCATGATTTAATATCTACAAAATTCATTGCAGTAATTCACCAAGGCTTCTTTAACAACACCTTCCAAAACTGTGATCTCTACAAGCAGAGCAGGGAATCCAAAGGAACCCACCACTTGCAAGTTGCTTTTCAAGTCATGCACTATTCTGACTTGGAACTGCAATTGCTTTTCTTTCATTGTGGCTGGGTCAACATTTTGGAACATGCTGTCAAACAGCAAGGTAATATTCCTTCCACTCCCAAGATTACAACAATTCAAGAAGGAAGCTAACCAGCACAGTCAGCCTTATTGATTGATTTCATTACCTGTTATGATATTTTAGTGATCTGTGTATCTGTGGCCTCTATTGTTTCTAGCTTTTCACAATTAAATTAATTTCATTGAATTTTGTTGTCTTAATTTTGTCCATTTAATTAATGCATTAATCTCCCTCCCTTCATAATTTTACGCATGCATCAGTACTGCCTTTAAAATTGCTTATATTTGGCTTGCTATGGAAGTATCTTCCTGATGTGTAGGTATACAATGCATGCCAGATAGTGTATGATTGTTTTTGGAACTCTCATTTCTATTGTTTCAGGTTTCCTTTTTGACTTCACAACACTACTGAAAGTTGTAATCACAGTGAACAGAATAGTGATTAATTTGGTGAAGGCATTCTGGTGAAATAATTGTAATTGTTTTCTTCACTAAACAAAAAAAAACTGCGGATGCTAGAAATCAGGAACAAAAACAAAAATGGCTGGAAAAACTCGGGAGGTCTGGCAGCATCTGTGGAGAGAAAGCAGAGTTATTATTTCTGAAAAAAGGTCACTGGACCCAAAATGTAACTCAGCTTTCTCTCCAAGATGTTGTGAGACCTCCTGAGTTTTCCCCACAATTTCTATTTTTATTTCTGCAGTTATTTTCTTTATGGCTTAAGGTTGCTTGGTGCGCCAATAGATGCTGTACTGAATATTATAATAGTGCCAACCAAGTTATTTTCTGTGTGCAGATGTGTGCTTCAATTATTCAAAGAAGGCTCTTTCCTTGCAGATGAAAAGTGCGAGTTTTAATGCTGACCCCTATGTTCAGGAATTTGGGATAGGAGTGAGAGATGACATGACAGATGTACCAGGTCGTGTTCTTCAGGCACCTTCCTTGTTGTACGGTGGTCGGGTAAGGACTTTTTTATTGCTAAATGAGCAGACAAACTATTGATCAACAGTTGGAACTTTGCTATATTTGAAATCTGTTTAAATTAATTTATTTTCTGAAATCTTGAGGCATTAACCCAGCTTCAGTGCAGTCTCTATAATGCTGAGGCATTTTATTTGAAGGTTACAAAACTGATTGATTGTACTATAGTTAGCTTGCTAATTCCTCATTTCTTCAAGAATCATAGAATCCCTGCAGTGTGGAAACATGATGTTCAGCCCAACGAGTGCACACCGGACCTCCAATGAGTAACCCACCCAGACTCATTCCCCTACCCTATTACTCTACATTTCCCCCTAGCTTATGCACCTAACCTGCACATCCCTGAACACTACGGGCAATTTAGCATGGCCAATTCACCTAACCTGCACATCTTTGGACAGTGGGAGGAAACTGGAGTTACCAGCGGAAACCCATGCAGATACAGGGAGAATATGCGAACTCCAATCAGACAGTTGTCAGAGGCTGGAATCAAACCCGGGTCCCTGGCAGGGAGGCAGCAGAGCTAACCCCTGAGCCACCTTGCCACCCAGTGGAATTTTTTTTGTCCTTCTGCCCTCAAGTGTTTGTCAAGTTTGTTGGAATATTGAGCTTTGCTAAAATCTACATGTTTGAAAAGTTAAGCAGCACCTCAAATAAAAATAGAAAATACTGAAAAAGCAGAACAGGTCAGGAAGCATCTGAGTGAAACAAAATTACCATTCAGTCCAATTCTCTCTGCAGATATTGCCTGCTTGTGTGTTTCTGTTTTTCTTTCAGATTTACATTTGGACTGTCTTGCTTTTATATCACAGCTTATTAATTTTCTTGAAGTTTCCTAAGCTCTCATAAATTATCAATGCTTTTCAAAAGGTTTCCTCTTTGGCCGATCTATTGAACAGAATGATCCCAGTCAATTCAATCAGGGTGCTGCCACAGTTTAGAAGGCAGCTCATCGGAACTAGAGAGGGACAGTAAATGCTGGCTCATCCCAAGATATCCGCATCCTATGAATGAATAAACAAAAATATTGGCAACAGTTAATGAAATTCATAAACTGGAAACTTGCATTTTTTTTTACAAAGTCGATGAATCACTCGGGCAAAGATTAAATCTTGAATTGCTCAGATTGAAAAAAAAATCCTGTGACAGTTAAGTTTTTGTGACAATTGTTCATTTGAGAAAAATGCTGAGAGTGTAAGATAAATTTTACTTTGGAGATCTGTAACAGACCTGTGTAGTATAGATGTTAATTGAAGTTAACTACTGTACCTCTGAACATACATAAATGGTTTAGAAAGTAAATAGCACTCAACAGTATTCTGCAATTCACGAAAGCCATTCCAGCTAGTAGGTAATTAAGTGTGTGACATTAACATGTTCCAGCTTTCATGCTATTTTTTATTTTTTGTTGCAGAACAAGACAATTGCTACCCCAATTCAGGGTGTGTGGGATATGCGGGGAAAACAATTTCATACAGGCATTGAAGTGAAAGTCTGGGCAATTGCCTGTTTTGCTCCACAGAGGCAATGCAGAGAAGATACGCTCAAGTAAGCAGTATATTTTATCCAGTGTTTCCAAACTTGTACGCAAGAAATTCAACAGATGTGAAAAGCAAGAGCTTGGTGGTGCACAAAAATCCCCTCTAAGTAGAACAATAAGAAGTGATAGATCGAAACATACATAATCATGAGGGGTCTTGACAGTGTAGTTGTGGAGATAATGTTATAGAAGTCTTATGGCACAAAGGCCCTTTAGCCCTTCACATTTATGGTGGTCAAGATGAACAACTAGCTATTCTAATCATATTTTACAGCACTTGGCCAAAAGCCTCATATGCCTTGGCATTGCAAGTGAACATCTAAATACTAGGAAAACGCTGAGCATGATGAATAATCTAACTTTTTGGAGAAAAATAGAGTGGAGAACTTCATATAAATAAATACTAAACCATACAGACAAAAGAGTCCATGTTTAATTCCTCATGGATGCTGAGTTTGTTAATCTCAGCTCCCTTACAGTATGCAAGTTAGAATTAGCCTCTGATTTAGGCTCCAATATCTGTCATCCCTGTAGATATGCATGTGTGGATATTGGGCAAAGATCACATTCAACATTACTCTGAGATACTGAAGGATCCTTATGCTTTACAGATGAGCAAATTTGAGAATCTTCCAGCACCATCTCTTATTATTCTTATATTTCTAGCATGGTAGCTCAGTGGTTAGCACTGCTGCCTCACAGCACCAAGGTTCTGGGCAACTGTCTGTGTGGAGGTTGCAGGTTCTCCCAGTGTCTGTGTGGGTTTCATCCAGGTGCTCCCATTTCTTCTCACAGCCCAAAAATTAGATTAGGCATTCAGGCAGTGCTGGACCTGGATGCGATGCTCTTCAGAGGGTCAGTGCAAGACTTGATGGGTCAAATGACCCCTTTTTGCACTGTAGGGCGTGCTATAATTCCACGATCTTGAAATAATATGAAAAAGTTTTTTTGTTTCAAGTTTGAATTATATCAACCATTAATGCCAAGTACTAAAAAGAAACTGTGATAATTCGAACCCTATTACTACTTCTACTGCTCCCCACCAGATTGTTTTATTATTAGCTTTTTAAAATTGTGATCAAAAAGCTTTTACTCACCAATTATATTGCTTCTGTTCAGAGCATTCACAGACCAATTAAGGAAGATATCCAGAGATGCAGGAATGCCAATACAAGGCCAACCTTGTTTTTGTAAATATGCTCAAGGTGCGGATAGTGTGGAACCTATGTTCAGGCACTTGAAGAATACGTACGCAGGACTTCAGCTGGTAGTGGTGGTGCTTCCTGGTAAAACGCCAGTTTATGGTCAGTATTTTGAGTATTTTATGGTTTCCAAAGTTATTTTTTTCCCTGTTAGCATGCATTGAAAAATGTTTGTAATGTAACCATCAAGATATTTGCAATGTTAGTGATCTGTGTGCATTTTTTTTTGAAAAAGAAGAAATGCAAAAGTAGATGTAGCCAAATTCCTAGTCATTTGGTTAGATTATTTATTCTCCAGGGCACTATGGATAAGTCACTTGCTGTTCTTTGAAGTGATGCAGTGGTCACCTTGGGGAACAGATGAGACATTGGCTTAAAGCCTCATTTAAAAGATGACACTTCCTATAGTGCTGTATTGTCCTGGCACTGGATCCTATGCTCCAGTCTATGGATGGACTTGCACTAACAACCTTCTGACTCGGGGTGAGAATTCTTTTTACTTTTTAAATGATATGGACATCACTGGCTCGGCCAGCGTTTCACTGTCCATTCTGATCCCAGAAAGTGATGACTCCCTGCTGCCTTCTCCTATTGCATACTTGGGGCATAGGAACACCTACAGTGCTGTTAGAAGGCAAGTTTCATGGATTTGTCAAAGTGTCATCAGCGAAGCAACAGTGATACAGTTACAGGTCAGAATGGTCTGTGGCTTGGAAGGCTCTTGCTTGCGGTGGTGTTCCCATGTATATCCTTCTGTTGCTCTTCTAGATTGGTAGAAGTCACTAGTTTGGAAAGTGCTGTCAAATGAGCGTTGGTGAGTTAATATAACATACCTTGTAGATGTTGCACACTGCTGCCCACTGTGCATTGACAGGGGAGGAAATGAATGTTGAAGATAATGATGAGGTGCTATTTGAGTGGATTGCTTTGTCCTGGATAGTGTCAAGCTTCATGAGTGGTGTTGGCGCTGCAACCATCCAGGCGAGTGGAGAATATTCCATCACCACCTTATGCCTGGGACAGATGTTGGGGAGACAACAGGTGAGTTACTCACCTGACTTTGAGCCATTGCAATATGTGATGGCTTATCCAGTTCAGTTAAACTGAGAATGCTACCACAGCTGACACATCTTGCTCAGAAAACCTTAGGGTGGTACCTTAGGCACACTTGGTGGTGGGTAGTTTACTTTGAACATAATTGGTTGACATCTAATCTGGGAGATTGTGAAGTGGCTACCTCAGCTAAGAAACATGTCTATTTCCCAACAATTCCCAGCATTCCTTGTGATGAGTTTGTAATTATAATGCAGAACTCAGTGTGAGGATGAAGGATATGATTGATAGAGCTTCCTAAAATTCAAGCATTTCACCCGATAGAATCAATGACTTGGCCGAGAGAGCAGAGAATTGTATCACTAATTTGCAAATGACCATTGATTGAGTCATTAAAGGGTGTGTAGTTGGGAACTGGAGGGCTCAAAGGAATATGAGGTCCATTGTGAGTGAATGAAATTCTTGCAGAAGAATGTTACCTGGTCTGTAACATAAAAAGATAATTCAGTTTTACTTTGTGTTTTAAGCGAAAGTATTTTGTTGTCCAAATATTCAAATTCTAAAAACTAGTGCCCTGATATAAAATGTTTAAAATGCCTTGGTCGGAATCCTTCTGAAGTTTTGTGTTTGTCTTTGGATCCCACAGTTCAAGAATATATTAACCTTTGTTTACACGGAAGGGAGATGAAAATGCAGGGTGAATTGGTCTGACTGAGATCTAAGAGATTAAATTATGGAGACTGATTATATAATTATGGGCGGCACGGTGGCACAGTGGTTAGCACTGCTGCCTCACAGCGCCAGAGACCCGGGTTCAATTCCCACCACAGGCGACTGACTGTGTGGAGTTTGCACATTCTCCCCGTGTCTGCGTGGGTTTCCTCCCACAGTCCAAAGATGTGCAGGTAGGGGGAAATTGTAGGGGTATGGGTAGGTTCCGCTTCGGCGGGTCGGTGTGGACTTGTTGGGCCGAAGGGCCTGTTTCCACACTGTAAGTAATCTAATCTAATCTAATCTAATACAATAACTTGCATGTCTTTTCATTTAGAATGCTGAAGTGGTCTAATTTAGTTGCTTAAAGATGATAGGATAGATGGAGAAACTAATTCCTGATGGAGAAATTTGGAACAAGCTGGAGCACAATTTTCAAATGTGTCATTCAGAAGTTAGCTACAAAATACTTTTATCATTAACAATAGTAGGAATCTGTGATTCTATCTGACAAGATTGTGGGTTGATTGAAATTTGAGAAAAAGAATCTCTTTTAGATAAGGATATCAATAAATATGAATAAAATGTTAGAAATTAAATTTAGGAACAGATCAGTCATAATTTTGAACTAGTTTAAATCATTGAAGTAGTTAAATATGATACTTTTGCTATGTCTCACCATCTGTATTATTTTAATCGTGTATTTAAATATTGAATAAGAATGAACTGTAATTCAATTAATAGTTTTAGTAATAAGTGGTATGTTTCATTGACAGCGGAAGTTAAACGTGTGGGTGACACATTACTTGGCATGGCAACGCAATGCGTGCAGGTGAAAAATGTGCTGAAAACTTCTCCTCAAACACTTTCCAATCTCTGTCTGAAGATCAATGTTAAACTAGGTGGTGTCAACAACATCTTGGTGCCACAAGGAAGGTCAGTTGAACTTTTGTCCCTGCCAAGTGACTTGATTTCTAGAATTTTATTTCCAAAATGTCAGGCTTTTTCTCAAGGCAAGATTTCGTAAAGTTACATTTGTCTTCATTAATGGATTACATTATCTTTTGAGACCAAAGTTGTGGAGCAGAGCTCATGACGAGTTTGTGTCATCTCATCAGCCAAAACTTTGCACTCTGTTCACATTCTTTGTTTCTCTATTTGCTTGTTGTAATCATCTTACTGCCAACATTCTGATTCTTTCTTGTTTCCTCACTTGTTCTTTACACCATTTTGATATTTTTGGTTTATAATCTTTCCTGTGTGAAGTGAGAAAAGTTTTTTTAAAAATTGCTTTAATTTAGCTTTTGATCGCATCTGTGGTTTGGGGAAAATAAAGCATTTTCACTCAGCAAATTACTAGAATATGAAATGCACTGACTGGAAATATGGTGAAAGCAGATTCAATTGAGGCACTCAGGAGGTCTTTGGATAGTTTTTTGGGGTAGTAATGGAATACGGGGAAAAGGCAGGAGATCAGCACTAGCTAATTATTGACGCAGGCACAAATGTGGGAATGGTCTCCTGTGCAACAATAATTCTTTTGATTTCTGCTTACTGGTTCCTGTTTTATCCCATTTGGACCTGTATTGAATATCTGATACTCCTGACACCTGCCCATGTTATACTCCAGTATTGCACGATTTAGCATATATATGAAATCTGCTCCAGATATAATAAGCAAGTATAGTTGACTCAGCATTTCTAACTGAAAGGACTTGCACATTATGTAGCACTCTTTGTGACCTCCGATCATCCAAGTGCTTTACAGCTAATGAAATAGTTTGTGAAGTTGTGTAGCAATGTAGGAAAACCCAATAACTAATTAATAATGTGACTTTTATTTTCATTGAGCAATAAATGTAAACCAGAAAACCAGGTAGTTACCCTTGCTGTCCTATGAAATAGCAGTGTAGAATGTTTTGTCAAGGTGAGGGAGAGACCTTCACCTGAAAGACGGTCCCTCCGACAATGTATCATATTTCATAGTAAAATTACTTTTAATCGTGGTTTACATACACCACTTTTGATAGTATTTAGGCTTGTACCACAAATTAGGTTAGTATGCTACAGCCAAATGGAGGAAGTCACCTGCTGCTACTGCTGAACAGTTGAGACCAAGTCTGAAGGCTAATGTAGATCTATACATGTTCAATATTTAAATAACATATTTTAAAAAGAAATGTGGCAAATATTTTCAATATTGTTTTTTTAAGAAATAATTTGTATAATATGCCAAAACTAAATGAATGCTTCCTGCAGTTGTTAATTCCATGACAATAGATTGTGAGGCTTAACTTGACACCTGTGTCTATCTAAGGAAGAGTATATAAGTTTCTTGTGTTGCAACTAATATGCCAAGTTCCACTGGTGACAACTGTTTTAAAATATTGTATGATGAAAGTCTAAAGAATGTTTGTAGCAGAAATTCAATGGAGATACTGAAAACAAAATTTTACGGTATATTCATACACTGTCGGGTTGGTCTTCTAAGTCACATGATGCTGAACGTATGTTTAGGAAATGGGAGTTTGTGTTTAATATTCCGTTTTCACATTAAGTTGAATGACATATTGAGGAAAACTATTGGAAAGTGCTTCCATTATGTAAATTATTGGAGCTATCCCTACGTATTTTTTCCAGACCTGCGGTATTTCAGCAGCCAGTGATATTTCTGGGTGCAGATGTAACACATCCACCAGCTGGAGATGGGAAGAAACCTTCCATTGCTGCAGTGAGTACCAGTGTTTCTAGTTACATTCCGTTTATTGCTTCACAATTTTTAAATTGAAATAGTGTGATTTATATATGAATGTAAGGTCAATCTGCCAAGTATCAATCTGAAGTGAGATTCCTAACCTCTTCGATGGATTTATTTCATTCTTTGCAAGCAGTGTGGTCTTCTGAATATCTTCCAAAACCACTTCATCTTCCCATTATACCCTTGTTTTTAAAGACATCCTAAAAATCTGTATGTGTTCAATGTCTCCATTGCTTAGCTTCAACCTTATCAGATTTGGATAGTTTCTATTTCTCAATTATTCAATTACTTTAGGTTGTGTTTTGGCTTTGTCCATAGAAATCTCTGTTGAAGCATTGTTTTAGTGGTTCTTTTACTTCAAAGATGATGATTTACACTAGTTTTACCTAATCTAACTAGTTTATGTTCAGGTTATAAAAATGTTTTACCTTGCTGGTAAACTCAACTTTTGTTTTGTTCACCAATGCTTAATTTGCATTTGAAGTGTACTCAAATAGAATATACTTCAAACTAATTTTAAATTTTTTTTTAAACTTCTGAAATGTCAAGCTGTCATGATTTTTAAAAATCTTTCCTAACCTGAATTTCTGTTGCTTTTTTAAAATGTTCTCCAATAGAGTCCGGTAGGTGGTTAGAAAATGTATGCTTTCCATTTAGGCTGAGAAGCCGAAAGAGAATTAATGACCTTTTATTGGTGATAAATATTCAAGAACCAATTGCAAAATGCCAAAATCAGTTTGTGAAGACTCTGAGAAAATAGATAGCCAAACTGGAGCCTTCATTTTACATTCCTGCTCTGCTGTTAGATTCTAAGGATCCATCAAAGACCGGAACACTATATTCTATACCCAAATCCATTCAAATGATTAATTATTTCACACAAGTCTTGGTAAATAATTTTTGATTTAGATGCATAGAACATAGGTTAGCGGCATGCTAAAAATGCCAATATTTAGTGCAATGACAATTTGGATTATCAATTCTGAAGCACGTTTTATGTGATGTTTTATAATGATCCACAAATGTAAGGACCTGCTTAGCATTGTTTGCTGAGCATGCTCATTATTTTTAAAACAATCTTTCTTCATTTCTCCCTTGCAAGTGTAAATATTTTGTTTAGTTCAAGTCTGTTTTTGTTATTAGCAGTTTCACTGAAGCATTACTTCTAAAACTTCCTGACATGATTGTGTGCTGTATTTCTATATGAATGTAATTTGGTTAAATACTGAAGCTTACCTTAGGCTTGTTTCTCCTTCATCCTACATCATTTTTCTTAGGTGGTTGGTAGTATGGATGCTCATCCAAGTCGTTACTGTGCCACAGTCCGTGTACAGCAACATCGGCAGGAGATCATTCAGGACCTTGCTTTCATGGTCAGAGAACTGCTCATTCAATTTTACAAATCTACTCGCTTCAAACCGACACGCATTATATTCTATAGAGATGGAGTTTCAGAAGGACAGTTTCAACAGGTAAGCAACAATTTAGGGGACTCAGCTCAATCGTTCAACTGAGTTTTATTAGCTAGATGAGATTAAAAAAGCTGCTGAATCTATAAATGTACTAACCTAATTGAAATGGTACCGTCCTTTACTTAAGAGCTGCACATTTACAAGCCAATTGCAGCCAAAGATTGTGCATAGTTGTTACCAATTGAGTGGATTAACATTCATGATTTTTAAAGGAAAAAAAAATCACCTCTCCTTGCATAATCTGATATTAACCTGACTGATGAATCAAACAATGGAGTTGATGTTTTATGTAGATTTTATGGAGTCATGTAATTTTTCTGCATGGAAAATGCTTCTCTGCTGACAAGCTAACTGAATTTTAGAGGAGGGGCTTATAAAATCTCAGGCAGTGCTACCTGCGAAATTAATTGAGAAGCGGGACAAAGAGTTTTCAGTATAACAAAGATCCAAGTTGGAAAAATAAATTTCACATTAGCTGCAAGTTTTAATACTTTGCTGTGAATAGTTTTGGTTTACCTATCTAAGAAAAACTACTGGCATTGCAGGCACTCATGAGTGGGTTCACTAGGCTGATACCTGCTACAAGAGACTGCCTTATGAGTAGAGTTTGAGTAGGTTGGCCTGTACTCAGTGGAGTTCAGAAGAGCGAGAGACAATCCTATTGAAACTTAGAAAATTCTTAGGAGCCTTGACAGGGTAGATGCAGAAAGCTTGTTGCACCTTGTGGGAAAATCTAGAAGTAGAGGGCATAATGTTAGAATAAAGGATTCCATACTTAAGACTGCGATGAAGGTCTCGCAGAAGGTAGTGAATCTGTGGAATTCTTTAACACAAAGGGCTGTCATTAAGTAAATTTCAGGCAGAGTAGACTTGAAATCAGTAAGGGAATCAAAGGCTATGGGGAAAAGGCAGGAAAGTGGAGTTAAGGGTTATCAGATCAGTCATGATCTCATTGAATGATGGGCCATACCCAATGGGCTGAATGGCCCATTGCTGTTGGTTACACCCCTCAAGTCTAATAAATATAAGAACTACTGCTTCATTGGTGAGCAGGAGCAAGAGTAGATCACTTAGCCTAACCCCCTCCAAGATTTTATGAATGAGGTAATGGCAAGTATGTGGAGATTGTTCACAGATCATGATCTGAAGATATGACAGAACAGGTCAAGAACAAGAGCTATAATCCTTTGTGAGGAATCATAGTAAAGAAGAAGCTGTTCAGCTCTTCGTGTCTGAATTGCCAAAAATACACTTTCCTGCACTAGGCCCACAATGTTCAAGACTTTGAAACCTTGAAATGTTGATCCAAGTAATTTTAAAAGTTGTGAAGTCACCTGCCTACCCACTACTCTTCCAAGCTGTGCATTCCACATTCCTACCACACTCTGGGTGAAAAATATTTTCCTCAGATCCTCTCTAAACTATCTGCCTTTCACTTTAAAAGTGTACCCCCTTGTCATTGACCCTTTGGCTAAGGGGAACAATTATTTTCTGTTCACCTTGTACGTACCCCTTATTATCTATATACCCCTATCGAGTATCACCTTCACCTTCTCTGCTCCAAAAAAATCACCCTCAGCTATACTATCAATTTTTCCTTATAGCTGAGTTGCTTCATCCCAGATGACATCCTGGTGAATCTCCTGTCAGTTGCATCCTCCTTAGAGTGTGGTGACGAGAACCAAGCACATGAAGGGATTTTGCCCGAAACATCCATTTCGCTGCACTTTGGATGCTGCCTGAACTGCTGTGCTCTTCCAGCACCACTAATCCAGAATCTGGTTTCCAGCATCTGCAGTCATTGTTTTTACCACAGTACTCCTGTGTCCTGAGCAAATGTCTGTAAATTCCAACATCACTGCCCTGCTTTAACAATCTTTGCTTCGACTGATAAAGGTAAACATCCTGTATGCCTCCTTAACTACCAAGTTAACCCATCCAGCGACCTTCTGTGATCTGTGGACAAGCACCCCCAAGATCTTCCTCCTTCTGAGCTTCCTATTCATTGAGTAGTTTCTTGTCTCATTATTTCTTCCGAAGCGCAACATCTCTGACTTATCACTGTTAGATTCCATCTGCCACTGTAACCTAAGACCTCCTTCCTCACTGTCACCAGCCTAGCTAATCTATGTTGTCTGTATTTGTCATCTACATCACTTATAAAGATCACAAACAGTACGAAATCCAGTACTGATCCCTTTGTTTCGCAACTGCACACTGGGCTTCAATAACACAAAGAGCCTTCTGTCACCACCCCATGTCTCATGGTACTAAGCCAGTTTTGGATCTAATTTTCCCAGTTACCCTGAATCCCACTAGCCTTTAACTATTTATCAGTTTCCATGTGGGACCTTGCCAAAGGCCATACTGGCATCCATGTAAACAACTTAAGTGCCCCACCATCATCTACATACTTGGTCAACTCAAAACATTCATCCAGATTTGTTAGACATGACCTCCCACTGACAAAGCCATGCTGACTATTCCTGATCAAACCTTACTTCACTCTGAGTGGAGTTTAATTTTCTCCTTCACTATTTTCTCTGATATTATCCCTACTACCACTGATGTGAGACTTGCTGGTCTCCCTGGTCTATTTCTACCACCCCTCTTGAATTGTGGAATCACATTAGCTGTCCTTCAGTCCTCTGGCCCTTATCTTGTGCCAGAGACCATTTTAAAGACCATTGTATAAAACTCTGGTGCGGCCGCATCTGGAGTATTGTGTGCAGTTTTGGTCGCCATACTATGGGAAGGATGTGGAGGCACTGGAACGGGTGCAAAGGAGGTTTACCAGAATGTTGGCTGGTATGTTAGGAAGATCGTATGAGGAAAGGCTGAGGCACTTGGGGGTGTTCTCATTGGAGAAAAGAAGGTTTAGGGGAGATTTGATAGAGGTGTACAAGATGATTAGGGGTTTAGATAGGGTTGACAGTGAGAACCTTTTTCCACGTATGGAGTCAGCTATTACGAGGGGGCATAGCTTTAAATTAAGGGGTGGTAGGTATAGGGCTGATGTTAGGAGTAGATTCTTTACTCAGCGAGTTGTTAGTTCATGGAATGCCCTGCCAGTAACAGTGGTGGACTCTCCCTCTTTATGGGCATTTAAACGGGCATTGGATAGGCATATAGAGGAAAGTGGGCTAGTGTAGGTTAGGTGGGCTTGGATCGGCACAACATCGAGGGCCGAAGGGCCTGTACCGCGCTGTATTTTTCTATGTTCTATGTTCTAAAAATATATGTCAGAGCTCTTGTTATTTCCTCCCTTAGCTTCTGCAGCAGTGTGGGATACATCTCATCCGGAGCTAGGACTTTGACATTTTAAAACCTGCTCAAACGTTCAGTACCTTCCATCTTTTTGTATCAATCTGTTCGAGAATTTCACAGTTCGTTTTCTTGAATTCTGTGCTTGCAACCTCCTTGTCCAGTCTTTACCAATTCCTCCAACTTAATGCACAGATGTCCCTGTCTCCGAATGGACCCAATTCTTGCTCTGGTTTTTCTCTTCCCCCTTTATATGCTTGTAGAATGGTGGGATTCTCCCTAATCTTGCCTGGCTTCTTTCTTCATGCATCCTCTTTGATCTCTTACTTGCTTTCCTGAGTTTCCCCCTGCACTTTCTATATTCCACTGGGGCCTCTGATGATTTTCACCCTTGGTGCCTGTTTAAAGCTTCTCTTTTCCTCCTTGTCTAAATATTCCTAGACATCGAGGGTTCTTTGGACATGTTGCTCTGACATTTCACTCTAAAGGGAACATGGGTGTGTACTCTCCCCATACCTTTGTTTTGAATGCCTCTTACTGTCTGCTCTCGGTATACCCTCAAATAACTGTTCCCAGTCTGTTTTGGCTAGATCCTGTCCTGTTTTAATTAAATCTGTCCTACCTCAATCTAAAACTCTTTTTTTGCAGACCTGTCTTCCTCCTATTCTGTGGTTTCATGGCCGTTATCAATAAAATGTTCCCCGATTGTCACCTTGAATACCTGTCTGGCTTTGTTCCCCAGAATTAGGTTCAGCTCTGAACCATCTACATGTTGCTATATAAAGTTCTTCTGTATGCATTTCAAGAAATCTGCCTCTCTAAACCTTTTTATGCCACGTTTATCACAATTAATGTTGAACTAGTTGAAATCTCCAATATATTACCATATTATTGTTTTTACATGAATTAGTGTAGGAAAATGTACAAAAAAAGATGAAGGGAATGATCTTGTTATAGTGGATTATTGGCCTCTCTTTTTCGGATCCTATGTTTATTTCTTCTGATTTCATTTGTTCCAATGTAAAATATAACTTCCAATGCCAGCGTTAGTGATGGGTTCTATAGATTTGAGAAGTATTGCCCGAAGAGGCAATTGCAAGTTCCTGGATGTAGATAGTTCACACTGCAACCACAGTATGTCAGTGGTGGACTAAATGTATATTTGAATGAGTAGATGAGGTGCTGAGCAAGTAAACGATTTTGAATAGACAGTTGAATTAAGGTTGTACATTTGCTTGCTGAGCTGGCAGGTTTGTTTTCAGACGTTTAATCACCATGCTAGGTAACATCATCAGTGAGCCTCCAATGAAGCATTGGAGTTCTGGCCTGCTTTTAATTTGTGTTTTGGTCTCTTAAGGTGGGTGATACATTTCCGATTCTTTTTCTCAGAGGTTGGTAAATGGGCTGAAAATAAACCTGCCAGCTCAGTGAGCAAACTTACAAACTGAACCTCTGCCTGAGCTACAAATCTTTTCAAAAATTGCAAACCATGTCAACCTTACATTTGTACTCATACACCAACCCCATTAGTGGCATGTAATGGCTTTTATGTAGTGGAGAGGCTTTAGAAGATTGAAAGGAGCCAATCTACAAAATATATCCAGCCTCTGCCCTTTCTCTGGTTGTCCTGGTTATGTTTCTGGTCAATGGTGACTAGTCCCCAGGATGTCCTTTGTGGGATACATGATGATACATACCTGGATGTGAGGCTGTCTTTGAGCTTTTCACTGCTTTTAAATGTTACTTGTCCCAAATAGATGTAGTCAAAAGACAAAATTCAATTTTAAAACTGAAGAAAAATGGAACGGAAATGAACATAGGGCAGAAAATGTGGGAAAGAGACTAATCAAATTAAGTAGTTATTCTTTGTGTTTACACTGCCGTGAGTCAATTTCTGTGTAAAATGAAAAATTTATAAAGATTCCTTTAATGGAGCTTTTTCTCTTGGAATGTTGAATCAGATAATTAAAGCCCCAAAAATCAAATCAAATTATTTATGTTGATAGACTGCTAAATGTACTTTATGCCAAGGTCAGTTTTCTAACCTACTGTAAAATAGTATGTGCTTGAAAGCTTTGTAATTTAAACAGAATTAGATTGGTTGGTATTGGAAAATTGTTGGATTAGAAAAGAGTAACTATTGGTGGCATCATCCACATAGTTTTGCTCACATATAAATTTTATACTTGAATTCTGTTTTTGTGTTCGAAAGAAATTATTTGAATTTGTGTTTATCTGTATGTCCTGTATCGATGTATTTTGCTTCAAAGTTTTTATTGCAATTTCTCCGAATAACCCTAACGTGATTGTGCACTACTTCCATAGGTGCTCCATCATGAGTTGCTAGCTATTCGAGAGGCCTGTATTAAGCTTGAAAAGGACTACCAACCTGGCATTACTTTTATTGTAGTTCAAAAACGGCATCACACCAGACTCTTCTGTACCGACAAGAATGAAAGGGTTTGTTTGTTTTAATATCTTAATATAAATTGGATTCGTGGTGGTATGCAGTCAAATGTTGTCTTGTAACCAATCAATTTGGAACTGTGATCTAAATATGTTTTCTGAACTTGCTTTTAAAAAAAAACAAATGAATTGTCCAAAGTCTCTCTGCCTCTATTCTTAATCCAAATCCCAAAAATGATCAGAGCAAGTTCTAAGGAAGCTTAGATCTTTAGAAGCTTCAAGTGAAGTTGAATAGGAGGCTGTGGATTGTTCTCAAAATGATCAAACAGTTTGATCCACCCTGAACCAGTGGTAAGAAGGGAAATAGAATCCCCGGGACCCTGTGACAAGAAGAGTTTGATTTTAGTAAGGTGAAAAAAAATCTAGATTTTCGTGCAGATAATGGTGAGTAATTGATAATTCAGTGTGGTCTTAAATGTACATTCAATGTGCACGTGACAGGCTGTGAAATTTAACTGGGCCATATATCTCTGAGATATGCATTAGTACTTCTCTGTATGGGACAGACATCATTTAAAAATTCAGCAAGATTTCATCCAGGAGTCTTGAAGACCTGTAACCTTTTATTAAATATTGCAGTAACATTCAGTTAATAGAAAGGGGGGAATGCAATCCTTGGTGGTCTCTGGAAAGAAGGGATGATATCCCAGTCATTTGATCTTGTATCCTCAATCCACAGAATTCTCTGGAAAAGGTAGAAGTTGTATATGAATAGTTTAAATTCAACCCTGTAAACTATCATTGGGCTTGGCTTTTTCCATTGTACCCTGTGCTGATTTGTATTAATCATTCAAGTTTTGCTTTTTGTTTATAGGTTGGTAAAAGTGGCAATATTCCAGCAGGCACAACGGTGGATACAAAAATAACGCACCCATCAGAATTTGACTTTTACCTGTGCAGCCATGCTGGCATTCAGGTAGGTTTTAAAAAAACAAAAGTCCCAAAGGCAATTAGCCAACAATCCAAGTTTTGTTAGCTACAAATTTGAGTATGCTCCTAGCTCAGTTCCTCTTATATTCTGTAAACTTTAAGTGGTCCAAAATGCTGCCTGTGTCTGAACATAGTTAAAGTTCATTAATTCTTCACTCCTCTGTCTGTAGACCTGCATTTTGATCTGGAAACGTTTCTCTTTTGTGTTTATGCAAGTAATTGATTGTTTACTTTTCTGAAATCAATTAGGATACGCCAGAATGTTCCCAAGTGCCACATCAATAAGATTTTGAAATAATAATCATTTTGCACTTCTCAATCATCTTTAATTTGAAAAGAAAACAAGGTGCAAAAGCAGTGCTGAGCCAAGCTTGAGACTTACAAGCTTGATCAAGATGATTGTGTAGATGGTGGTTACAGCAGCTAAAGAGCTTGTTTAAGTAAGGAATACTGACATGTGGGATTGTCATAACTTCCATTTATTAGACTAAGGGAGTGACGAATGCACCATATGCGAAAGTTTAAAGAAATTGAATTGATGCAATTATAAGTCTGGGGAAGCAGAATCATGAAAGAATTTAATCAGAAGGAGCTTAAAGGTTTTGGGAGAGTTAATTTAGGATGGGGATAGAATTGATGGGTGATTGGTACACCATAGAATATGGGTAACAGAATTTTTGGATAAATTGAGGGCTAGGGCATGTGGAGTAGAAGGCTGATCAGAAGAGCCGTGGAAAAGTCAGTATAGCTGAAGGTTTCAGTAGTGAATGGTCTAAGACAGGTAGTGAACAGTGATGTGCAGCCTGGTACAGAAAGCCTTAAGTGTGATGTGATTTCAACTGGTGTATTACTGTACAAGTCAGATCCCAGAATGGAACCTGGCTCATTTTTAAAGTTTGTAATTAGTTTACGTGGTTGCTCACTGAAACATAATCACATGACACTGCAGATGTTCTTTTTCAATAGAACAATTGTGGGTGGCTCAGTGGTTAGCACTGCTGCCTCACAGCGCCAGAGACCCGGGTTCAATTCCAGCCTCGGGGGGGGGGGGGGGGGGGGAATGGGTTTCCTCCGGGTGCTCTGCTTTCCGCCCACAATCCAAAGATGCAAGCCAGGTGAATTGGCCATACTAAATTGCCCAACGTGTTCGATGCATAAGTCAGGAGTAAATATAGGGTAGGGGAATGTGTCTGAGTGGGTTACTCTTCAGAGGGTCAGTGTAGATTTGGGCCAAAGGGCCTGTTTCCATATTGTAGAGTATCTAAGATAAGTGGGAAAACCGAGGACTGGGAAGCTTTTAAAGAACAACAGAGGATTACTAAGAAGGAAATACGCAGAGGAAAAATGAGGTACGAAGGTAAACTGGCCAATAATATAAAGGAGGATAGTAAAAACTTTTCCAAGTATGTGCAAGGCAAAAAAATGGTTAGGACTAAAATTGGGCCCTTGAAGACAGAAACAGGGGAATATATTACAGGGAACAAAGAAATGGCAGAAGAATTAAATGGGTACTTCAGATCTGTGTTCACTGGGGAAGACACAAGTAATCTCCCTGAGGTAACAGTGACTGAAGGACCTGAACTTAAGGGAATCTGTATTTGCCAGGATTTGGTGTTGGAGAGACTGTTAGGTCTAAAGGTTGATAAGTCCCTGGGGCCTGATGGTCTACATCCCAGGGTACTGAAGGAGGTGGCTCGGGAAATTGTGGATGCATTGTGATTTTCCAGAATTCGATAGATTCTGGATCGGTACCTGAGGATTGGAGAGTGGCTACTGTTATACCACTTTTTAAGAAAGGTGGGAGAGAGAAAGCAGGAAATTCTAGACCAGTTAGTCTGACCTCGGTAGTGGGAAAGATGCTGGAGTCTATCATAAAGGATGAGATTACGGCACATCTGGATAGTAGTAACAGGATAGGACAGAGTCACCATGGATTTATGAAGGGGAAATCGTGCTTGACCAATCTTCTGGAGTTTTTTGAGAATGTAACTCTGAAGATGGAAAAGGGAGATGCAGTAGATGTAGTGTACCTTGACTTTCAGAAAGCTTTTGATAAAGTCCCACGTAGGAGGTTAGTGAGTAAACTTAGGGCGCATGGTATTGGGGGCAAAGTACTAGATTGGATTGAAAATTGGTTGGCTGATAGGAAACAAAGGGTAGTGATAAATGGCTCCATTTCGGAATGGCAGGCAGTGACCAGTGGAGTACCGCAGGGATCCGTGCTGGGACCGCAGCTTTTTACAATATATGTTAATGATATAGAAGATGGTATCAGCAATAATATTAGCAAATTTGCTGATGATACAAAGCTGGGTGGCAGGGTGAAATGTGATGAGGATGTTAGGAGATTACAGGGTGACCTGGACAAGTTAGGAGATTGGGCAGATGCATGGCAGATGCAGTTTAATGTGGATAAATGTATGGTTATCCACTTTGGTGGCAAGAACAGGAAGGCAGATTACTACCTAAATGGAATTAATTTAGGTAAAGGGGCAGTACAGAGAGATTTGGGTGTTCTTGTACACCAGTCAATGAAGGCAAGCGTGCAGGTACAGCAGGTAGTGAAGAAGGCTAATAGCATGCTGGCTTTCATAACAAGAGGGATTGAGTATAGAAGCAAAGAGGTGCTTCTGCAGCTGTACATGGCCCTGGTGAGACCACACCTGGAGTACTGTGTGCAGTTCTGGTCGCCAAATTTGAGGAAAGACATTCTGGCTATTGAGGGAGTGCAGCGTAGGTTCATGAGGTCAATTCCTGGAATGGAGGGATTACCTTACACCGAAAGACTGAAGCGACTGGGCTTGTATACCCTTGAGTTTAGAAGACTGAGAGGGGATATGATTGAGACGTATAAGATTATGAAAGGATTGGACACTCTGGCAGGAGGAAACATGTTTCCGCTGATGGGTGAGTGCCGAACCAGAGGACGTAGCTTAAAAATACGGGGCAGACCATTTAGGACAGAGATGAGGAGAAACTTCTTCACCCAGAGAGTGGTGGCTGTGTGGAATGCTCTGCCCCAGAGGGCAGTGGAGGCCCAGTCTCTGGATTAATTTAAGAAAGAGTTCGATAGAGCTCTCAAAGATAGTGGAATCAAGGGTTATGGAGATAAGGCAGGAAGCGGATACTGATTAGGAATGATCAGCCATGATCATATTGAATGGCGGTGCAGGCTCGAAGGGCTGAATGGCCTACTCCTGCACCTATTGTCTATTGTCTAATCTAAAACATTACTGCACTAAAGGAGAGAAAACTGCAGCTAGATAATAAACCATTAACACAAACATCAATACAAATTTTCAGCCTGTTTCCAGCTCTACCTTATTATAGAAACTCAATAGCCAGGGAAATATTACTTCTTTTGCAGCTTTAAATATTTATTTATCTGATACTTTTCAGTTTGTTTCTCTTTGAGACAGTTTTTACAATTAGTTTGCAATCTGTTGGAATGAACCTTTCACATTGTGATGGCCTGAACTTTCTCAGTTCTAACAATTTTAAGGTTGAACTTGAACTTGATAAGTATATATCTATCAGGCAGGGAGGTAGTTGTCGAGAGAGGGAGCCATGGTTCACTAAAGACGTTGGAGCTCTTGTCAAGAGGAAGAAGGAAGTTTATCTGAAGATGAGGTATGAAGGCTCGGGGAGCTTGAGAGTTATAAGTTAGCCAGAAAAGATCTTAAAGAGAGAGCTAAGAAGAGCCAGGAAGGGACATGAGAAGTTGTTGGTGTATAGAATCAAGGAAAACCCTAAGGCCTTTTATAGGTATATCAAGAATAAAAGTATGACTAGGGTAAGATTAGGGCCAATCAAAGGTAGTGGAAAGTTGTATCTGGACTCTGAGGACATAGAGGAAGTGCTTAACAAATTGGAAAAGGGCAATGTTAGTGAGAATACGGAGATACAGGCTACAAGATTAGATGGGATCAAGGTTGGCAAAGAGGAGATTTTAGCAATTTTGGAAGTTCTGAAAATAGGTAAGACCCCTGAGCCAGGTGGGATTTATCCTCTGATTCTCTGGGAAGCCAGGGAGGAGATTGCAGAGCCTTTGGCTTCGATCTTTGTCATCATTGTCAACAGAAGTAGTGCCAGAAAACTAGAGGATAGCAAATGTTGTTCCCTTGTTTAAGAAGAAGAGTCGGGACAACTCTGGTAATTGTAGGCGTGTGAGCCTTACTTCACTTTTGGGTAAGGTGTTGGAAAAGGTTATAAGAGATATGATTTATAATCATCTGGAAAGGAATAATTTGATTAGGGATAGTCAACATGGTTTTGTCAAGGGTAGATCGTGCCTTCACTAACCTTGTTGAGTTATGGAGTCATAGAGATGTACAGCATGGAAACAGACTCTTCGGTCCAACCCATCCATGCCAACCAGATATCCCAACCCAATCTAGTCCCACCTTCCAGCACTTCGTCCATGTCCCTCCAAACCCTTCCTATTCTTCGAGAAGATGACAAAACAGGTGGATGAAGGTAAGACGGTTGATGGGGTGTATATGGACTTCAGTAGGGCATTGATAAAATTCCACATGGTAAGCTATTGCACAAAATACAAAGTTTCAGGATTGAAGGTTATTTAGCAGTTTGGATCAGAAATTGACTAGCTGAAAGAAGACTGAGGCTGGTGATTGATGTTCATCCTGGAGCTCAGTTACCAGTAGTGTGCCACAATGATCAAGAGGTGGATGTAGAAGGATGGGTTAGTAAATTTGCAGCTGACACTAAGGTAACTGAATTGTGGATAATGCCAAAGGATGTTGTGGGTTACAGAGGGACATAGATAAGATGCAGAGCTGGGCTGAGAAGTGGCAAATGGAATTTTATGGGGAAAAGTAAGAGGTAGTTCACTTCGGGAGAGATAGCAGGAATGCCAAGTACTGTGCTAATGGTAAAACTCTTATCAGTGTGTATGACCAGAGAGATCTTGGTGTCATGGTGCATAAATCCCTGAAAGTTGCCACCCAGGTTGATTGGGTTGTAAAGAAGGCATATGGTGTGTTGGCGTTTATTAGTAGGGGGATTGTATTTCAGAACCACGAGGTCATGTTGCAGCTGTACAAGGCATTGGTAAGGTACCACCTGGAGTATTGCATGCAGTTCTGGTCACTGCATTATAGGAAGAATGTGGAAGCTTTGGAAAGGATTCAGAGGAGATTTACTGGGATGTTGCCTGGTATGGAAGGAAGATCTTAAAAGAAAAGGCTGAAGGAATTGAGGCTGTTCTCATTGGAAAGAAGAAGGTTGAGAGGTAACTTAATCAAGACGTATAAGATAATCAGAGGGTTAGATAAGGTGGACAGTGAGAGCCTTTTTCCTCGGATGGTGAAGGCTGACACGAGGGAACATAGCTTTAAATTGAGGGGTGGTAGATTTAGGACAGATATCAGAGGTAGTTTCTTCACTCAAAGTAGTAGGGTCTGCCTGCAACAGTAGTAGACCCACCAGTGTTAAGGGCATTTAAATGGGCATTGGACATATATATGGATAATAATGGAATGGTGTAGGTAAAATGAGCATCAGATTAATTTCACCGGTCAGCGCAATATCGGGGGCCAAAGGGCCTGTACTGCGATGTAACATTCTATGTTCTATTTTTATTCAAACTTTCCTGTTTTGGAAGTTTCAGGCGAGGTATCACTTCTCAGGTGACTGATTCCCCTGAATTGAACTGTGAAACTCTGCTATGTTAGGATAGAACTGTTCGCTTCTGAACTAACTTTGAACCTTCCATTCTAAAGTCAAAACTAAAAAAATTGCCATAAAACTAAAAAAAACTTTGCCTGTCAGAAACTCAGCAGTATAAACATCTGATCCTTTAACACCATAGGGATTCTCCCAAGCATATGCAGTCACATGTTGTCTTGTAACTGATAATTTGGAACAGCAATTTAAACATGTTTTCTAACCTTTCTTTCAAAAAAGAAATAGAATTGTCCAAAATCTCTCTACTTCTAATTTTAGCCCAAATCCCAGAAATGATTACCACAAGTTCTAAAGAAGCTTAGAAGCTTCAATGAAATTGAATAGGAGGATGTGGATGCAAAATGTTTGTTTTTAAAATGATTAAACAGTTTGATCCATCCTGCATCAGTAGCAGGAAGGGAAATAGAATCTGTGGCAAAGATATGAAGTCTCCAGAATGGACCAAATTTTCCTTAATGAAAAGGGTTGAAAGAGCTAAATTTCTAGCTTTGACTACACCGTTTTGTCACATTACTTTTATGGGATGTGGATATAGCCAGCATTTGCTGATCCTGAAATGTTCTTGAACTGACTTGCTAGGCCATTTCGGAGGAAAGTTACAGGTCAACCACATGCTGTGGACCTGGAATCATGTGTAGATCATGGCAGATTTCTTTCTCTGAAAGTGATTGGTAAACCAAAGAAGTCTTTATTCCAATTGTTCATAGCTTTATGGATGCTGTAACTGAGTGAATTTTGTATTCCAGATTTTATTTATTTAGTTTCAGTTCTATGAGGAGCCCTGAACATGATCCCTCAAGCGTTAACCTCAACCTCTGGATTACTAATCCAGTGACATTACTGTTTATGCTACTGACTCTGGGTCAATGCATCATTTAAGTGGTGTAATATTGCAAAGAAAATATTAATCAAGAAGATCAGTTTGTCTCTGTCGACTTCAGGGCATCAAGCTAGTTTGAGTACAATAGCTGATTGACAGCCAGTGTTTTAAAAGTATAAATGACTAACCAATCTCTTCAGTGACATTTGTTGAGCAGAAATGTTGGTCAAGACATCAAGAGAAAACTCTGCTCTACAATGTTAAAAATCACACAACACCAGGTTATAGTCCAACAGGTTTAATTGGAAGTATGCTAGCTTTCGGAGTGTCGCTCCTTCATCAGGTGATTGTGGAGGGCTCGATCGTAACACAGAATTTATAGCAAAAATTTGCAGTGTGATGTAACTGAAATTATACATTGAAAAATTGATTGTATGTTCAGCCTTTCATCTGTTAGAATACAGTGATAGTTTCACTTATTTCATGTGTAAATCACAAAACCCTTTTTTTAAAAAAGTTGCATTCTCAGGTTAGCTGTTAACAATGGTGATAGCTAGACAATATGTTGAAGGTGTTAGCCCCCTGTGTTCTCTGTCTATGACCTGATGTTTAGATTGATTCTAATCTAAAAAGTGCAATAACAGAGTTTTACATAAATTCATGCAGTTGTTACGATCGAGCCCTCCACAATCACCTGATGAAGGAGCGATGCTCCGAAAGCTAGTGTGCTTCCAATTAAACCTGTTGGACTATAGCTTGGTGTTGTGTGATTTTTAACTTTGTACACCCCAGTCCAACACCGGCATCTCCAAATCATGACTGCTCTACAATGTTTACATCTTTAACATCAACCTGAACAGGCAATTTGATTTAAAGGATGCTCTGTTTCAGAGAGTGCAAACATGAAGTAGTTTGGAAGATGAAAGTAGTTTGAAAAGTCCTCTAATAGAATTTTGAGAGTTTTGAATGGATAACAAGAGAAATCTAACCAATTGCCAAACCTGTCAAATTTTAAATTTGTGCATGGTTGGACCAGTCACTGAAAGGCTTGATCCAATCTATTTTGAATTTGCAAATAGAGTCAGAGATGTGTAATTTTATCCTAATATTTATCCATCTACTGAAGTATCGACGGCTATACAGCTGTCAGAGCTGTTTGATTCATGTGATTGTGTACGAAAACATGCTTTCGTGCTTTTATTTTCATCCTTTGAAGACATTAATAAAACATCATTATCAGAATCCCAAATTTGACATTTCAGAAGAGGTGCTAATATTCTGGTTGGGATTCCAACATAATACGTAAGATAATGCATCAGCAGATTGTTTTCTAACCATTGTACGTCTACATTATTTAAGAAAGAAATTGAAAATAATTATAAATGAGTGTTAATAATTTGTATTTTCTAGGGGACAAGCAGACCATCTCACTACCATGTTCTTTGGGATGATAATCGCTTCAATGCAGATGAACTTCAGATCCTCACATATCAACTTTGTCACACGTATGTCAGATGTACGCGGTCAGTGTCCATCCCAGCTCCAGCCTATTACGCTCATTTGGTAGCTTTCCGTGCCAGATACCATTTGGTGGACAAGGAGCATGACAGGTATGAAAACACTTTTGAGACTTTGACTGTTTTGTTTCATCTGTGAATTTTGTGTTCAAGAAGCTGATCTGTTAGAGTTGAGTATCTAAACTCCAAGAAAAGACCGGAAAAACTTTAATGTACTTGCCTTGGGACAGCATCTCTGAGAAACTACTTTAGAGAGCACATAAATTAGTGTCATGAGTGGAAATGATAAATCTGGAATATCACCAGATTAAACTAGGACCATGTGATGTAGAGATTCTAATTGTTGTTCCTTGACGTTCAGTGGCATTACCATCACTAATTCCCTCGCTGTCAATATTCTGGCGCTTACCATTGACCAGAAACTGAATTGGACCAGCCATATGAATTCTTTTGGCTACAAAAACACATCAGAAGCTATGAATTCTGCAGTGAGTAAATCCTGTTGTGTCTCCCAAAGCCTACTCACCCCATCTACAAGGTACACTTCAGAGTGTGATGCAATACGGTGAACTTATTCAACGGGAATGCAGCTACAGGATAAAGCAGCTCGCTTGGTTGGCACCCTGTCCACCACTTCCAACATTCACTTGCTTCACTGCTGTGTTCCCCATCTATATGATGGGCAATAATAACTCACCAATGCTTTGTGGCCTCTACCACCTACATGTTCAAAAGCAGACGATGCGAGACCATCACTTGTAACTTCTCCTCCAAACCACCGACCATTCTGACTTATACCTGTGTCGCTATTCTTCCACTATCACTGGGTCACCATCCTGGATCTCTGTTCCTAACGACGCTGGGTGTCCCTCGAATTGAGGAGATCTAAGAAACATGCCACCATTTTCTCCAGGGCAACACACCCCCTGTCTCATGAGCAAATTTTTGAAAAAAGGTTTAAACAATTAAATTTGGGATGGATCTGAAGAGGTTCTTCAGAGCATTTGACACCTGGACAAAAGCAAAATGCAGAGTGTACTGGAAAACTGAAATAAAAACAGAAAATGCTGAAAAATACTCAGCAAGTCTAGTAGCATGTGCAGAGAAATAACATTGACATTTCAGGCCCATGATCTTTCATCATGGAAATGACTGCCGGTAGAGATTGAAAAGTCCCATCATATCTTTCTGGGTGAATTATCATGGTCTCACAACAAGCAATAGACAGAAACGTGAATAAGGGTAGTTCAATAAACATGGTGCCAGAATCAATAGGTTTAATGTTCATTGGAGAAACTGAACTGACTGGACCTCTGTTCTCTACAATCAGGAAGGATGAATCAGGGTTTGGAAGCGCTCTGAATTAGAAGGGGGTTTGCATAGGGTAGTTGCTTCCACTTGGGGCAACAAATTTAAAAAAAAAACACTAATCATCCATTTTTAGAAACCTCTTCACCCAGCAAGTGATGGGAATGTGGAACCCAACCATAGAGTTTAATTTAGGCGAATCATATAGATTCATTTAAGGAGAAGCTAGGTAAATACAGAAAGGAGAAAGGAAGAGAAAGAAATGCTGATAGGGTGAGCAAATGCAGAGATCAGAGGATCTTTGAATGAAACATGAATACTGGCATAGACCAGCTGAGCCGAATATCTGCCTCCTGTGCTGTAAATACTGTGAATGTGTTAACGTGAGCTCGGTAGCCTGCCTTATCAGTGAGGATCTTGTGACTGACCTTCCTGTTTCAAATACAAGTGCACAATCCTTTATCCGAAATGCTCGGGACCAGCTGGTTTTCGGAATTTAGAATTTTTCAAATTTCAGAATAAGTGGCAGTTTGATGGTAAAATATTTAAGTCTTTCCAAAAATCAGACTTACTGAAACAAAATTGAGATCTGCCAGTGCTGGGCATGCCCCCACACATCGCATCTAAGTGACATGCATCGCGTGGATGTGGACTTGGGTTAAGTGTTTGCACACCAAACAACCTTGTTAATGAGAAAAAAACTTCACAAAAAAACCTTTAGACTTTGGAGCTTTTCGGACTTGGAGATTTCAGGTAAAGGATTGTCTACCTGTATTTGTTGTTTGGACAGTAAGTCATAAATTTCATGCTGTCACATTATGCTCGAGAGGAAAAAAGTTTCAAATACCATTATTCTGAAACATTTGAGCAGAAAATTATGTAAGAAACGACTTCCTAGTTACACTTTTAATGAAAAAATGATTAGGTTTTTATCCAGTGGTCATGAACAAATTTGATAGGCTGGACGTAAAGGAAAAAGTTTGCCATGTGAGAGGGAATCCATTATTTGCTCATGAATATAATAATAGAATCTCAAATGTTACAGCCCATTGTGCCTGCACCAGCTCCTTTAAAAACATCATTACCTAGTGCCAGTTTCCTGTCTTTCCCCAATGCATTTGAACATTATTTTTATCTAAATAGTCATCCAAAGTCCTCATGTGTCCAATTGAATCTGTCCACACTATGCTTCCATGGGATTATATTCCATATAGAGCTACTCACTGAGTAAAAAACTATCCCCTCACTTTGCCCTTGCTTCTTTTGCAGATTACTATTTTTGTTCTTGTTCCTTTTATGAGAGGAAACAGGTTCTCCCTTTCTATTGTATCCATGTGATTTTGAAAACTGCCTATCAGATTTCCTTTAGCCTTCTTCCTTTCAAAGAGAACAGCCTCAGTTTCTTCAATGTATCTCCATAACGGAAGGTCCTCATCCTTGGAACTATTCTGAACCCTCCAATGAATTCACATCCTTTCTGTGATGTGGCATGCAGAACTAGACACAGTATTCCAGCTGAGGTCAAACGAATATCTTATGCAAGTTCAACATCCTCTCCTTGCTCTTGTACTCTGTACCTGTGTTTATAAAATCAAGTAAATTGCATGCTTTCCTTACTGCTCTCTTTACCTGTCCAATCGCTCTCAATGATCTGTAGACCCGAAGTCCCTCTGCTCCTATAACCCAACCCCCACCCTTAGAATTGTATGTCTAATGTCATATTGTCTTTCAATATTCTTCCAACCAAAAAACACTTCACACTTTACTGCATTGAAATCCATCTGCCATGTGTCTGCCTAATCCACCAACTCGTCTGTGTCCTTCTACAGTTTACACAGTCCTCTTCACAGTTTTCACTTACTAGTTTTATGTCATCTGTGAACTTTGAAGTTGCCCTGAAACATCAAGATCCAGATCATTAACAAAAATCAGGAAAAGCATGTGTCGAAGTATCGACCCTGACGGATCCTCTACCAGTCTACTTCCTGAAAAAAATGTTTCCTATCACTCAGCCAGTTTTTGTTTTTATCCAAGTTGGTTCTCATTTATTAATTTAATGACATGCAACTTTGCTCAATTCTGTTGTGTGACACTGTATCAAATGCTGTCTGAAAATCTACATACACCACATCAACAGCATTGCCCTCATTAAACCTTTCTATTACCTCTTCAAAATACACCAAGTTAATTACACTTCATTTCCCTTTTAGAAATCAATGTTCTTTCTAATCAACCCAACTTCCCACCACTGAAATTGAACTGGTCTGTAATTGCTGGGCTTGTACTTGAACCTTTCTTGAACAAGGCCATAATGTTTATGATTCTGAAGTCAAATGGCACCTCTCCTGAGTCTAGGGAAGACTGAAAGATTGTGACCAGTGTCCCTGCAAATTCCACTTTCACTTTCTTCAAAGTCCTCGGTGCCTTGTTAACTTTATAGTCTATCCAACATTTCTGCCCTGTCAATTTTAAATCTTTCTGTGAGTTCCCTGTTATGTCACCATTGCCTGGGTTGCACCTCTGTCTTTGGTAAAGAAACCTCAGCTATTTTGCCTGATTGTTGGTATAAAGACCCTTTTTAGTTTCTCCTCCTTCCCTTACCATCAAATGATGGTTACTAAAAAATTTTGAAAGGAATTCAGAATATTTTCTTTGTCCCAGACAGCATTTAGAATACAAAACTTACTCCATGCAATTGAAGTAAACAGCACTGAAGCATTAAGAGGAAAAGCTGGAAAAGTAAATAAGGCCAAAAAAAGTACAAGGTTGTGCTCGATGTAGTTTGAAGTAAGGTGTCAGATTTGGCTAGTGCATGAGTAGTTTTGAACAGTGTCCCATTTCTGTGCTGTAAATTTTATGTAAAGCATAGAATGACAAGTTAAACTAATCTTGCTCTTTTCTATCCTTTTCAGCGCTGAAGGGAGTCACACATCTGGCCAGAGCAATGGCCGGGATCAGCAGGCTTTGGCTAAAGCAGTACAGGTTCACCAGGACACTCTGCGCACTATGTATTTTGCTTGACAGGTGTCCTCAGTTGGGATTTCTGAACAGAGCCGGGCTAAGACCAGACCGGCTGCATTTTCCAGGCAGTGTAGTGACGAACGTGCAGTTAATGTGTTTCTGTTGCTGTGTACATTGCGGTACCTTGCAGGTCTCTTTCAGCTATGAGGTAAAATGTGACCTGGCTGTTAATGTATGAATCAAATCACCTGTAAATCTTTCTTTGAACAGCAACAACAGGGAATATTAGGAGGCTTGTAATAGATGTCTTGATATATATAGTCACGAATTGAAGTTAAATAACTGCAACTTAATCTTGTTAGTTAAAACTAGACTGGAGGCTGTTGTAGGTAGAACAAGAAAATATATATTTGGTGGAAACATTATAATATGCTGCAGCAGCATATTTAATGGTGGTTGTTTAGGACTGCAAAATTGTGGAAGAATTTTAAGGATGGTTTGAGTCTTTAAAGACATAGTAATCCCGACTGTTGGCTTCAAATGGCAGAATTTTGAAACTCGGAATTGAACATCAACAGCATTCCTTTTATTATATCTGGAGTTTTATCCAGTGAATTCAGTGAAGACTACTGTAATACAGTACTGTGAAGCACGGCCATCTTGAGTGGGTATGGGGAAAAAGTCTTTTAACACTGAAAGCAAGTTTATGAAGAACTAGTGCTTTTCCTTTTTGTGCAGGCAATATATTGTATCGGTTTGACTTTCTCAGTTCTGAGATGTCATCTATGACTATTAACAGAAGGAATGCAGTCTCTTTTTAAGATGTGTTTAGTAGAAAATATTGGTGTGCGCGTTTGAAGCAATTAATCTTTGGAGACAATCTATAAAACATAACAAGAACAGATGGGCACTACTATTTTATATATCGAGCTCTTAATATTTTTGTAAGATGCTGCAATTGTTTAGTTCTCAGATCTCGAGACGATACATTAGTGATGCAAAAGTGACATTTTTATGCTGTGGTTGTCTGTTCAGCCACTCCTGTGGCTTGGCATCATGTCAATATAAGGGTTACCATGACTATCACTTCATCAATTTGAATTCAGTTAGTACAGTCAGTCAGATAAGAACTATCGAAATTGAAACTTTTTAGCATGAAGTAAATTTTAACTACCTCGTGGTTATTCTCGTGCAGCAAAAACAGAATGAGGACATGCCGCTGTTATGTTGGCAAAGCAGTTCAAAGATGGTGCTAGATTTTTGCCACGAGGCAAGCATTTTTGTAATGGTAGTCATCTAATTGATGTAAATTAATTCCTGGATTAAAATCCATCCCAAGATTGAAGCCAAACCTTTTTATGAATATATATAACATCTTTTCAGTGGCCTATATGCACTTCTGACTCAAAGCATTGTATAAAGTATCCAGTTTTATATACCTCAACCCTTCAAATGTTCAAATCTCTTGGAAGGCACAACCAGCATAAATTACAGTGTTAACAACTTACATGTGGCCATGAATAAAAACCATATTTTACATAGATCTTCAGGATAAACTTTTGCGTTTGAAGTTAAGTAATAAACATGATATAGATATAGGTAAGTCTATTGCAGAAATGTTCGATAAATTGTTTTCAACTGTTTCTGTATTTGGCTACTTGGTATGTTTGTATACAAGGATGGTAATGTTGCAAATTGCATTACAAAAATGGGCATATTTTGCCAAACAAGTCTTCAATATTTTTTTAAGATCTTTTATTTATGAAATGTCTACAGAAAAAGTAATGAGCTATGCTTCTAAAAAAAAATGGCAAGTTACATGTTCTCCTAATGCTTCTTATGGAATCATATAATTCTTTTCTACTTATTTTAAAACAGTTTGAGGAATGGATGTAGCAAAGGACACAGTAAGTGTATCAATTTTCAATCCTGAAATAGTTCTAATGAGACCTCTGAATAGTTGTGAAAAATCTGTGCAAGTACAGTAATGTCTTTGTGACATTCAGTAGTTACAACACTAACGCATTCAATTTTCCTACTTGGGATACCCACATTCAAGGCTGAGTCTCAACTGACATATCTATTTAGGTTTCCTGCCAATCAACAGTTGTGTGAATTGGCTGATAAAGGAGAGGGGATCCTTTTCAGAAAGATTGAATATAGCTAATTAGTTCATTGGCCAAAGAACATGTACTAATGTCCATGAAAATCCCCATGGTGGATTGCAATGTAATTTCAAATATGCAGGGCGACCAATCTGGCAATTAAAATAAGTGACAATATAGCAAGTAGTAACAGCATGACGAATACTCAGGGCTTTAAAGACTGCACTTCTTTTACAATGATGAAATACTATGTCAGAATTAGGAAGGATGTTTATAAAAGCTTAATCATGGAAATAAGGGATTATTTCATTGGAATAGAGTGAGCTGATGTTAGAACTTAATCCCTTCTAAGCATACTGAAATCAGCATGATAATCTGATGAAGCAGTAGTTGACATTCATTTAATTTTGTGTTTAAGTGGATGATTGAGCTTCAAATTTATAGACCAGACAGAAGCTCTGAACCAAAGGTTTATCTTATTTGAGCTGCTCTGTTTATTGATTGAGTTCAAGGAAAAGTTTAATTGAAAAATCTTCAATAACAATGTTCCATTGTATTTCAAATTGTTTCATTCCATCTAATGGGCAGCACAGTAGTTGGCACTGCTGCCTCTCAGCACCTGGAATGTGGGTGACTGTTTGTGTGGAGTTTGCACATTCTCCCCACGTCTGCATGGGTTTCCTCTGGGTGCTGCAGTTTTCTCCCACAGTCCAAAGATGTGCAGGTCAGGTGGATTAGCCATGTTAAATTGCCCATAGCGTCGAGGGATATGCAAAGTGGGTGGATTAGCCATGGAAAATGTGGGGTTACAGGGATAGGGTAGGGGATGGTCTGGGTGGGATGCTATGTGGAGAGTTGGTGGACTCAATGGGCCAAATGACCAGCTTCCACATTGTAGTGATTCTGTGATTCTATCTGTTCTGCTTTTTATTAACACATTGACTAATGCACTTATTTGGTGACTTCCAACTCAGCTTATTTTGTAATCTGTTTTAAAAAATAAATTCACAAGCAAATTATGGCAGCTTTACAAATTACATAGCCATACATAGTTATACATAGCCATAAATCATTATTTCTTTTTGCATTTTTTTCATCATTGCCTACAGTTGGATGAGTAGGTTGGGCTGTTTATTTAGAACTGGACAATCCTTAGATACGTATCTCTGTTCTGCTTTTTGGGGCAGATTTGGTTATTAAAGTGTCCTTAGCTATTAAGCAATCTCTAACCAGCACTACAAAAAGTTTACACCTTGCTTCAAAGTTATGGGTGCTACTGTGAACTGGCCCCTATATTCTCTGTTCTTGTGCTATACATTGACAGTCATAACGACAATAAATCTGAGACAATGAATAACAATAAAATGCTGTGATCAATGGATAGCAGCAGCTCTTTGTGAAAATGTATTGCAGTCACTGCCATTTGAGAAATAATTGGTGCTGCAATTGGCTGATTAAATCTGCCTTATTAGTTACTGCCATTGGTGGCCAACATTCAACTGGGATAATTATTCTGGTAATCTGTTTTTAAAAAAAAAATTGTAGAGAAGCAGCTAGAGTGTAAAACAGTGTAGTATTTTAAGCATGTAGCAGAATTCACCATGGGAATTTTAAAAACCATTAGCATTTTTATTGTAAATGTACTTGTGCATAATTGAGAAATATTAATGCTTGTAAATAATTTTGTAAACTTCAATGTAAACAACCCAGTAAACTAAAAAAAACTAATGACAAAGTTAAAATGATATCAGTTCACTGCAGAATTTTCTTTTGTATTTCTTTCTTGTAAGATGCCTGCCAGCTCTTGGCTGTGACAGTTAAGAAGCATAGTGACCTCTGAGGTATATTAAATAAGCACCTGTAAGTTAGTGAGGTTACTGTCTTTGTGAACACTATGTACTGTCTCTCTTTTGAGAGTCTTCATACGAAGGACAATATCCAGCCTGCGTGGCCTTTCTTCAAAACAAAAATCATCTTTTCTCAAAATGCCCATGCTTTTGTAAAGGATATCTTTATATATTGCAATTTCTAGCTTCAGTAGCTCCACTGCATGACATATTTGTAATTTCAAGCAATGTGTGAAACATACTTATAGCGCACTTTTCACAAGGTTTGCTGAGGTGCTAAAAATAAGCTGCATCTTGTATGTGTTGCAAGAGAATTTTTGTGCTTTGTTTTCTAGTCTTATCCACCCAACTAATGCGTACTAATATACTAGAAATATATAATAGTGAATGCCCAGGAAATGTACTCTTATCTCACAAGATTTAACTTATCTATAGCCGAAATCCACTGTCAACAATGAAAACACCCAAGGATATTAGCAATAAAGGCCTTTCTTTTGTATTTTCAAAGGTTTAAACTTTTAGATTAATATATTGAAGTCGCTGTAATTCTAAGTGAAAAGTTGACAGTGTCTAAATTATAAACTTGGAAATCTGACTTTTATTTATCTGACCAATCTTGTTTGTTCTACACGATGCTTCAGTAAAAATAGTCAAACCCTTTACTTTCCAATAGAGTAAATACAGAGTTTGAATATTGCTGATGGGAGAGGCAGGTTGTCAGAACCTCTTTTCGTGTTGTCATCGGGGCAGTTGCTAGAATGTCTACTTCAAACAATCACAATTTGCAGGAAGAAGGAATGTTGATTGGTTGACTTTAATTAGTCAATGCGTTGTCATTGAGAAAGCAACAGGGGACTATAGACCTATAAAGCTCCCAGGAAATTTAGAAGGTGCAAGACGTAAAATATTTCTTTAATATGCAGATAACTGGGATATAGTCAGTCAAGCTGGTAATGTGTTTAACTTAAAATTGTTAAAACTAACATACATTCACTCGTTCTCTGCAAACGAAAGTCAATTGGCGAATCAATGAGTGTTTCCTAAATGTTTTAAATTATGCATTCTTACATTTCTCTGAATGAGTGTAGATGAAAATTTTCAGAAACATGTCCGTATTTTAAATAAAAGGTAAATTATTCTGACATTCAGTGGAAATAAAATTTAGTGCTAATTTGGGATCATCCTAATGGCATACTTTAATTTTGAGAAGCAATGGCAACAAATCTTTTCTGAAATGTAGAGAAATAGAGGAGTCCATTTATGATCCTGGGATAAGTCCACTTGAAGATCCCAAGGCTATACTATGTAGAATGTATACAGCCTTGTGTTATATTACTAATGTTAACATATAAGATGACATCATCTTTGACCTTGCTGTGATTTCTATTCTTTGTAGTTGAATAATTTTGCATTGGGGTTTTTGCTGGTTGTCATTTGAGAAACTGGTAGTCTTGCAGATAGGTCTAGATCTTGTGCTTTCTGCTCTGTTCAGAACCATCGTGCTGCCAGTTTTGATTCGGTTTGTGAGCTTAAGCATTGAGTTATTGATCTGTCATTTCCTCCTAAAAGCTTTAAAGTTTATTATGTTGATGCAAGACAAATCAGATTGTGTAGTAGCAGAGTCATCATCTAAAACCTCCAATCTGTTTGTTTAGAAAATACTATTTTTTAAGAAGGTTTGAGCAGCCAAACCATGTTAAGCAGATTGTCCATAACATGTCACTGTACACTTAAAGAAGAAAAACTAATGCAAAAGACATATCCTCAATCAAGCTATCATGCAAAAACGAAAAGGTGCTTTGGAAATATCCAAAATTCAGAAATAATCTGAAATGTGTCAACTGTCTTCTGTTTGCCTCCAATGAAAATGAACCTACCAAAACATTGGAAAACAAACTGTAAGACCACTTAAGGAATTAATGATGTTTCACAGACTGTTATATTTGTTTAAATGATCACTTTAAATCTTGAAGTAAAACTACAATTTGTGATATTTCATAGATTTATTACTTCTGTGAGGGAATAGAAAGTGAACTTGGTGCCAAGATGGCTGTGCAACATTGTGTACACTTCGGCCTCCCTTTTATTACTTTGGCCTCTACTTTCATCGAAATGTGGATCAAATTTCTGTATTAATGCTTAGTAAACTGCTTTAATATAAGTTATTATCATACTGCACAAGAAGGAGACAAAAGACATTTAGATTTTTCATCTGTATTGAGGTCACCTTGACCTACTATTTCTGCCTCAAAACCACATAGGCCATTCCCAGCCAAACCTTCCCACTGGTAGATTGAGTGATTTATATTTTCAAGTTTGAGGAAGAGACACTGACAGCTGGGAAAAAAAAACTGGCTGTTGTTTGCATTTTTCTTTTGTTTCCCAATCCTGACCCATGCTCTTGAATCTGGACCTACCTCAATACATTTGTTGGTTGCTGCAACTTTAATTAAGAAATGGCATATTTCCCTGGTTCAAAAAAATGAAGACCAAAAGAACATTTCAAAACGTACATCCTAGTTTTTAAAAATTAATTTTAAAATGGTGCAAAGTTAGGCAGACAGTTCTGTTTTCCTCGAAAGTTGATGATAGTGCTTTATTTTGTTCTTTGTGCCTTGTGTAATCATCCCATTGCATGTCAAAATCTGCTGGCAGGCTTAAATAGCAGTGTATGACTATACTGTACGTAAACTGCTTAAATGAACAAAATAGGTTGAAAACTTAATATATTTTGAGAAAATGTAAAGCATCGTTATTTATGCTGCATAGAATGATCAGTATTGTTGCACTTTCTCAGCAGTCACTTATGCCATATGACGGCTGTTTGCAGGAAAAACGAGGTGATCGGGACAATGGTTTTGAAGAGAGAAAAAATGCTACTTGTAAATCCTTAATACAAAAGAGGATTTAAAATATTTTCAAGTACCTCAAAAGCCTGACATATGCTGCATTGATAAAGTTTTGAGTATTCTTTGTTTTGCTTTTTTTTGTTTTGAATTGCACAAACTCATCTACCTTCTGTAACTACTGCATTTTAAGATGTTGGCTTATTTCCTTTTTTTGGGCACTGGTAGAATTGGGCACAAAGTGGACTTCCAGTAAATTTTTTTTCATGCTTTCATGTTTTAATCTAGGGTGGTTTTGATCCTGAATGCAAATCGTTTTAAAAATATTTTTAACCAGCACAAGTGAGGTTTGTTACCTAACCTAGTGTTTGTGGTCCATTTGCGCTTGAATGAGCAGTTTACACTCCTGTGGCAATGAGGATTTGCATTGCTTGCAGTTTGTTTTACTAATGCTGTGTAAATACTTCCTGTAGGTTAAATTTGTCCATTCCTTTTTCAGTCAATATTTTTAATGAGGTGAATAACTATGCTGTAAACATTTGACAAAATATGATGTACAAGTATCATTATATGAGTTTGTGAATCTAAGATATCAATTTTTTTTGACTAGGAGTATGGTATGATCATTTTCTTAACAAATAAACTTCTGTATCTTTAACTACTTGCCCACAAGTGGTAAATTAGTTTTAGTTATACTGTCTTCTGTTTTCCCAGCCCTCACTCAAAAGTACTGCAACTATACAATCTCACCAAGAAAACTGCTGCATATCATGCACCATGTTACAAACTCAGTTTTGTGTAAAATAAAAAAATTGCCATTTCCTGAAAGTGTCCTTCTATCTAACTCGTACTATGCCTTAGTTTTTGTATGTTCTAAAATATAAATCCTTTAAACATTCCTTATGCAGCCAACAGCATGGTTTTAATTCCTGCTGAGGTTATCATGAATGGCCCTTCTTCTCAACTTCTCCCCTCACCTGAGCCTAGTAACACTCTGGTTAAACCACTACTAGTCATGTCAGTCTACGAAGAGCAACTCTGTGGTCCTCTGGGACTATAGTGACTTTACAATGACTTTTTTTTAAACATACCATGTACTGTAATGGAGTTTTTAATTTGGTGAAGATGGGTACGGTCTGCAGCGATTGAATGTTTGCATTTAGTAATTTTTCACTTGTTAATCTGGAATAAAATTAGAGAGTTAGCTTAATGACAGTAATACAACTCCTGTTTGTCATAAAAACCTATCTTGTTCATTAATGTCATTTCAGGGAGAGTATTCCAGACCCACAGCAATGTGACCATCTCTTCACTGTCCTCTGAGCAATTAGGGTTGGGCAGTAAATGCTAGCCTAAACACTGCCATCCACATTTCATGAACAAATTTTAAAATCATTAAATGAAAGTCCATATGTTTATGATCTGAATTTGTGCTATTTGTAATGGCAGTTATATGATGTTTTAAAGTGTTTAAATCAGCATTTCTACAGAAAAGGAGTCCACCATTTGGCCTATGATATCTGCACTAGCTCTTTAAATAAATAATTTTCCAAATGCCATTTCTCCATCTTCACTCCATAGCCATACATGTTCTTTCTGTTTAGATAATCTAATTCCCTCTTGAATTCCTTGATTGTAAACACTCACTGCATGAAACATGTTTCTCCTCTTGTCTCTAATTTGCTTTGGCAGTTACTTTAAATATTTGCCTTCTCATTAAAGATCATTCGACCAACAGGAACAGGTTTTTACCTTACTCTGACCAGACTATTCATGATTTTGAATGCCTCAGTCAAACTTCTCAACCTTCTCCAAGAAAACAGCCCTCCCTTAAATAACAGGAAGCCATCCATCATCTGAAGCCTGCTCTACCAACCAGTGAGATCATGGCTGATTTAGCTCAACACCATTTTCTGCACTATCCTTGATTTTTTTTTGAAAAAATGTAGAAATCTAGTTATCTCAGTCTTGAATGTACTCAACAATTGACCTTCTCAAGACTCCTGGGACAGCCAATTTCAAAGATGTATCATGCTTCAAATAAAGACTTTTTCTCACTCTAAGTGGCCTGTTCCTTAGTCTTGAGACTGTGCGGTTCTTGACACCAAAAACGAAGGAAACATCCTGTATCTGTTCTGTAGATTCCAGCAAAAAAATTGTATATTTGAATGAGAACTTTTGATTCAGCCCAAAAATTCACTTTAATTTCTCTTCCATGTTCTGGTTAACTGAACTATGGTATTTCATGGGGATCCTTACAACAGCTTTTGGTTAAGCAATCCTTCAACTTTTTTTTTTAAAAGCCTAACAACTGTGCTGTTTGCAGCTCAGGCTTAGACTTCAAGTTATTTGCTTATTTTCACTGAAGATTATGTAAATTTCTTCTGTCTCCAAACTTGGCAAATTGTCCAGCCTGTCTCCTCTCTCAACTGAACTCCTGCTCCCTCACCAGTGCTGTGCAGTGAATGATAGTATTTTCTCTGCTTAAAGTGCAATTCTTGCTAACATTGTCTCTTTTACTCCTTTGGCTCAATGGGTTACAACTGTCTATGTTTCTAAACTGAACTACTGGCTGCCTGCTTCTGTGAGCCAATGTACAAAATAAAGGAAACTCTCTCTCACCCGCAGCTTTTCATTGCAACATGTCATAACTGGCATCTTTGAAACAAAGTTACATTAACTTTGAGCTTAAATCCACACCCACGTGAATGATTCAAATCTCTAAAGAACTCATGGCCATTCTCAGGTTTACTTGTGCCAGCAAGAGACATTTATGGGGAAGTGATGGCCTAGTGGTATTATCGCTGGACTGTTACTCGAAAGATCCAGGTAATGTTCTGGGGACCCAGGTTAGAATCCTGCCATGGTGGAATTTGGATACAATAAAATCAAGAATTCCAAGTCTAATGATGATCATGAATCCATTGTCAAATATCAAAAATCTATCTGGTTCACTGTCTTCTGAAAAGCCAACTGCCATCCTTACCTGGTCTGGCCTACATGTGACTCCAGACACACAGCAATGATTGATTTCTAACTGCCCTCAACGATGCCCTCATCCCATGAATGAATAAAAACAAACTTCCATCCTTCTTTATAAGGGTGCTTTTAACTTCTTTAATCTGCAAACTACATGACTAATTTAAACCCCTTTATGTAACAACTGTTGACATGTTGTCTGTATGAAGAAAACACAAAGCTTTATTCATTTCTATTGATACAACTTGATTAGGGTTGGCTGTATCAAGGTCTCTCAGTTGTAGGCTCTCAACGTTGACAGGAATCTGCAATGTCTTTGATGTAGACAGCCATGTTCCTATATTACACAAAACTACAAACGTTTTTCAACTTCTACAGCAAAGCTGATTAAATCAATTCTGTAACCTAGTAATAATGCACAGCTTCACATTAGAAGAGAGCTTGCAGTATATTGTGGTATTGTCACTGGGCCTGAAATCCAAAGACCCGCTAATTCTCTGGGAATATAAGTTTGAACATGGGATGTAAGTAGGTGGTAAAATTTGAGTTCATTTAATGAATCTGGAATTAAAAACTAGTCTAATAGTGATCATAAAACTATTTGTTGATTGGTGAAGTAAATAGGCTTTTACTACACCGTTCTTTTGAGAAAGAAAATGCTGCTTTCCTTCGCTGGGTCAGGCCTACATGTAATTCCAAATACACGGCAATGTGGATGACTCTTCACTGTTCACTGAAATGGCTGAGCAGGCTACTCAGTTGCAGGGGCAGCAGTCAAAAACCTGATGAGTTCCTGGCACAGGCCCTGGTTATTCAACCTCTGTCCCAAGTCCTGCTCAGTTGTTTCTGAATGCTGCAAAGCCTTAAAAAAGGGAATGTAGCAGGACCAACAGGATATCAGTGATTAACCAAGACACCAGCAATGCCAACAGCATGCGCACCTTTGTAGACTCTGCATAGCCACCTTATTAACATCTTGTGACTGCTAGAATTGAGTTAAGCTGCCCCAACAGACTGGTAAAGCAACCCCTCTCATGGAACTACATCTTACACACAGTATCTCAAACATCGTTACTGCCGTAATGTACCATCAGCAGGTGAGATGCACCAGAGATGGTTGTGCAGTGGAATAAATTTTGACTCCAGACTCCATGAAGCCTCATGGCTTGAGATCAAACATGGACAGGAATGGACTCAGGAGGAGAAGGCTCCCCAAATAGCCCCATTCTTAGTAATGGGGAACATAATCTTCAGTCAGAAGGAGTGGATGATCCATCACTGCCTCCTCTAAACTCCCGTAGCTTCACAGATGCTGGTCTTCAACCAGTTCAGTTTGTTCTGTGTAACATCATTAATGTATGGTTGCTACCACAAAGCTTATGGACTGTTCCAACATTCCAGCACTGAGGAATTGTGCTCCAGAGCTAACCACATCCATTGTGACTCTCAGTCTATTCCCTATCATTGGGAAAGTGATGGAAAGTGCTGTCGATAGTGTTATCAAGTGGCTTCTTTAAAGTAATAGCTTGGTCAGTGCCAAGTCTGGATTCTGCCCCAGATGTCATTACATTGATCCAAACATGGATAAAAGAGTTTCATTCCAGAAATAAGATGAGATGATTGTCCTTAACATCAAGGCCATATTTGACACACACCCACATGTTGCATCAGACCAATAATCCCTCTTAGCTGTAAAACTGCAGTGAATGGAATCAGTGCAGGTGGGGGAGTGGTGGTGAGGTAGGATTGTTTTGCTATTTGCAGTTATACCTAACACAAAGAGATGGTTTTGATTTTTGGAAGTCAATCATCTCAGCTTGAGGACGTTCCTACAGGAGTTGCTCAAGGTAATGTCCTAGACACCAACAATCTTGCATTGCTTCATGAATGATCACTTCATCACAAAGTCAGAAATGGGAGTGTTTGCTGATAATTGCACAATGTTCAGCAAGACTTCTTAGCCTCTAGCGAATTGTATAATTGGGGGTGTAGATAGAATTTAAACTAATTGGGTTGATGTCAAATGAAAGGTTTAAAGAATCAAATAGAAAGGATAGCAATGGAGCAGAGTGGCCAGAAGTGATTGATAATCAAAGTATGACAGAAAAGAGTATAAAATATACATAGAAGAAACAGCAAATATTAGAACTAGAATAATCAGTAACAAGTCAAAACATAAGACAAATATTATCAGGACTTATACACTTAATGGTAAGGTCCTCAGGAGTTTTGCTGAACAAAGAGACATTGGAGTGCAGGTTCATAGCTCCTTGAAAGTGGATTTGCAGATAGATGGGATAGTGAAGGCGGCATTTGGTATGCTTTCCTTTATTGGTCAGAATATTGAGTACAGGAGTTGGGAGGTCATGTTGCAGCTGTACAGGACATTGCTTAGGCCACTGTTGGAATATTGCGTGCAATCCTGGTCTCCTTCCTATCAGAAGGATGTTGTGAAACTTGAAAGGGTTCAGAAAAGATTTACAAGGATGTTGCCAGGGTTGGAGGGTCTGAGCTACAGGGAGAGGCTGAACAAACTGGGGCTGTTTTCCCTGGAGCACCTGAGGCTGAGGGGTGACTTTATAGAAGTTTACAAAATTGAGGGGCATGGATAGGATAAATAGACAAAGTCTTTTCCCTGGGGTCAGGGAGTCCAGAACTAGAAGGCATAGGTTTAGGGTGAGAGGGGAAAGATATACAAGAGACCTAAGGGGCAACTTTTTCACGCAGAGGGTGGTACGTGTATGGAATGAGCTGCCAGAGGATGTGGTGGAGGCTGGAACAATTGCAACGTTTGAGAGGCATTTGGATGTGTATATGAATAGGAAGGATTTGGAGGGATATGGGCCGGGTGCTGGCCGGTGGGACTAGATTAGGTTGGGATATCTGGTCGGCATGGACGGATTGGACGAAAGGGTCTGTTTCCATGCTGTACGTCTCTATGAAACACATTTGTAATTCCACTGTAACTGACCTTGGGATTATGCCTTTTGTTATGGTTCTGCATGAGCTCATTAAGCCCTGTAAAAGCATCTACCAGCTGTTCTTGACTTCTGCTTAACTTTCGAATGAGATTGAGGTTCAATACTCTTTTACTCAGAAGTAAGAATTCCTGGTTATGAAGTACGTTATTGATTTTCTGCTAATGAATTCTCCTGTATTGGAGTTTTGCTTGCAGCACACGTTTAACAAGTACAATGCCTCTGAAGCATGTAGTTGAATTTCTGCCTGCTGTAAGCAGTAATTTGAAGCAGAAAAGATTTACAAGGATGTTGCCAGGTTTGGAGGATTTGAGCTATAGGGAGAGGTTGAATAGGCTGTGGCTGTTTTTCATGGAGAGTCGAAGGCTGAGGGGTGACCTTATAGAGGTTTACAAAATTGAGGGGCATGGATAGGATAAATAGACAAAGTATTTTTCCTGGAGTAGGGAAGTCCAGGGCTAGAGGACATAGGTTTAGGGAAAAGATATAAAAGTGACCTAAGGGGCAACTTTTTCACACAGCGAGTGGTACATATATGGAATGAGCTGCCAGAGGAAGTGGTGGAGGCTAGTACAATTGCAACATTTAAAAGGGTATATGAATAGGAGGGCCAGATGCTGGCAGGTGCTTTGGGATATCTGGTCAGTATGGACGTGTTGGACTGAAGGGACTGTTTCTGTGCTGTACGTCTCTATGACTCTAAATCTACACACACCATTTGTAACAATATAGATGAGTTGGACACTCTGGAGGTAGGAAGCATGTTTCCACTGATGGGTGAGTATAGAACCAGAGGACACAGTAGGAGTAGGCTATTTAGGGCAGAGTTGAAGAGAAACTTTTTCACCTAGAGAGTGGTGGATATATGGAATGCCCTGCACCAGAAGGCAGTGGAAGCCAAGGCTCTGGATACTTTCAAGAAAGAGATGGATAGAGCTCTTAAACATAGTGGAATCAAGGGTTACGGGGATCAGGCAGGAACAGGATACCAATTGTGGATGATCATAATGAATGGTAGTGCTGGCTTGAAGGGTCAAATGGCCTCCTCCTGCACTTGTCAGCCTTGGAGTATTCAACTGGAGAATTAAAAATGGAGAGGAGCTTAGTGTTTTATTCATTAGAGTTTAGAAGAATGGAGAATGAACTTATTGAAACATACAAGGTTCTGAAGGGGCTTGATGTTGAGAAGATATTTTGGAATTCTCGGGTGGGAGTCACAAAGTGAGAGAACATATTTAAAACTGAGATGTGAAGCAATTTCTTTTCCCAGAGTACTGAATATCTGAAATTCTCGATCCCAGAAAGTTGCTCGTTAACTGGAAATATTTAAAGAGGAGTAGATTTATGTTCATTTGTTAATACCTCAAATACTGGAGCAGTCTGTATCCAAAGACAAGAAGAACTGGCAAGTTTCAGGTGTATATCGACAAGTAGCATTAATACAAGTGCCAGACAATAACCATCTCCAACAAGAGAGAAACCACTCATCACCCCTTGATGTTCACTGGCATAATTATCACTGAATTCCCACATTATCTACAGGCTAAGAGGTTACCATTGATCTAAAGAGCCACAGAAATAAATCAGAGGCTGGAACATGTGAGGAGTAACTGCACTTCCTGACTCCTCAAAGCATGTCCACAATCTACAAGGCACAGGTGAGAAGAGGATGGATGTAGTTCCAACAAAGCTTGACACCATCCAAAGTAAGCAGCCCAATTGATTCGTAGAATCACACAGGACAGAAGAGGTCCTTCAGTCTTTCAAGTCTGTACGGTCAAAATATTTGACTACATACACTAGTCACACTTTCCTGCAATAACCCCATAGCTTTGAATGTTATAACACTTGGTATTCATCCAAGTATTTCTTAAAGGTTATGAAGTGTTCTGCCTCAACTATCCTCTGAGGCAGTACATTCCCAACCTCCAATGTCTAGGTGGAAAAGCTTTAAGTCACCAGATGGACTTCAAACAGTTCAAGGCAGCAGCTCATCACCTTTTCAAAAGCAACTTGGGAGGAGCAATAAATGATTAAATTGGATGCCCATCGGTCCAAGTCCACACTTACCCTCCAAAGGGTAATCCACTCAGACCCATTCCCCTACATTTACCCCTGACTAATGCACCTAACACTATGGGTAATTTAGCATGGCCAATTCACCTAACCGGCACATCTTTGGGTTGTGGGAGGAAACCCATGCAGACATGGACAGTTGCCCGAGGCAAGAATCAAACCCAGGTCCCCGTGAGGCAGTAGTGGTAATCACCGAGCCACCATGCCACCTAGCCCAGACAACAAAACCCACAACCTGTAAGAGAATTTTTAAAAATTCAGCTGCCTGCATGTGTGCATAGCCAGTGTAGGATGATTTGGTGCAAACCCACGTCCAGAACATGTCATTTCCACATTTTTCACAGCATTGTGATTCTTGTGCAGGAAGATGCAGTCCTCCAAATGTTTTCCTGACAAAGTACAGCAGTTAGATCAAGAGAACCAAGTCTAAGTGGAATGGCTGAGTTGGATCAAGTGTGATTAAATTAGATACCCACAAAATGCTAATTTTAAGCTAGGGAACATTGAGTGAGGCACTCTGTCAAGACAGATTGGCTATCATCACTAAGAACTGTTAAGTTTGTACAGCGGCTTTCCTAACTCATGACACACATCCAAAGTAACAAGTTCTAGCCACAATGAGGGACTTTTTTCACTGCTTGACCATCAGAATCACTGCAACACATACTGCACAGTGCAGCTGCCTATTCTTAGATTTTGAGACATTAGTAAAACGGCTTAGTTCAAATTCTGAATATCTACTTGGAATTTGTTCTCAAACAAATTTTTTTATACAAATGTTAAATAGTTCGGAGATCTTGCATCGCCAATGGATATTTTCATTTGGAGGGTAAAGTAAGAGCACTCAATTCTCCCCACTAAAAGTTAAAAAATATAAAATTGAGCATTTCTACAAAATAAATATCTAATTCAGTCATTAAATGATCTCAATCCAATAATAAATTTGTCTCTTTATTTTTCCAAACATACAAAAGTATATTTCACATATTTACACAATATTATACCAAATTTGTCCTGTTATTTACCAATAACACAACCAGGAAGAAAAAAAACTCTTCAAAAAGTAAAACAGTTTCCTATCATTGAACTGAAGGAACTGTTAACGCTAACTCCAGACTTCCTATTTGATCATTACTCAGTTCTTCACAGTTACCTATACTTTGGAATTTACAAGTTTTGCATATGCAGGTTTGTGTCGAATAATCTCAAAGTACACAAGAGTCTTGGCATTGAGATTTGCGATATATTGCAGCATTTTTACAATCGCCAGTGAGATGCTGGTATAGTGAAAAGGCACTTTGCAACTTCCTTTAGGACTCATTTTCCTCTTCGTCCTCATCTTCATCCTCCTCGTCATCCTCGTCATTTTCATCATTGCCTTCTGCATCACCACCTCCTCCTTCTTTCTCCTCCTCGAGCATCTTGAGGTATTCACTTGCTAAGATCTTCTTTGGTAAGATATCTGTAACAGTATTATCACCTTGTTAAAGCAGATATCCATCAAATCATTGCTTCAGTATGTGACTGATTAGTCATATTTGCAATAACTATAACCCAGCATATCCTTTTTTCCCCCCCCCCCCATAAAACACCTCTCTAATAAGTACCTACTGATGCCTGTGCTTTAGCCAATTTCTTATCTACTTCCAAATTTTAGGTCTTTTCTGCAGTCCATTCCAAAGTATACAGGATATGAGATGCAGAAGCAGGTCACTCAAATCAACAACCACACTGCACCCCTCCCCCTCCCCAAACACAGGTGATTACTTCTCGAGTCTCTTCTCATCTTGCCCGGTCAAAATCTACCATTGCAACTCTCTTTTCCCTTCTCCCTCACATTTGTATATTTTCCCGTTAAATGCACCTATCCTGTTCATGGTCAACATTTTCATCATTCACTGGGTAAAGACATCTCTCCTGAACACCCCATTGAATTTCCTGAGTGACGCTCCAATATTGATAGCCACTAGAAATACTCTGCCCCACAAAAGGGACAGTTCTTTGCTAACCAAACAATGCCTTATATCATTTTAAAGATCCCTATTAAACTACAGATGATGGCATAATGTCACTGGGCTAGTAATCCAGGCTGAAGAAGCTGGTTTATACAGTCATAGAGATGTACAGCACGGAAACAGACCCTTTGGTCCAACTCATCCATGCCTACCAGATATCCTAACCTAATTAGTCCCATTTTCCAGAACTTGGCCCATATCCCTCTAAACCCTTCCTATTTATATACCAATTCAGATGCCTTTTATATGTTGTTATTGTACCAGCCTCCAGCACTTCCTCTGGCAGCTCATTCCATGCACGCACTACCCTCTGTGAAAAAGGTGTCTCTTAGGTCTCATATCTTTCCCCTCTCACCCTAAACCTATGTCCTCTAATTCTGGACTCCCCCACCCCAGGAAAAAGACCTTGTCTATTTACCCTACCCATGCCCCTCATGATTTTATAAACCTCTCACAGATATCATAGAATCCCTGCAATTCAGAAACAGGCTATTTGGCCCAACACGTCCACACCAACTCTCTGAAGTGCATCCCACCAAGACTCACCTATTACAGACTCACTTCCAGATCTATTTACAACAATTTCATTCCTTAAGAGACATAACCCTGCAGGACATTTGTGAAAGAAGTGAGAATTTTCCAAAAATCACTTCAGTATTTTTATGAATCACTAAAAAGCAAGGGAGGCGAGGCACCTGTGACACGCAGTTACAGACTCACCCTCTAACACTGCATTTCCCATGGCTAATCCACCTAATTTACACATCCCTGCATACGATGGGCAATTTAGCATGGCCAATCCACCTAACCTGCACATCTATGGACTGCGGAAGGGAACCCACGCAGACACAGGGAGAATGTACAAACTCCACACAGACAGTCGTCCATGACTGGAATTGAACCCAGGTCCCTGGCGCTGAGACAGCAGTGCTAATCACTGAGCCACTGTGCCATCCCATTCTTGCAGGCTGTGTAATTTAAATTCAATTAATCAATTTGGATTAAAAAGCACTTTTTACTGATTTATAAAAATACTGAAGTGATTGTTGGAAAATTACCACTTGTTTCACAAGTGCCCTGTAGGGTAATGTCTCCTAGGAAAGGAAATTGTTATAAATGGAACTGCAAGGGTCTAATGAGTTAATACTAGATTGAATCCAATAAACAGCACCCACTATGATGCATGAGGACTTCATGGGAGAGTAAGTTAAGATTCTGAGACAGAGACCAAAGATTGTGTCTTTCCAGAGGGAGCAAGCAAGGGAGGTGACAGGCAGTCAGCATTATTTAAAAGATATGGGATTACAGCACACCCAACATGGTGAATGGTGAGAGATCTGAAGATTTAATTCAGCAGCACTAATCCCAACATGGCAAATAGGTCAGTAACCCAAAAGACTTCAAGAAACATTGATATTATTGATTGCCAAAACCTGCAAACCACAAAAAGATCTATGGAAACAACACTGAAGAATACTTCAGAGAGAGGGAGAGAGAAAGCATTCTAGACCAGAAAAGAGGAACGCTGGGATTGAAGAAATCTGCAGATCCAAGAAAGAGGTTCAGGCTGCATCACAAACTGGGAAGCCAAGTTGAACCAGTGAGTGGATGGACTTGGAAAATGTATGCATCAAAACTAAAAAATCTCTGGTACAAAGAGGGAAACTTTAAATAGTACAGTAATTCAGGCTGAAGGTACAAGAATCCAAATAAATAGTAGTTCAGATCAAATAATGCCACCATGACATACAGATACTACTCAGTACAGAGATGGAGCCAATAGGCCCAAGACAGAATTTTGCAAAATCCAGGAATGAACTTTTTGGGGAAATAAAAAATAATCAAACATTTAATGCAGACAAATGTTGGTATTTTAAAATTAGTAAGTGATTCTGGTGTAAATCTTATTCAGGATACTCCCCAAAGCTGTGAATCTCAATCACAGCTGCAAACAGCAGAAAAATCCTCCATAGCAAAATGAGGGAGAACCACCATTATTGCAAACCAAATCCTCCATATAGAGTACACAATCACAATAGGAAATAGTGTTAGCATAAAGATTCAATTTCAAAGATGGGCTTAATAGAACATACAATTGGACATTCTGTGGAAAAAAATTCTTAAGGCATAAAATATCTTTGAAACTGGATACCAAGTTCAGAAACTACATAAGTAAATACACTTCTGTACACAGTTAGGAGTAAAATGTTATTGCTCTTCAAGTAATAATAAAAGCAAAAAAGACATTTGAAAAGATACTGAAAGCCTGTGACAAATATTTAAATCTCTAATAAATACTTGAAAATCAGGATTTAAACAGATGAATATAGAATATAACATCCAGGGGAATCTCTAAGGACAGGTGAACAAATAAGACTCTGGTGGTTTCAAGAAACTGGACTATTGCTGGCATTACAGACAAATCTTTGCCTTTTATTTCCTTAGCTCACTCATGATACATATGCATTGATGATTCAAATGTACTGCAGTCCAAAGACAACATGACACGAGAAAGTCATTCAGATGATAAATGAAGCAGAAGACCAGAGGTAACACCAATCTTAACCGGAGAAACTTGGCAGGAAGGCTCTTTAAAACCATTCAATTCTGAAGTACGAAAGAGACAAAATGATAAGCCAATGTAATAGGACAGACAAAAACTTTGCCAACATTGTGGAGCAAAGAGATCTCGGTAGGGGTGCCCAGCTATTAAAAGTGATGGCTTTATTCAAAAACAAAAGGTCATTTCCAGAAAATGTGCTGAAGTTATACACAGCTCTATAAAAAACATATGAAAACAAGAGATAATTGAGGTACAACATTCTCCAATTCTAAAGCTCTCTTTGGGGAAACTTAACTCAGATTAAACAAATTGAAAAGTAGACATTTGTGTCAATAAATATCTCAAATTTTAAGCTAGACATGGGAACAAGTGTCACAATATTATCAAATACTGAACCTTCAATAACAAATTACTGCTTACAGCTGACAGAAATTCAACTACATGCTTCAGAGGCATTGTACTTGATGTTAAACATGTGCTGCAAGCAAAACTCCAATACAGGAGAATTCAAGTAGCAGAAAATCAATAACGTACTTCATAACCAGGAATTCTTACTTCTGAGTAAAAGAGTATTGAACCTCAATCTCATTCAAAAGTTAAGCAGAAGTCAAGAACAGCTGGTAGATGCTTTTACAGGGCTTAATGAGCTCATGCAGAACCATAAGAAAAGGCATAATCCCAAGGTCAGTTACAGTGGAATTACAAATGTGTTTCATAGCGATGTACAGCATGGAAACAGACCCTTTGGTCCAAACCGTCCATGCCGACCGATATCCCAACCCAATCTAGTCCCATCAGCCAGCACCTGGCCCATATCCCTCCAAACCCTTCCTATTCATATACCCATCCAAATGCCTCTTAAATGTTGCAATTGTACCAGCCTCCACCACATCCTCCGGCAGCTCATTCCATACACGTACCACCCTCTGCGTGAAAAAGTTGCCCCTTAGGTCTCTTTTATATCTTTCTTCTCTCGCCCTAAACCTATGTCCTCTAGTTCTGGACTCCCCAGCTCCAGGGAAAAGACTTTGTCTATTTATCCTATCCATGCCCCATAATTTTGTAAACCTCTATAAGGTCACCCCTCAGCCTCCGAAACTCCAGGGAAAACAGCCCCAGTCTCTCCCTGTAGCTCAGATCCTCCAGCCCTGGCAACATCCTTGTAAATCTTTTCTGAACCCTTTCAAGTTTCACAACACCCTTCCAATAGGAAGGAAACCAGAATTGTACGCAATGTTCCAACAGTGGCCTAACCAATGTCCTGTACAGCCGCAACATGACCTCCCAACTCCTGTACTCAATACTCTGACCAATAAAGGAAAGCATACCAAACGCCTTCTTCACTATCCTATCTACCTGCAACTCCACTTTCAAGGAGCTATGAACCTGCACTCCAAGGTCTCTTTGTTCAGCAACACCCTCTGGGACCTTATCATTAAGTGTATAAGTCCTGCTAAGATTTGCTTTCCCAAAATGCAGCACCTCGCATTTATCTGAATTAAACTCCATCTGCCACTTCTCAGCCCATTGGCCCATCTGGTCCAGATCCTGTTGTAATCGGAGGTAACCCTCTTCGCTGTCCACTTCACCTCCAATTTTGGTATCATCTGCAAACTTACTAACTGTACCTCTTATGCTCGCATCCAAATCATTTATGTAAATGACAAAAAGTAGAGGGCCCAGCACCGATCCTTATGACACTCCACTGGTCACAGGTCTCCAGTTTGAAAAACAACCCTCCACCACCACCCTCTGTCTTCTACCTTTGAGCCAGTTCTGTATCCAATTGGCTAGTTCTCTCTGTATTCCATGAGATCTAACCTTATCAGTCTCCCATGGGGAACCTTGTCGAACACCTAACTGAAGTCTATATAGATCACATCTACTGCTCTGCCCTCATCAATATTCTTTGTTACTTCTTCAAAAAACTCAATCAAGTTTGTGAGACATGATTTCCCACGCACAAAGCCATGTTGACTATCCCTAATCAGTCCTTGCCTTTCCATATTACAGGTACATCCTGTCCCTCAGGATTACTTCCAACAACTTGTCCACCACTGACATCAGGCTCACTGGTCTATAATTCCCTGGCTTGTTCTTAACACCTTTCTAAAATAATCATACCACATTAGCCAACCTCCAGTCTTCCGGCACCTCACCTGTGACTATCGATGATTCAAATATCTCAGCAAGAGGCCCAGCAGTCACTTCTCTAGCTTCCCACAGAGTTCTAGGGTACACCTGATCAAGTCCTGGGGATTTATCCACCTTTAACCATTTCAAGACATCCAGCACTTCTCCTCTGTAATCTGGACATTTTGCAAGATGTCACTATCTATTTCCCTACAGTCTACACCTTCCATATCCTTTTCCACAGTAAATACTGATGCAAAATATTCATTTAGTATCTCCCCCGTTTTCTGTGGCTCCACACAAAGGCTGCCTTGCTGATCTTTGAGGGACCCTATTCTCTCCCTTGTCCTTAATATATTTGTAAAAACCCTTTGGATTCTCCTTAATTCTATTTGCCAAAGCTATTTCATGTCTCCATTTTGCCGTCCTGATTTCCCTCTTAAGTATACTCCTACTTCCTTTATACTCTAAGGATTCACTCGATCTATCCTGTCTTTCCCTGACATATGCTTCCTTTCTTTTCTTAACCAAACCCTCAAATTCTTTAGTCATCCAGCATTCTCTATACCTACCAGCCTTCCCTTTCACCTTGACAGGAATATACTTTCTCTGGATTCTTGTTATCTCATTTCTGAAGGCTTCCCATTTTCCAGCCATCCTTTTACCTGCAAACATCTGCCTCCTATCAGCTTTCGAAAGTTCTTGCCTAATACCGTCAAAATTGGCCTTTCTCCAATTTAGAACTTCAACTTTTAAATCTGGTCTATTCTTTTCCATCACTATTTTAAAATGAATAAAATTATGGTCGCTGGCCCCAAAGTACTCCCCCACTGACACCCCAATCACCTGCCCTGCCTTATTTCCCAAGAGTAGGTCAAGTTTTGCACCTTCTCTAATAGGTACATCCACATACTGAATCAGAAAATTGTCTTGTATACACATAACAAATTCCTCTCCATCTAAACTTTTAACACTATGGCAGTCCCAGTCGATGTTTGGAATGTTAAAATCCCCTACCATAACTACCCTATTATTCTTACAGATAGCTGAGATCTCCTTACAAGTTTGTTTCTCAATTTCCCTCTGACTATTGGGGGTCTATAATACAATCCCAATAATGTGATCATCCCTTTCTTACTTCTCAGTTCCACCCAAATAACTTCTCCAGATATATTTCCGGGACTATCCTCCCTTGGCACAGCTGTAATGCTATCCCTTATCAAAATGCCACTCCCCCTCCTCTCTTGCCTCCCTTTCTATCCTTCCTGTAGCATTTGTATCCTGGAACATTAAGCTGCCAGTCCTGCCCATCCCTGAGCCATGTTTCCGTCATTGCTATGATATCCCAGTCCCATGTTCCTAACCATGCCCAGAGTTCATCTGCCTTCCCTGTTAGGCCTCTTGCATTTAAATAAATGCAGTTTAATTTATTAGTCCTACCTGCCCTGACTATTTGACTCACTTCTGCCCTCAGCTGTACCCGTCTCAGACCGATCTCTTTCCTCACTATCTCCCTGGGTTCCCCCCCTCCCCCTTTACTAGTTTAAATCCTCCCAAGCAGTTCTAGCAAATTTCCCTGTCAGTATATTAGTCCCCTTCCAATTTAGGTGCAATCCATCCTTCTTCTACAGGTCACTTCGACCCCAAAAGAGATTCCAATGATACAAAAATGTTAATCCTTCTCCCACACACTAGCTCCTCAGCTATCCATTCATCTGCTCTATCCTCCTATTCCTGCCCTCACTAGCTTGTAGCACTGGGAATAATCCAGATATTACTACCCTTGATGACCTTTTTTAAATTTCTGCCTAACTCTCTGTAATCTCCCGTCAGAATCTCAACCTTTTCCCTTCCAATGTTGGTTCCAATGTAGACAATGACCTCCTGCTGGCCCCTCTCCCCCCGTGAAAACATTCTGCACCCTCTCTGAGGCATCCTTGATCCGGGCACCAGGGAAACAACACACCATTCGGCTTTTACTCTGCTGGCCACAGAAATGTCTTTCTGTACCTCTGGTTTCATGTAGACAATGAGATGGAAGTGAGTACATTGGTTTTGTAGAAATAGTATACACCATTATCAAAGATTCCAACAATAAGCTTCAAAAGTAAAAGGTCAATAAAGTAGCAACCGAACAATTTCCTCATGAGAAGCAAATGTAGCATCTGCAACTGAATTGAGCCAGACTACTGAATATAGAATGGTGAACAACCAGTTATGACAAATCTAAGTCACACGTTAGATGTGAAGGTGACTTGGAGAGGAATAAGTGAAAGTTGAACATCTAACCTCCCTACCGCCCAAAGACTAATCTTCAATAACCAAAACAGATATCACATCAAAAAGGAAGAAATCTTCACATAGCACAATTGAAGAAATGAGCAAGTTTACTTCCCTATTAACTCAACCGCGGAGGGTAAATGAGAAATTGCAAACTAATCAATTAATTGAAGTAGGACAAAATCTATCTAATCGGGGGAGCTCGAGACCAAACACCCATGGAAACAAACTGAAAAATTGGTGCATGCAATTCAGAGAAATAAGCAATTATTTAAGATGACGCAAAGATAAAAGTGTTTGCTCCAGCAGGGATAACATCCTACATGAAAGAAACACAAGGGATTAAAAATTCAGAAGAGAAGCTCAGACCACCAGGAAGACAGTTCAAGGCAATTGCTTTTTACACATCAAAGAAAATTATTGCAAGTCTGAAAATAATTTGTTTAGGGAAACATGAGAAACCTACAGCTACTGAATTTGTCATGTCAAGACTGGGACAAATGCTGTATGTGGAACTGTGATTTCTGAAAAGGTTACTACTTGACTGAGCACAATAAGCATGACACTGTGATATCACAAAGACTTGGTGACATAGTAAAGTGGGATTTTTTGGGAGGTGGATGCAACTTCAGGCTTTTTGAATAACATCTAGGAACACATTACTGCAGATGCTGGAATCTGTACTGAAACAACAAATGCTGGAGATCACAACAGGTCACGCTCAAACACTTACTCACTCTCCATGGATGCTGACTGACCCGCTGTGATTGCCAGCATTTGTGGTTTTCAGTGTAATAAAATACATCTGTTTACTCGACAAAGCTCTTCTAATTAGGCCAGAAGATGTCTACCGTTGCTTGCACAAGACAACGTAAACCCCTAAAGAACTCACCAAATATGGATAGCAGTAAACACAACAGAAAGGTGTGGTCCTTTCCCAGTCTGACCTAGAGTCAACTCCAAACACAGCAATGCAGTTGACTCTTAAACTGCTGTCTAAAATGGCTTAACAGTGCACTCAGTTGTAATGGAATTAGGGATGAGCAACAAATATTGACCTTGCCATTAATGTCCACATTCCATACAGCAATAAAGGGGGAGAAAAACAAATCCCCCTCAAGTTCTTTTTTTCAAAGAAAGAGACCCAGTCTGTCAATCCTTTCCTGATGTGCAAAGTCACACACTTCTGGTATTAGCCTTGTCAATCTTCTCTGCACCCCCTCCATTTCTTCTTTATTCTTTTTATAATTCGGCAACAAGATTACTCTAACGTTGTTTGGCATAAGTTCACACGTGGTTATCACTCTAGGCTTATTCTGCAATGATTTACGACTTGCGTTTTTACTCAGATTTCTTTATTCCTCCCACTTAAGACTTGCACCTTCCAAGACATGTGATCTTCCTATTCTTTCTTTCCACTAAAACATATGACATCAGATTTATCTGTTCGGAATTTTATTTACCAAGTTGTTCTGCAAGTTTATTTATATTCTTTTGAGATTTGTCAAACTAGTTTCAAAAGTAAAAGGAGGAACAAATTAGTGCAGATGCTGGAATCTGTACTGAAAACAAAAAAAAGCTGGAAATCACAGCAGGTCAAGCAGCATCCTTGGAGAGAGAGCAAGCTAATGTTTCAAGTCTAGATGACTCTTCACCAGAGCTCTGCTTCAGTTTAGATGACAAAAAGTCATCTAGACTTGAAACATTAGCTTGCTCTCTTCACAGATGTTGCCTGACCTGTGGTTCCGAGAATTTTCTGTTCCCAGTTTGAAAAAGTAAATGATGTAATTCAAATGTTCTCTACTTGATGTTATTCATTGTACTTAATGACCTTTCCATCACCTAAATATCTCAGTGAAAGTCGTTTTAACCTCTTCATAATAGTTATTGAAATATACACACCAGCCAGAAACTGGAATGTTTCAGAGTTCTCCACACAGTCAGCCAGGTGATTGTATGTTAATTCCTTCTTTTCTGAACTGCTGCTTTTGTATGCACATGTGGCTAGGTGCTGCACAAATAATTCCTGAAATATAATAACAAGAAGTTCAATAGAAGCAAACTATTCAGATGCAGGAAATCTGAAATATGAGCAGTAAGTGCTGGAGAAATTCAGTAGATCTGATAGCAAACATGGAGAGAAAAAGAGTTATATTTCAAGTCTAATCACTGTCCTTTGGAAAAGTTTCCAGGGTTGAAGTATTACAGTGCAGAAGGAAACCATGCAGCCCATTATGTCTCCACCAGCTCACTAAATGAGAATTGTTAGAGATATAGAGTCACTTGACTCAAAACATTAATTGTTTCTCTCTCTGCCAAGACCTGCTGAGATTTTCCAGTACACTAACTTTATATCACCAAACAATATAACATGTACAACACCTTAGCAGGTCGCATACACTTAATGGTAAGGTCCTGGGGAGTGTTGCTGAACAAAGAGTGCAGGTTCATAGTTCCTTGAAAGTAAAGTCACAGGCTGATAGGATAGTGAAGGAGGTGTTTGGTATGCTTTCCTTTACTGGTCAGAATATGGAGTACAGGAGTTGGGACATCATTTTGTGGCTGTACATGACATTGATTAGGCCACTGTTGGAATATTGCGTGCAATTCTGGTTTCCTTCCTATCGGAAAGATGTTGTGAAACTTGAAAGGGTTCAGAAAAGATTTACAAGGATGTTGCCAGGGTTGGAGGATTTGAGCTACAGGGAGAGGCTGAACAGGCTGGGGCTGTTTTTCCTGGAGCGTCGGAGGCTGAGGGGGTGACCTTATAGAGGTTTACAAAATTATGAGGGGCATGGATAGGATAAATAGTCAAAGTCTTTTCCCTGGGATGGGGGAGTCCAGAACTAGAGGGCATAGGTTTAGGGTGAGTGAGGAAAGATATAAAAAAGGACCTGAGGGGCAACTTTTTCACACAGAGGGTGGTATGTGTATGGAATGAGCTGCCAGAGGATGTGGTGAAGGCTGGTACAATTGCAACATTTAAGAGGCATTTGGATGGGTATATGAATAGGAAGGGTTTGGAGGGATATGGGCCGGGTGCTGGCAGGTGGGACTAGACTGGGTTGGGATATCTGGTCAGCATGGACGGGTTGGACCGAAGGGTCTGATTCCATGCTGTACATCTCTGTGACTGCACTCCATTACCTCAGCCCCTTCTCCCCTATTCCTCCCCCACCCGCCCCGCAATCCCGGGCCGGGACCCGCTCACCGTGGCCTTGGCAGTGAGGAACAGGGCGTCCTGGTTGATACTCGAGACGTCGGGGCAACTCTTCATGATGAGTTTGACCCGGGAGAGGGGCAGTGCAGCGGGGGCGGAGGCCGAGCCCGGGGCGGGGAGGCTGGGCCGAGCCGGGAACCTCAGGCCCTCACGCCGCTTCACCGCCGCCATCTTACTCAGCACACACCACTGCCGGCAGTTTGGAGAGGGGAGTCACGGTGGAATGAGGGAGCTGGACAGAGTTCTTCACGACCTAAACCGGTTCTCATTAACATAATGTACAGAGTATTCTGAAATATATAAAGATGTAGGCAATTCACTTCCATAAATACCCCTCTACTGGCAAAGAAAATTATAACTTAGATAAAAATCCCCTCCTGCTGAGACAAACTTGGTCTCAACCATCCTGGATCATCCACATGAAAAGGGGGGAGATGTGAAACACTGATGAAATATTTTCACGTAAATCTTGCTTTCTACAGAATATTTATCAGAACCGAATAGAGAATGAAAGATATATTTAATGTAAAATGTTTTAAATCTGATGTTATGTGCTCCTTTGGATGTTATTATGTGTTTCACTGTAGACATCCACCCCCTCCCTCTGTTGATGTAGGTTTCCTCACAGATGGGACCAGCCCCTCTCTCAGGGACGTGTGGCTGGTGCTTATTGTTATCAATACATTAGTGTTATAATGTTAGTGACATTGAATCTTTCAGACTGTTTGAATTGATATCTCAGATTTGTGAAGATGCAAACTGGAGAAACATATGGAATCACTGCATGAATTAGGAGACCATTCAACCCCTGCTTTACAAGATCATGACTGATCTGATTGAAATCTGCATTCCTGCCTATCCCTGATAGCAAAGAAAACCAACAACGAGCAACACCGCACAATTACAGGCCCTTCTGCCCTCCAAGCCTGCGCCAATAGCTTTTGCCCTTCCATTGTAAAACTGTCTTCACTTACAGGATCCATATCCCTTTATTCCCATCCTATTCATGTATTTATCCAGGTGCTTCTTGAATGCTGATATTGTGTCTGCTTCCACCATCTCATCTGGCAGCACATTCCAGGCACTCACCACCTTTTTTGTGAAAAACCTGCCTCGTACATCTCTTCCAAACCAACGCCTCCCTCTCCTACCTTGCACAATGAACCTATGTCCCATAGTAATTGACCCCACCACCCTGTGAAAAAAGCCTCATACTTTTCACTGTATCCATGCCATTCACAGCCTTATAGATTTCTATCAGGTTCCTCCGCAACCACCTGCATTCCAGTGAAAACAAACCCAGTCTATTTAACCTTCCTTCATAGTTAAAATCCCACAATTAGCTGTCTATTGCAGTAAGTCCATTTGCTTCAAAATGCATATAGATCTTGTCACTGAGAACCTTTTCCAATAATTTCCATGCCACCAACATAAGACTCACAGGTCTGAAATTTCCAGGATTATCCTGCTACCTCACTTAAACAACGGAACAACATTGGCTATTCTCCCATCCTCTGGGACCTCACCTGTGGCCAAAGAGGATACAAAGATGTCTGTCAATGTTCCAGCAATTTGTTCTCTTGCCTCCCTCTGTGATAGATCCCATCAGGACCCAGGGACTCATCCACTTCAATTCTCCTGTATGCTAATGACTTTTCATCACCCCTTTTTGCCCTTCTAATTTCTTATTTAAGTTCTTTCCTACTTTGCTTATATACTTCAAGGGCTTTTGTCAGTTCCCACCCTCCTAGTTCTTACATATGCTTCCATCCTTTTATGCCATTACTTAACAAGAATCTTAACAAGACGGAAGAATCTACCTTAAAAATATTCAAGGGCTCTACTTCTACCACCTTTTCAGGAGGAGTGTTCCAAAGATTTACACACCTTCTGAGAGAAAAGGTTTCAGCTTATCTGTTTTAACTGGACGATCCCCTGAATTTTAAGCTGTGATGACCTAGTTCTAGATTTTACCTGTTGTGGTTCTGTTCGCCGAGCTGGGAATTTGTGTTGCAGACGTTTCGTCCCCTGTCTAGATCACATCCTCAGTGCTTGGGAGCCTCCTGTGAAGCGCTTCTGTGATCTTTCCTCCGGCATTTGGAGTGGTTTGAATCTGCCGCTTCTGGTTGTCAGTTCCAGCTGTCCGTTGCAGTGGCCGGTATATCGGTATACAGCTGAAACTGACAACCGGAAGCGGCAGATTCAAACCACTCCAAATGCCAGAGGAAAGATCACAGAAGTGCTTCACAGGAGGCTCCCAAGCACTGAGGATGTCACCTAGACAGGGGATGAAACGTCTGCAATACAAATTCCCAGCTCGGCGAACAGAACCACAACAACAAGCACCCGAGCTACAAATCTTTTCACAAACCTAGATTTTACCCTGTCAAGAGCTGCCAGGATCTCATATGTTTCAATTAAATTGTCCCCTAGTCTTCGAAACTCCAGTGGCTGTAAGCCTAGTCTCTCCAATGTTTCCTCAAAAGACAAACTACTCATTTTATGTACGAGTCCACTATAGATTCTCTGAACTTCTTCCAACACATTTACATTCTTCCTTAAATAAAGTGGCTAATACTATGGAGAAAGTGAGGACTGCAGCTGCTGGAGATCAGAGCTGAAAAATGTGTTGCTGGAAAAGTGCAGCAGGTCAGGCAGCATCCAAGGAGCAGGCAAATCGACATTTCGGGCATAAGCCCTTCTTCAGGAATGAGGAAGGTGTGCCAAGTAGGCTAAGATAAAAGGTAGGGAGGAGGGACTTGGGGGAGGGGCAATGGGAATGCGATAGGTGGAAGGAGGTCAGGTGAGGGTGATAGGCTGCAGTGGGGGTGGGGGTGGAGAGGTCAGGAAGAAGATTGCAGGTCAAGAAGGCGGTGCTGAGTCCAATGGTTGGAACTGAGATAAGGTGGAGGGAGGGGAAATGAGGAAGCTGGAGAAATCTGCATTCATCCCTTGTGGTTGGAGGGTTCCTAGGCGGAAGATGAGGTGCTCTTCCTCCAGGCGTCGTGTTGTCATGATCTGGCGATGGAGGAGTGCAAGGACCTGCATGTCCTTGGCAAAGTGCGAGGGGGAGTTAAAGTGTTCAGCCACAGGGCAGTTGGGTTGGTTGGTGCAGGTGTCACAGAGGTGTTCTCTGAAATGTTCCGCAAGTAGGCGGCCTGTCTCCCCAATGTAGAAGAGGCCACATCGGGTGCAGCAGATGCAGTAAATGATGTGTGTGGAGGTGCAGGTGAATTTGTGATGGATATGGAAGGATCCCTTGGGGCCTTGGAGAGAAGTGAGGGGAGAGGTGTGGGCGCAAGTTTTGCATTTCTTGCGGTTGCAGGGGAAGGTGCCGGGAATGGAGGTTGGGTTGATGGGGGGTGTGGACCTGACGAGGGAGTTGCGGAGGGAGTGGTCTTTCTGGAACGCTGATGGGGAGGGGAGGGAAATATATCCCTGATGGTGGGGTCTGATTGGAGATAATGGAAATGACAAAGTATGATACGATGTATATGGAGGTTGGTGGGGTGGTAGGTAAGGACCAGTGGGGTTCTGTCCTAGTGGTGATTGGAGGGCCGGGGTTCAAGGGCGGAGGGCCGGGGTTCAAGGGTGGAGGAACGGGAAGTGGAGGAGATGCGGTGGAGAGCATCGTCGATCTTGTCTGAGGGGAAATTGCGATCTTTGAAGAAGGAGGCCATCTGGGTTGTTCGGTATTGGAATTGGTCCTCCTGGGAGCAGATGCGGTGGAGGCGAAGAAATTGGGAATATGGGATGGCGTTTTTACACGGGGCAGGGTGGGAGGAGGTGTAGTCTAGGTAGCTGTGGGAATCGGTTGGTTTATAATAAATGTCCGTGTTGAGTCGGTCGCCCGAGATAGAAATGGAGAGGTCTAGGAAGGGGAGGGAGGAGTCTGAGATGGTCCAGGTAAATTTGAGGGCGGGGTGGACAGTGTTAGTAAAGTGGATGAACTGTTCAACCTCCACATGGGAGCACGAGGTAGCACCAATACAGTCATCGATGTAGCAGAGGAAAAGGTGGAGGGTGGTGCCAGTGTAGTTGCGGAAGATGGACTGTTCCACATATCTTACGAAGAGACAAGCATAGCTGGGGCCCATGCGGGTGCCCATGGCTACTCCTTTGGTTTGGAGGAAGTGGGAGGATTGGAAAGAGAAGTTGTTCTCTGCCCCACCCCCTCTCCAGCCTATCACCCTCATCTTGACCTCCTTCTACCTATCGCATTCCCAATGCCCCTCCCCCAAGTCCCTCCTCCCTACCTATTATCTTAGCCTGCTTGGCACCCCTTCCTCATTCCTGAAGAAGGGGTTATGCCCGAAACATCGATTCTCCTGCTCCTTGGATGCTGCCTGACCTGACTAATACTGTGCACAATACTCCAAGTATGGCCTCACTAGCACCCTAATTTTTTGAAGCATAACCTCACCTTGCAATAAATGGTAACTTTCTATTAGCTTTTTTACCTACTTGCTGTACCTGCATTCTAATGTTTTGTGATTCATGTCTAAGCATGCCCAGATCCCTCTACATTTCAGACCCCTGCAGTTCCTTACCATTTAGATAATATGCTTCTTTCCTTTCAAAATAAACAAAATGCAAATTACTTATACATTTGACATCTCTTTCTTTTTTATTATTCATTTTATAGAATCACTTTCTAACAGACCAATGCTCAGTTACTAACTTACTTGATTATATCTTTCATCTTCTGTCTGTATTTGACAACAATGTACAACACAGTTGTAATGGCCAAGAATGGGTTCAGCTGAGAGCAAAACAGTTTATAACCATCTCAACATCATTATCTTTGTATTGAGGTGGATAAAATTACTGCAACTATTGTTATGATCCTAGCTGAAGTAACTACTGGATATGTTAGATCCTTTCCCATGTTTGACCTGGTGCTGTGTGACTTCACGGGGTCTGGAGTCAATGTAAAGCGCCGCCAGGGAAATTCCATCCTCACTGTGCCTGCACCTCTGCGGGACTTGTCCTGCTGATGGATAATGGCTGTGTCTAAGACATTATGTGTAAGGAATCACATCTTGAGTATGACTACATCAGGCTGTTGCTTGACTAGTCTGTGAGAGTGTTCTCGAAATTTTGGCACTAGCCCCCAGATACTAGAAATAAGGACTTGACAGCTGAGTTTGCTGTTGTCGTTTCTGGTGCCTGTTTCGATATCAGATTCTAATGCTTTTTTGAGACTTCTTGGTGGTTGATACAAATGAATTTGAGGGCAACATGTGGAATCACATGACCAGACAAAGATGGCAGTTTTCCCTTCCTAAAGGTCATGAGTCAACCAGATGAGTTTTCATGACAATCAACTCATAGTCATCATTACACATTTAATTTTATCAAATGCAAATTTCACCCTCTATCTGCGTTTCTGGATTACATACCTTGTGACAACCCTGCTATACTATTTCTTCCTCGGTATGCCACCTTTTCTATTTAGCCTCTCACCTGACACGTTGTGACCTTGAGTTTGAACTCACCACAAGTTATCTCTCTCTCTCTCTCTAATGAGAGGGCACCCCTTGCATCTTCTCAGAGTATGACAACTGTACTTGTAAATGACATTAAACTGTATGCAGAAGAAATTGAGATAGAACATCTTATCTGGAAGCTTACAGATCTTTCTATGTGATTTAATGCCACTGTCCTAACTATTAACCTTAACATCGTAACTTGTTCCTAATTATTCACCTTCATATGATAATCTCCCTTTCACAGAGCCCCCTTTGGGTCTATAGTTTCCTCTGAAGTCTTCAAGTAGATCACCCAATTTTTACTTAAACTGTTCATAAATATGAAGTAAAAATTATTGGGACAGAGTGGGTCTAAATAATGACATTGTTGACTGTCAATATTGAAAACTGGAGAATTTTTAGAGATGTTCATAGTTGTTTAATCCACTGTGAATCGGTGGCTAATGTCAGCTGAATACTGTGTATAACAATAACTCTCATAGAGTCATAGAGATGTACAGCATGGAAACAAACCCTTTAGTCCAACTCGTCCATGCCGACCAGATATCCCAACCCAATCTAGTCCCATTTGCCAGTATTTGGACCATTTCTCTAAACCCTTCCTATTCATATACCCATCCAGATACCTTTTAAATGCTGCAATTGTACCAGCCTCCACCACTTCCTCTGCCAGCTCATTCCATACACACACACATTCTTCGTGAAAATGTTGCTCTTAGGTAACTTTTATATCTTTCCCCTCTCACCTAAACCTACACCATCTAGTTCTGGACTCCCCCTTCCAGGGAAAAGACTTTGTCTATTTATCCTATCCATGCCCGTCATGATTTTATAAACCTCTGTAATGTCACCCCTCAGCCTCCGATGCTCCAGGGAAACCAGCCCCAGCCTGTTCAGCCTCTCCCTTTTGCTCAACTCCTCTAAACCTGGCAACATTCTTGTAAATCTTTTCTGAACCCTTTCAAGTTTCACAACATCCTTCCGAAAGGAAGGAGACCAGAATTGCATGCAATATTTCAAAAGTGGCCTAACCAACGTCCTGTACAGCTGCAACATGACCTCCCAACTCCTGTACTCAATTTTCTGACCAATAAAGACAAGCATACCAAGTGCCTTCTTCACTACCCGATCTACCTGCGACTCTACTTTCAAGGAACTATGAACCTGCATTCCAAGGTCTCTTTTTTCAGTAACTCTCCCCATGACCTTACCATTAAATGTACAAGTCCTGCTAAGATTTGCTTTTCCAAAATGCAGCAACTGGCATTTATAATATTTCTTATTGAATACCTTTCATATTAAAATATTGGAATATGATGTTCAGGATGTTAAATCATTTCAAAACAAAGAGAAAGTTAAACTGCCTCATCAGTACCTTTAGCACATCTGCTATTTCATTGATCATCACTTTTCCTTCAAGACATTTTGATGGTAACCCATGGTAACACCAGCTTTAATTGAATAAATGAGAAAGAATCTTGTCTTCAAATTCCCTTGTTCTTTGTTTCTTTTTGACTGATGAGTTTTCAAGTTGTCAAGTTTGTTGCTCTGGGGCAATTATTATATAATAGATCTTTGTTTATTATGAATGTAGCTGTAATTTCAAAGTTTCCTGTAATAGTCTTGTTCAAGTTGAGGCAATAAATGTAATTTATGCTCTCAGCACCCATCAAATCTCTGTTATTGTTTCTTCACTAGGCCTTTGAGATATTTTTAACTCAATAGGGCTCTGTCTTCCCTTGCACTGGTACTAATTGACTGCCTCTAATCACTTCCACCTTTCACCTATGACATGCCACTAGATTAGGGACAAATTTAGAGTCTTCCTGATATTCTTAACCAAAGATTATCTGTTAGCAATTCCAATCAGGCCTGAAGTACTTGTTTCTACCTCGCCCAAGTTTTTTGCTACCTTAATTCTATTATCACTCATTTGCCCAATCACTTGCTTATACCAGTAATTCTCCTGATTGTTCTTCTGTTAATGTTCTTAAGATTTAAGCTCTGAATAACCTTTTATCATTTCGGAAAGGATTTGAAGGAAGCAGCTAGGAGGAGAAGTTATACAAATTATTTGGAATTTAGAAGGTTAAGGTATGATATCATGGAGCTAGTCAAAATACTATGGGGAACAGCTAATTAGGGAGAAACTATTTCTGTTGGTTAGGAAGTCTAGGACCAGAAGTATGTTAAAAAAAATTAAGGCAACACGTGAAATCAGGAACATTTCTTCATGCAAAAGTTTAAACTCTCTTCTTCCTGTGGGAATTAACCCAATATTAATTGTTAATTTTGAAGCTAATTGATCATTTTCTTCAACCAAAGAGATGTGGAATCAAGGTGTGCATATGGAATTAGATTAGAGATCAGATGTGGGCGGCGCAGTGGTTAGCACTGCTGCCTCACAGCACCAGAGACCCGGGTTCAATTCCTGCCTCAGGCGACTGACTGTGTGGAATTTGCATGTTCTCCCTGTGTCTGCATGGGTTTTCTCCGGGTGCTCTGGTTTCCTCCCACAGTCCAAAGATGTGCAGGTCAGGTGAATTGGCCATGCTAAATTGCCCGTAGTGTTAGGTAAAGGATAAACATAGGGGTATGGGTGGGTTGCACTTCGGCGAGTCAGTGTGGACTTGATGGGCCGAAGAGCCTGTTTCCACACTGTAATGTATTTTGTTGACTGATGGAACAGGATTAAAGGCTAATTCCCATTCCAAAGTTCTTATAATCCTAAATTCTTTTCAAACCTGGTTCTTTGCATCTCTTATATCTTTGTTCTTCATTATAATAGCCTCAGGGCTCTCTGTTTTCTCTGAAGCTACATCCAATGTGACACTAGAGTCCAACTCTGCTGTACTTGGCTTTATCCTCAGCACTCTATCTCCAAACGTTAGGTGGATTCCCAGTTTATTTGGCTTTTTCTGAAAGATCTGAAAATGTGTTACTGGAAAAGCGCAGCAGGTCAGGCAGCATCCAAGGAACAGGAGAATCGACGTTTCGGGCATGAGCCCTTCTCCAGGAATGAGGAAAGTGTGCCAAGCAGGCTAAGATAAAAGGTAGGGAGGAGGGACGTGGGGGAGGGGCCCAACAAATCCGAAGCCTCCAGCCAGGACAATCAGTACTTACAACAAATCCAAAGCCTCCAGCAACAGACCTCCCTCCAGATCCTCTGCTCCTCTTCCCAGAAGCTCTTCATCCACATTCTCAAACAGACTCGCTACCACAGCCACATCTCCTTCCTCAGCACCTGCCTACGGGACCGACTGACCCCGCATGGACTCCGGACTACATTCAGACCAACAAAATTTGGACCCAACCAGGACAACCAGTACCTACAACAAATCTGAAGCCTCCAGCAACAGATCTCCCTCCGGATCCACAGCTCTCCCCCCAAGTCCCTCCTCCCTACCTTTTATCTTAGCCTGCTGGACACACTTTCCTCATTCCTGATGAAGGGCTTATGCCCAAAACATCGATTCTCCTGCTCCTTAGATGCTGCCTGACCTGCTGCGCTTTTCCAGCAACACATTTTCAGCTCTGATCTCCAGCATCTGCAGTCCTCACTTTTTTCTGAAAGATGCAAAACACAGTTTATATTAACTTGAATTAAGCTTAATCCTTGTTTTACCTCCAATATACAGTTACTACTATTCATGCACAGATTTAGAATTAATTGAATACTTTGTTTTTTGTATGTAACACCTCTGAGACACTTCTTTTGTTTTCCTAATAACTGTTGATAATTTGCAATGACAGGCTCACATTACTTGGATCATGTTTACTTCCAGCTCCTTTATTTTAAATTTCCATTGCAGCTCCTCTGATCAGTCTGTTTTTCTCTTCACAGTGTTGATGGTTCCCTGACCTGTGTTCATTAAAATCTGCCACCACTCAAAATCCTGCTGTGTCCCTTCATAAAAACTATCAGTCTTACTTACCTCCTTGATCAACACCAATATGGTTTACATTGTGATTGTCTTGCCAATTATTTCTTCTTTGCCATTTACATTTATTTTTAATGATGAATTGCTAATTTACCATAAATTGCTGGATTTGTTGCACGGGACTTTTAGTAGAATCCCTACAGTGTGGAAACAGGCCATTTGGCCCAACAAGTCCACACCGACCCTCTGAAGAGTATACCACCCACAGACCTGTTCACCTATCCTAGTACTCTACATTTCCCTTGACTAATGCACCTAGCCTACACATCCCTGAACACTATGGGCAATTTAGCATGGCCAATTCACGTGACCTGCACATCTTTTGATTGTGGGAGGAAACCGGAGCACCCGGAGGAAGCCCACACAGACACAAGGAGAATGTGCAAACTCCACACAGACAGTTACCTGAGTCTGGAATCGAATCCGGGTCCCAAGTGCTGTGAGGCTGCATTACTAACCACTGAGACGCTGTGTCGCCCTTTTGGGACTGTGGGACTGATTGGGTGCACTCCCTGAACTGTAATGATACAAAACATATGGTCCTTACTGTCCTGAGGGATCAACTGACTATGTCCAAGCACATACACTGACATATCCAACATTGCCCATGATTGATTGTGTCTGGATCTCCAACTGATGGGAGAGCGTCTTATGTTAACATGGAGAAGGCCCAACATGGGTTATTCAGAACCTTTCTTTTATTCATTTGTGCATTTATTGCCCATCCCTAATTACCCAGAGAGCTTTTAAGAGTCATCATATCATTGTGTATCTGGAATCACGTGTATGGCAGACCAGGTAAGGATTGTAGTTTCCTTCCCTAAAGGACACTAGTGAATCAGACAGGTTTTTTCGACAAGTAACAATGTATTCATTGTCAATATTAGTCTCTTAATTCCACGTGCATTCAAATTCCACCATCTGCCATGGCAGGATTTGAACCCAGGTCCCAAGAACATTGCCAAGGTCTCTGGATTAACAGTCCAGTGATAAGGCCATGAGGCCATCACCTCTCCTAGCTCTGGGGAATGAAGCTGGACAGGTTTTTCAGGGTCAAGATTAGAGTGGTGCTGGAAAAGCGCAGCATCCAGGAAAATCAATGTTACAGGCAAAAGCCCTTCATCAGGTTGGTCCATTGAGCCTGCACCAACCCTCCAAAAGGCATCTCACCCAGACCCACTCTATCCCTTAACCCTTCATTTACCAGAGCTAATCCACCTTGCCTGCACAGCCCTGGAAACTACACAACAATTTAGCTTGGCCAATCCACCTAATTTGCACATTTTTGCACTGCAGGAGGAAACCAGAGAAGCAGTAGGAAACCCACACAGATGGCATGGGTGGCACAGTGGCTCAGTGGTTAGTACTGCTGCCTCACAGCATCAAGTAACCCGGGTTCGATTCCCACCTTGGGCAACTGTCTGTGTGGAGTTTGCACATTCTTCCCATGTCTATGCGGGTTTCCTCCCACAATCCAAAGATGTGCAGGTCAGGTGAATTGGCCAAGCTAAATTGCCCATCGTGTTAAGTGCATTAGTCAGGAGTATGTATAGGGTAGGGAAATGGGTCTAGGTAGATTACTCTTCAGAGGGTCAGTGTGGACTTGTTGGGCCAAAGGGCCCGTTCCCATACTGTAGGGAATCTAATCTCAGACATAGGGCGAACATGCAATCTCTGCACAGACAGTCACCCAAGGTTCGAATCGAACCCAGTTCATGGTGCTGTGAGGCAATAGTGCTGACCATGAGCCACTACACTGCTTTTCTGTAAGTGCATCAAGAGGAAGAGGATAACCAGGGAAAAAGTAGGGAGGCAATCTGATTTGATTTGGTTTGAGTTGCATGGAGCCAAAGACAATTGGTAAGGTATTAGGTGGTTCTTCCCTTTGGAGGAGGAGCATGTAGGTACAGAATTTGGGAAGAGGGACTCCGAGATTCTTGAGCAATTGACATAGGAAGGCATTGGAATTTTCCCAGTCTGGATGAGTTCTCTCCCAGCATGCTCTGGGAGACATGTGAGGAAATTAAAGGGGCTTTGACCAAAATATTTAATTTCTTTTCGGCCATAGGGGCGGTGCCAGAGGATCGGAGGACAGCTAATGCGATTCCACTATTCAAGAAGGGTAGTAGAGATAGCACAGGAGCAGACCCTCTGGTCCATTTGTGGGTGGCATGGTGGCACAGTGGTTAGCACTGCTGCCTCACAGCGCCAGAGACCTGGGTTCAATTCCCGATTCAGGCGACTGACTGTGTGGAGTTTGCACATTCTCCCTGTGCCTGCGTGGGTTTCCTCCGGGTGCTCTGGTTTCCTCCCACAGTCCAATCGGTGTGGACTTGTTGGGCCGAAGGGCCTGTTTCCACACTGTAAGTAATCTAATCTAATCTAATCATGCTGACCAAAATTGTAGAGGCCAAGGTTTCGTCAGGGATAATGAAACATGGATTTGTCAGCAGGAGGTCATGACTGACAAATTTTATTGAATTTTTTGAGGAGATGACCAGGCGGGCAGATAAAGGTAATACAGTTTCTGTATTCTTATTCTTTATTCACTCATGGGATGTGGGTGTCACTGGCTGGGCCAGCATATATTACCTATCCCAAGTTACTCTTGGGATAATGGTCATGAGCTGTCTTCTTGAACCACTACCAAACCATGTGCTGTAAACCGCAATGTCTTGAGAGAGAGAATTCCAGGATCTTGACCCTGTTGTAGCGAAGGAACAGCAATACATTTCCAAGTCGGGATAGAGAATGGCTTGGAGGAGGACTTGCAGCTATTGATGTTCCCATGTATATGCTGTCCTTGTCCTTCTAGATGGAAGTGGTCGTGGATTTGGAAGTTGCTGTTTATGGATCTTTAGTGAATTTCTACAGTTCACCTTGTAGCTAATACATAGTGCTACTACTGAGCATTGGTAGTGGATGGATATCTGCAAAATTTTTGACAAGTTCTCTCTTGGGAGATTGATAAAGAAGACATGCAATAAAGAAAGCACCTGTGATCCAGAATAACTTAGCAAGTTGGATCCAAAATTGGTTTGGTGGTTGGAGAGAGAGAGTGGTGGTGGAAGGTTATTAGTGTGATTGGAACCCAGTGTCCATGGCATATCACAGCGGTCAATGCTGGGTTCCTTGTTATTTGTGATATAGAGTATATAATGATATAAAAGTAAAATATGGTTGGGGGAAGAATGAATAATTTTGTGGATGGCACAAAGATTAACTGGGTGGTTGACTGTGAGGAAGCTGGTTACAGGCGGATATCGCTCAGATGGACAGATCAGAGACAGTTAGAATTTAACCCTGATACGTGTGAGGTGATGCACTTTTAACAAGTAACAAGACAATGGAGTGACCAATGCATGACAGGACATTGGGAAGTTCAGAGCAACAGAAGTGTAGTAGGAACAGCAAGCACTTGATAAGATCATTTTGAGTATTGCCCCCACAGGTTGGTTAAATTAAATTAAAATGAAAATCCACCAGGTGGCAGTAGTCCCTTTTTGAAAGTTCCTAAGCTGCAGTTGTAGACGGTATTAATACTAACAGCAGAATGTTTAAAGCCAAAGGCGCATGTGGTCTCTGGTACTGGTACCTGTGGGGTTTCCTCTGATCATGATGTGCCAGTGATGGAGCACAGACTCACAGCATTCTTATTTCTAATATGTGTGAAGTGATTGTTCCATTGCTTATCAGTCAAGTGGTTCACAACAACAGATCCTTCCTTACCAGGGCAGAAAATTAAATGTAATTTGCGCACCATGTTGACACATATCACTCCAACATTTAGAATTGATGGAGGGAAGTTATATAATCAATAATAGGAGCACACACCTGGGTGGGCAGCCTGCTTTGGCACGGACTGGAGGTGAGGTCCAAGTGTGGTTTGAATGCGAGGCCCAGCACGATCTCGAGGAGAAGTCCAGCATAGTCTGGAGATGAGGCACGATGCGGTCTGAAGGTGAGGTCTGTCACAGTCTGGAAGTGAGGCCCAGCACAGTCTGGAGGTGAGTCCTGACGCGATGTGGAGGAGATGCCCAGTGCAGTTTGGAGGTGAGACCCGACGCCAACTGAGGTGAGACCCGACGCAGTCTGGAGGAGAAGCCTAGCGTGTTCTGGAGGTGAGGCCTGGTGCGGTCTGGAGACGAGGCCTGGCGTGCTCTGGAGACGAGGCCTGGTGTGGCCTGGGGGTGAGGCCTGGCGCGGTCTGGAGACGCGGCCTGGTGTGGCCTGGGGGTGAGGCCTGGTGCTATCTGGACGTGAGGCCCAACACAGTCTTGATTTGAGACCCAATACGGTCTGGAAGCGAGGCCTGGCATGGTCTGAATACAAGGTCTGGCGCAGTCTGGAGGCAAGGCCCGGCACGGTCTGGAGAAGAGGGCCGGTGCTGTCTGAGGGTCAAGCCCAACGCGGTCTAGAGGTGAGGCACACGTGTCTGGAGCTGAGGTCTGGCACAGTCTGGAGGAGAGGCCCGACACGGTTTGGAGGTGAAGTCCAATGCGGTCTGGAGGTGAGGCCCAACATGGTATGGAGGTGAAGCCTGATGCGGTCTGGAGGGGAGGCCCAACATGATCTGGAGGTGAGGCCCAGTGTGGTCTGGAGATGAGGCCTGGTGCTGTCTGGAGATGAATCCCAACGCAGTCTGGAGGTGAGGCCTTTTGCCATTTGGAGGTGAGATCCGACGCGGTCTGGAGGAGAGGCCTAGCGTGGTCTGGAGGTGAGGCCTGGTGCAGTCTGTGGGTGAGGCCTGATGCAGTCTGGAGGTGAGGCCTAGCGTGGTCTGGGGGCGAGGCCTGGTGCAGTCTAAAGGTAAGGCCTTGATGCGGTCTGGAGGCAAAGTCTGATGTGGTCTGGAGGCTTTGTACCTAATATGGCAACTTTGTAAATTGTTCACTGCACTTATGTGACATTATACCTAATTCTAATTCTAAAATTCTTTATCTTCCAGAAGATGATGGAGTGACCAGCTACAAAAGAAGACTAATCCTTAATTCTTGGAAGACTTGCATTTGTCTCAAACTGTGATGTGGGAATTTTGTTTTGGTCCCATTCTTTGTCTAAATTACCATTGATCTAAAGCCACATACCCATTGTGTTCAAATACAGGTGAATTCGTAAGTAATCCTCTTTTATTTTATACTTTAGAGTCAGAGAAGTTATAAATTATGTAGGTTATTTGAAACCTTTGCCATAATGCTGAAATATTTTGCATAAGTAAATTTTATTCTTTTTCCAACCTTTAATCTATGTTTGGGAGTAATTTACGAACAAGGACAGAAGATTGGTTAATGGAAAGGAAGTAAACACGAGGTGTAAACGGAACATTTTCAGGTTGACAGATCATGGCTAATCGAGTGCTACAAGGATCAGTGCTAGGGCCTCAGCTATTTACAATCAATATTAATGACAAAGGTGAAGAGACAGAGAATAATATGTCTCTGTTTGCTGATGATACAAATCTTAGGGGAGAATTCTGGAATGATACCACACAGAGGTTACAAAGAGGCAGAGACAGGTTAAGAGATTGGACAACTATTTGGTAGATGGAGCATTGTGTAGGGAAATGTGACATTATTCCTTTTGGATTAAAGAATAGAAAAGGAGAACCATTTTAGAAAGAATACAAAAATTGTGAATGTTGATGTTCAAACAGATTTGGCTGTACTTGTTCATACAAGGAAGTCAGAACATTAACCTGCAGTTATAGCAAGCAATGAAGAAAATAAATGGTCACTCTTTAATAAGAAAGTTTTACTACAGACCTACAGGGCATTGGTGTGACCACTGCCTGGCATGATGTTTCTATATTTGAGGAAAGATGTACTTGTATTGGAGAGGGTCCAATGGAAGTCACTACATTTGTGCGGTGGATGATAGTGTAAAACTATCTGAAAGTCGAAGGTTTGTTCAGGACAGATCAATCACAATAGTGTTGCTATGCCTGCCACACAGTGTGTTTGAATTCTTATACCCAACAAAGGAACTGTGAGTTGATGTTTAATCATAGTAAAATAATAATGTTCATTTATTTGACACAATTAATATTAGAATAACAAATACACCACGAACTAACAATAAACACTACAAATCTTAACTTATTCTTTAACTTAACTTTGGATGATCATATACCACTGGACTAAAGCTTGGCCAGGCTTCACGTGGTGATGTCATCTGGTCACCTTCTGATGGTTTCCGAGGTGTTTTCACTTTCGGTGGTTATTCTCGAGTTACTGCTCAAGTTAACACTCCTGAGGGAGGTATTGCAGTGATTCCTAACTCCGAAGTCTCCACACACTGTTGGGAGAGTCTTGAGTATCTTTCAATGGATCGATCAGCTTCGATCACCCTGATCGATTGGACCCACCAGGTGTTGGCTTCCTGACGGCAGGGTAGTCCTTATGTGTTCATTACTGGAGGTGCCGAGTGCATGTAGGGCCTCCTACAAATAAGGGTGTGAGGCTCTTAAATGTCCTGTACAAACCTCAATGTCTCTGATTGTCCTGGGGATGACATTCAGTTGTCCCATTCAAACCCAAATCCAGGTGTGGGGTATTGCAGGGTCTGCAGCTGCCACATTCGTTTGCAAACTGTCTGTTGGTAGCTGCAGCCTGTTTGGATTCTGCAGCTTGTGGATGAGCACAGACCCCTTGGTCAAGGCTGGTTCCCATTTCCCAGCATGCTTTAATCATTGTCCATCTTTTGTAACTTCATAATAAGATCATTATTTTCCATCAGAAGTTCATTATTTTGATGGCCCATCCGGCTACTGTTTGTTCATGAGTGGTCTGTATGAATGGTTCATTCGGAATTGATAATAGGATTATGAGACCAGAAGAAATGGGAACAGGAGTAGAACAGTCAGCCCTTCTCACCTCCTTTGCCATTCAGTAGGATCATGGTGATCCAACATTCCTGTGTTTTTGTCCATTTTCCTGTGTTTTCCCCATAATCCTTTATCCTCCTATTATTCAAGAATCTATTTCAGCCTTAAATATACACAAGGACTCGGTCCCCACAGCTGCCTGTGGCAAAGATTTCCAAAGATTCATAACCTTCTGAGAGAAGAAATTCCTTCTTATCTCAATCTTAAATTGGCGCCCCCTTATTCTGAGACTATACCCTTTTGGCCTAGATTCTCCCATGAGGGGAAATATCCTCACGGTATTTACCCTGTCAAGCCCCTTAAGAAGCCTTTCTTTTTCAATGAGATCAACTAATCTTCTTCAAAAATCTAGTGAGTAGAATCCCAACCTGTTATTTTTGCACATCAGGTAATTGCTCCTTACCAGGATCATATTTGTGAACCTTTTCTGAACTGTCTCCAATGAAATGGTATCTTTCCTAAGATAAGGAGTCCAAAACTGCTCATAATACTCCAGATGTGGTCTGACTGGCACCTTGTACAGGTATAGTAAGACTTCCCTATTCTTATACTCCAACCTCCCTTGAAATAAAGGCCTTTCTAATTACCTGCTGCATATGTGTGCTAGCTTCCATGTTCTGGGCACAAGTACCCTCTTTGTCTTGAAGTTTTCCACATTTTGTCTCCATTTAAATAAAACTCGTTCTTTTGTTGCCCCTTTCAAAATGAGCAACGTTACATTTTCCCAAATTATACTCCGTTTGCAAGCTTTTTCCCTCACTTACTTAAACTATCGATCTCTCTCTCTAAACTGTTTGTATCCCTCTCGCAACTTGCCTTTCCACCTATGTTTGTGTCATCTGCAATTTGTCTGTGGTATATTCATTTTCTTTCTCAGGAATACATATTGCAAACAGTTGTGGTCCCAGCACTGAGCCCTGTGGGACCCCACTGGTCATGGCTCGCCAACCTGAAGCCTTTTTCCCATTCACTGTTTCCTATCACTCACCAGATTATCTGTCCATCAGTAATAAGGGTTTGTTCCTGACTGATTAATAGTCATGATTATGAGTCAGAATTCAGTGTTTGTCTTTGAAATCAGGAATAACATGATGAAAAGTGTGATTTATATACATTAACATTATGTTATGAGAATTTCAATACAAACTAGTGGTATATCAGGGATTTAGATTAGATTAGATTCTCTACAGTGTGGAAACAGGCCCTTTGGCCCAACCAGTCCACACCAACTCTCCGAAGAGTAACCCACCCAGACCCATTTCCCTGTGACTTATGCACCCAACGCTATGGACAATTTAGCATGGCCAATTCACCTGGCCTGCTCATCTTTGGACTGTGGGTGGAAACCGGAGCAAAACCACGCAGACACAGGGAGAAAGTGTAAACTCCACATAGACAGTCATCCAAGGCTGGAATTGAACCTGGGACCCTGGTGCTGCGAGGCAGCAGTGCTAACCACCGAATCACCATGCTGCCCTTTTATTTTGTGAAAGAGTTTAATCATTTCCTACTTTTATTGGAACCTGAGTAACAAAGGGAGTTTGTTTAAATTGTGTACATTTACAACAGATGAGAAATAAAAAAATACTCTCGAAAGACATTAGCTTGATTTTGGGAATGGAATAATCAAGAATTGATTTGAGCTTAGATGATCCCAGAGATGGCGATATTTGTTTGGCAGTTTGAAGAAGACTTGACTGAGGTCTTTGCAAGAATAGTTTTTCCTAGAAAGTGAGATTGTTTCGAGAAACAAAGAGAATGAATTGCTTCGGTGTAAGGGTTGCAGGTTGTGAAAATGTCCAGACCAAGTTGAAATAATTCCACAAAGGGAGGACAGGAGGCTCGGAAAGGGTGGAGGGGTAGCCATGTTAATTAAAGATGTAATCAGCACAACTTAGAGAGGTATGTACTTAATTCAGGATAAAATAACTCCATGAAGACTGGTGCATAGTACATAACACTAACCCAGTTAGCTCAGTGCTGGCTACTAGAATGAGCAGAACCCCTAACAATCCTGTTTATCCTTTTTACAAATTTTTTTACTCTTATTTCTTTTTTCTTTCTTTATCTTTTACTTTTTTACCCCAACATTCTTGTTTCTTGTTTTCCTTTATATTTCTCCCCGCACTACTTCCTAACAGTGATAGTGCTTATTTTTCCCCCAGCATCCATGTTGTGTGTGTGCAGGTGTAGGACACAGTATACAACAACAAGTGTGTAAATCTTTATTTATGTTCCACCACCAGGATGAAAGGAAACATCAGAGTGGCCAGTGACAAGCAGTGCTCTTCTCAAGAGAGGGCAATGCTGTGTGAACAACTCTGTTTATATCTGTCAGCCCAGGATCCCTGATTGGACCAGATTAACAGCCTCAATCAGAGAACTCATATTCTTTGAGGTCCACCTAGCTGACCTCATTGCAATCACTACATAAGTGTGTGTTGGTTGTAACTTTGCCGATTTCTAAATGACTGAAGAAATCTGAGATCTCAGTGTGAGTAACCAAGGGAAAAGTCCATGCAATTCATGGGACTGCAACTGAGAAGAAACAATTTAGTCAAATACATAGGTATTATTGGGAAGGAAAGTGATAGTTCTAAAGAAGCGTCACCGGACCTGAAATTTTAATTCTGCTTTCTCTCCACAGATGCTGCCAGTCCTGCTGAGTTCTTCCAGCAATTTCTGTTTTCCTTTCTGATTTCCTTTCTGCAGTTCTTTGGGTTTTTGTTCAGTAATGTTTTAGTGAGAGACAATCATGTTAAAAAAAAATCACAACAATCTATCAAGCCAGATTTCATTCTGGGATCTGACTTATCCAGTAGTAACATCAGCTGGGATCATAACACTTGGTTTTAGACATGAACAATGATTGGTTAATGTAACAGCAATGGATAGCTCAATAATTTTATGTGTGCTAATGCAAAAGTTTAAGCAATGGTGTTTGAATAAGAGATGGCTTCAGTTGTGTTTTCTGTTCTGTTCATTCTGTTTGGCTCCAGAAGTCAGGAGTTTGCAAACAAATCTAAACAATCTTAATCTGGAAATGAGGAGTGCAATTCATTGATTTAGATCTATAATTATATTTATTATCATGGAGAATATTGCTTCTAACAAAACAAAAATCCTGGTACAAATTCCATAGAGGCACTTTCAGGGTTAATGCCCCAATCAGCATTCACAATAAGATACCTGTCTTCATTTGTTTTCTTTTCTGACCTTGAGACTATATTTATGCGAGATTGTTTTCTATGTACTTGGGGCTATACTGAAGTAGTTCAGTTGCAAATTTAATCACGTTTATAGTTTGTGTTGAGTTACTCTCTGAAAGTCATGTTACAGAATAGAGCTTAGTATTTTACTTACAAGTTATTTTCATTTCAGCGCATGTACGGTGGTTTCTGGTGTGTAGCTGATATCTATGTCCTTGTCTTTTTACTACACGTGATTAACCACTGAATTCTGTCAAGAACAAGTGTGTTTGATTATTCGTTCCTATAGAAAAGCTGAGAGAGAGTGGAGAATCCCTGGGTACCAAACTTACATTGATTCGAATTATCAACTGCATTGAATTGTTAAAAAAAAGCATTATGTCCTGTAAACTGTCTTGAAAAGTAGGACTTATTATTATGACTCTATTGGTGGACAATTTATACTTGGATTTCATGAGATGTTGTGTCCCAGGCAAGGCCATCATTTATTGCCCATACCTAATGGCCTTTGAACTGAATGGGTTGGTGGGGACCATTTCAGAAGGCAGTTAAGAGTCAGCCACATTGTTCTCGGTCTGGAGTCAATGGAGACCAGGCCAGGTAAGGACATCCTTTACTAAAGAACATGTGTGAACTAGATCGTTTCTGAAGATGAATCATGTTATACTCAACTCTGTTTCTCTCTTGCAGATGCTGCCAGACCTGATGAGTTTCTCCAGGACTTTCTGGTTCTTCAGTTTCCTGTGGTCACCATTACTGAAACTAGTTTTATTTATATTACATATCTGTCATTAATTGAATTTAAATTCCACTCTCTGTTATAATGGAATTTGAACCTATTGTCTCAGGGTATTAATCTTGGATTACTAGTCTGCTAGAATGACGCCACTTGCCCCACTCCCCACTCGCCCCCCCCCCCCCACAAAAAAAACTGAAAGTAATTGCAAAAAACTGTAGTGCAAAGTCTGAGAAATTTGTGGTGTGGGTTTTTATAATTATTAATGTTGATTTGGAGATCTTAGCCTTTTCCTTTTGGCCACCAGATGGCTCTCGAACTCCTAGCATTATGTTTGTGATTATGGTCAATCCCTGACCTTGTCCAAACCTGTTACTTAGTAAAACAAGTGAGGGGAGCAACTAAATGGCACAGATGTAGAAATGCCTTTGGTAACAGATGCTTTGTCTATACTGTGCTGTGCATTTCCAGTATTCTTCATGTCAGATCCCCAGCATCCGCTGTTTTTTCGTTTTACTGTTACTGCTGTCGTCATTTTTGGAGGCATTTCATTGCCTGATGCTCATGCCACAGTTAGATGTATGGGAAAAGCTAACGTCATCCTTGGGTTGTCTCCAGGTCAGTTTGTTGCCCAGTTCAGTCACTCCATCCATAATGGCCAGCCCCCTAGTGACCTCAGGTCAGAATGTCATGGCTGGGAGGTGAGGCCTCTGGGATGTTGGAGGAGGAAGTGGAATTGAAGGCAGGAAGCAAACCAGTTGAGGTATTATCGAAGCTGAGGAGATTGTCTTCTCATCAATCATGTGGCCCAATGGGAACCTCCTAAAGAAATTTTCTCATCCCCAACTCCTGGAATAAATCAATCACACTCATTGTCAGTGGAAAGCATCGTCTCCTGAAGACAGCTATTTACAAAATGTCAAAAAGAACACAGTTTGAAACCAAAATGAGATATTAAAGACAGAAGTAGAGAAACAGCTGCTGACAAAAAAAAATTAAAGCTGCAATGGACTCAACTGGCGGCAGACCTAAGAGTTACCAAATGCCAGCTGAAGTTGTTGAGCACTCATACATCACATTTTGTTTTAATTCATTCATATGATCTGGGTATTGCTAGTTGGGTCAGCATTTATTGCCCATCCCTAATTACCAATAGGCAGTTAAGAGTCAACCACATTGCTGTGGGTCCGGAGTCACGTGTAGGCCAGACAAGGTAAGGATGGCAGTTTCCTTCCCTAAAGGACATGAGTGAACCTGTTGGGTTTTTTCCTGACAATCAGCAACAGTTTCATGGTCGTCATTAGATCCTTAATTCCAGATTTTTGTTTTATTAAATTCAAATTCCACAATCTGCTAAGGTAGAATTACCAAAACATTACCTCGGTTTCAGGGTTAATAGTTGCATGGTAATACCACTAGGTCATCACCTCTCCCTGCCAAAGAGCATGCTGGGGTATTTCTTCAGTCAGAGTTGTAAAGGCCAGCGTGGGACCTCCTGTGACTAACGTCGGCTAGTGATTTACAGGACTGGGCTGGTTTGGTTGCTGCATCGTGACTAGCTGCAGGGCTGGGAAGATCTAGGCTGCAGGGTGTATTGATGAAAAGAAGATGGTTGCTGTCTCCATGACACAGGCTGTGTGTGGTTGATCATTATTGTGCTTTATCACTAAGTCTGTAACATACGACCGCATTACATTCAAATGCCCAAATAGATTTCTCAGTACTCCCAGCACAGAGGGAGAGTTTTATTGTGTTGCTCAACTTTACTGCAACCAAAGTCTCCACTGATAGTGTTACTCAAATTCGCCTGGCACCTGTGTGTCTGGTGTACATACAGGGGCATTGCCGACTATTTACTCAACCAAAACAGAGACCGCGCAATATCTTGAGTCCAATACTTAATTAGAACTAGCGCAACCAATGATTCTGTCAACAAATAGTTTGTAAAGAAAATAGAGCTTGACCATATGTTGCACCTTTAATCATTTTAGGGCAATTGGATCTGCTTCCCAGTCAAAGGCCTACTTTGGAAGCATGGTTTTTATTGTTTGTCCCTCAATTCGAGGATGAAGTGCACTCAGGGTTTCTGCTGTGGCTTTTCATGTGATTTAACAGATTAACTCTTGGCCACAGATCTTTGAACTCATGGACCAGGACACCCCAGAAGATAGGTGGGCCTGGGATGCAGGATTCCATTTCAAATTCGCTCTTGGATTATGGGTGTCACTGACCAGGCCAGCATTCATTGCCTAAACCTAGTTGTCCTTGAAAAGGCGACATGGAGCTGCCTTCTTGAACAGCTGCAGTCCATTTGTTGTAGGTTGACCCACAATGCCATTAGGGAGGGAATTCCAGAATTTTTACCCAGCCACGGTGAAGAAACAATGATATGTTTCCAAGTCTGAGTGGCTTGCAGTTAGTAGTTTTCCTATGTATCTGCTATCCTTTACCTTTTAGATAATTGCAGTCACGCGTTTGGAAGGTGCTATTAGATTAGATTAGATGACTTACAGTGTGGAAACAGGCCCTTTGGCCCAACAAGTCCACACCAACCCACCGAAGCGCAACCCACCCATACATTTACCCCTTACCCCACACTATGGGCAATTTAGCATGGCCAATTCACCTGGCCTGCACATCTTTGGACTGTCAGAACAGGGAGAATGTGCAAACTCCACACAGTCAGTCGCCTGAGTCGGGAATTGAACCCAGGTCTCTGGCGCTGTGAGGCAGCAGTGCTAACCACTGTGCCACCATGCCGCTATTAAGGAGCATCTGTGAATTTTTGCATTACATCTTGAAGATGGTACCCACTGTTGTTATTGAGCATTGTGGTGGACAGAGTGGATGTTTGTGGATGTCGTGCCAGTCAGGAAGACTGCTTTGTCCTGGATAGTGGTAAGTTTTTAAAGTGCTGTTGGAACTGGAATTACTAGAGAAATGTTTCTCACGATCTTATGAATTACTGATAGACTTTAGAGCAGGAAATGAAGTCACTACTGCATTATGGGAAACATGAAAAGTAACCAAACTGAAATAAATAAATTAATTCTTATTTAAAGAGCATAACCATTGAAAATAAAACATTTTACATATTAATCAAAAGACTTGCATTTATGTAGAAATTTTCATGGCTATTTCGAAGTCACAAAGCAAACTCCCACAACCAGGAACGTGATAATGACCAGATAATCTGTTTTTTTGTGTGATGCTGCTTGGGAGATTAAGATTGTCCAGGGCACTGGGAATAAGTACAGTGTGCTTCACATAAGTGAGGCCTTGGGACTTAGAAGAATGAGGGGGGATTCTTATGGAAACACAAAATAATGAAGGGAATAGATAAGACATAAGCAGGGAGGTTGCTTCCACTGCAGGTGAAACTAGAACTAGGGGCATAGCCTCAAAATAAGGGGGAGCAGATTTATGACTGAGTTGAGGAGGAACAAAGGGTTGTGCATTGGTGGAATTCTATGCCAGTGAAGCAGGTGAGGCTGCCTCGTTAAATGTTTTTAAGGTAAAGATAGATAGATTTTTGAACAGGAATCATTAAGGATTATCGTGAGCAGGGAGATAAATGGAGCTGAGTCCACGAAAACACCAGCCATGATCTTATTGAATGGTGGAACAGTCTCAATGGGCCACATGGCCTACTCCTGCACTTATTTCTTATGTCGTTATGTAGCTCTTACAGCCACTGAGCACACAGACGGGCACTCGGATTAATGTCTCATCTAAAACACAGTTGTGGATGCAGCTGCAGCTCTGCTAGGACTTTGACCCAGCGATGATGAAGGAAAGGTTAGTGTATTTCCACATTTGAATGATGTATGAGTTGGAGAAGTACCTGCATTTCCATCTACCAGCTTCTCCTTGGCTTGGAAGAGACAGTTAAACCACATGAGATGCACATTTAAAGAGCTGCAACCTCTAGGACTACAGAACAGAGCTGAAAAACTCAGTGAAGCAGCATGGTGTCTGTGTTGCTTGATACAAGTCTCACTGGTCATAACTTGTCCACGTTTCTAAGACATTTCTTTGGAATATCCACTACAATCTATAGTAGAAGTTACTTGAAGAGATGAGCAGGCCCGATCAAAGTTATGTGGATCCGGAAAAACATCCTTTGAAAAACATTACATACGTCTTGGTTCCTGCAATTACAACCACTTTCAAAGCTGCACTGCCTTTAGTTCTCGGTGAACATATGTTCATGAAGAGATTTCTCTTCACCTCCCACAATCACACACATTTGCTCCTGGAATAAAATGTTTATTTATGTTTCAACGACTTGTAAATCCCATGATAGCTGCTCATTAGTTCAGTGTCTGGAGATGAGATCACAGCTGCGATCCACATTTACAGCACCACAATTCAAGTTTCAAACACTATCAGTTCTACCCAGCGGAGATGGGAAGCTATCACATGGTCTACCATTCGTGACTCAACAGATGGCTCTGCACACTCTTTGGCACAAAGAGACTGGTATATTTTTGAGATTTTAAAATCCAAATGCTCCTTGAATTCAACACTATCCCAGTAGATATCATAAGGTTTGAGGGTTGAACAGAGGTTTGTTCTTTCATGGTCTTCACTGACAAAGTCAGCATGTGTTGTCCATCTCTAACTGCTCTTGAACTGAATGGTGTACTGAACCATTTCAGAGGGCAGTTAGGAGTCAACTACATTGCAGTGGGTCTGGAGTCACATGTGGTGGAGAGTGTATTGCTGGAAAAGCACAGCAGGTCAGGCACATCCAAGGAGCAGGAGAATCGACGTTTCTGGCCAGAGCTCTTCATCAGAAATGCTCCCTGAACTCAACACTATCCAGGTAAGTATCGCAGGGTTCGAGGGTTGAACAGAGGTTTGTTCTTTCACGGTCTTCACTGACAAAGCCAGCATGTGTTGTCCATCTCTAACTGCACTTGAACTGAATAGTATGGGCCGCTGGCCCGAAACATCGATTCCCCCGCTGCCTGACCTGCTGTGCTTTTCCAGCACCACACTCTTGACTCTGATCTCCAGCATCTGCAGACCTCATTTTCTCCTGTAGTCACACATAGATCACATCAGGTATGGATGGCAGATTTCTTCCCTCAGAGTGAACCAGTTAGTTTGTTTTTGCAACAATCAATGATAGTTTCATGGTCATTTCCATATTTTTATTAATTGTACAGGAATTCCATCCGATGTAAGAGGATTAGCTTGGATTTTTAGATTACTAGTTCTTGCTGTATCATCATCTTTGGAAAATACTTTCTCTGAACTGAATCTGGTAAAGGTGTAGGTAAAGGGGTAGCAGGAGTGCTATGATTACCTTGTCCACTAGGCACAGACAGCAGTGATGGGGGAGGGGGTCAGCTCTCAAGTGGGCACTTGGATATCCACTTGGATATAGTACAGGAGCTGTTTCAATGGCCTCACCAGTCTAGCAGAGGTAAAAAGTGTGGAGCTGGAAAAGCAAGCAGGTCGGGCAGCATCCAAGGAGCAGGAGAGTTGACATTTTGGGCATAAGCCCTTCATCAGGAATGGAAGGGCTTATGCCCGATATGTTGACTTTCCTGTTCCTCGGATGCTGTCTGACCTGCTGTGCTTTTCCAATGCCACACTTTTTGGCTCTGATCTCCAGCATCTGCAGTCCTCACTTTCTCCTAGCAGAAGTAAGTACTGCTCTTTCTTTATCCCACTGTTTGTGTCATACCACTAGGTATTATTCACCTCACCCTTCACTGAGACCTTTGTATCATTGTCCAGCTGCTTGCAACAGCTCTCAGCTGGTTCTAAGGAGCATGTTAAAGGAGAAAACAAGGTAGGGAGGCAGAAGATTTGGGGAGGGAACTTGAGAGCTTGGGGTCTAGGCAGCTGAAGGCATTGCCACAAATCGTGGAGCAATTATATTTGGGCATGTTTCAGAAACCAGAATTGTCGGTGTGTAGATATCTTAGGGAGTTTCAGTGTTGGGTAGAGCTAGGGTGGGGAGACACCATGGAGGGATTTGAAAACAAGGATGAGAATTTTAAAATCAAGACATTTGAGACCAAGAGCCAAGGAAGGCCAGATACAGTGTATGTAGGTGATCAAGACTTGATGCAAGTTAAGACATGAGCAGCAGAATTTTGATCTTGGGTTTATAGACTGTGTGCAGTTCAGTGAGGATTGCATTGGAATAGTCAAATATAAAGCAACAATGGAAAGATTCAGGGCTTCAGCAGAAGGTGAACTTTGCAGCCTTATCAATGATGCAAATATGTGGGTGAAAGTCATTAGATGTGACACCAAGGTTAGACAGACTGGTTTAATCTCACATACTTGCCAGTGAAGGGAATAGAGTTGGAAGCTAGGATTAAAGTTTGGAGAATGAATTGAAAGCAATGGTTTGAGTCCCAAATATTTAACAGGAAGAAATTTCAGCTCACCCAGCTTGGGATGTCAGCATGGTGGTTGGAAGGTCTCACAGTGCTTCAGGAATCAAGTTAGTGGTGAGGTAAAGCTGGTGTCAGCACATTGTGCTTTTAATTGATGTCACCAAGGGCAGCATGGGAGGGAAGGGGTAAGGTAATAGTGTTGGAGCAGGAAGTGGAAGAGGAAGACAAAAGTTTGAAAATATACACTAACAGATTGAAGAATAGCTTTTTCCCTGTTGTTATCAAACTTATGTACGGACCTCTCATATATTTAAGTTGATCTTTCTTTGCACTTTCTCTGCAGTTGTAACTCTATATTTTGCCTTCAGGTCTGATGTACTTATGTAAGATATGATTTACCTGGATAGCATGCAAAACAATGCTTTTCACTGTATGTCGGTATATGTAGGACCTCTGCTCTTTGTGATTTTATAAATGACTTGGGTGAGGAAGTGGAAGGGTGGGTTAGTAAGTTTGCCAATGACACGAAGGTTGGTGGAGTCGTGGATAATGTGGAGGTCTGTTGTAGGTTGCAACAGGACACTGACAGGATGCTGAGCTGGGCAAAGAAGTTGCAGAAGGAGTTCAACATGGAAAAGTGTGAAGTGATTCATTTTAGAAGGTTGAATTTGAATGCAGCTTACAGATTAAAGGCAGGATTCTTGGCACTGTGGAGGAACAGAGGGATCTTGGGGTCCACATCCAGAAATCCTTCAAAGTTGCCACCCAAATTAATAGGGAAAAATCATCTAGAAGAAAGTGAGGACTGCAGATGCTGGAGATCAGAGCTGAAAAATGTATTGCTGGAAAAGCGCAGCAGGTCAGGCAGCATCCAAGGAGCAGGAGAATCGATGTTTCGGGCATAAGCCCTTCTTCAGGAATGAGGAAGGTGTGCCAAGTAGGCTAAGATAAAAGGTAGGGAGGAGAGACTTGGGGGAGGGGCGTTGGGAATGTGATAGGTGGAAGGAGGTTAAGGTGAGGGTGATAGGCCGGAGAGGTCAGGAGGAAGATTGCAGGTCAAGATGGCGGTGCTGAGTCCGAGGGTTGGGACTGAGATAAGGTGGGGGGAGGGGAAATGAGAAAGCTGGCGAAATCTGCATTCATCCCTTGTGGTTGGAGGGTTCCTAGGCGGAAGATGAGACGCTCTTCCTCCAGGCGTCGTGTTGCCATGGTCTGGCGATGGAGGAGGCCAAGGACCTGCATGTCCTTGGCGGAGTGGGAGGGGATGTTAAAAGTGTTCAGCCACGGGGCGGTTGAGTTGGTTGGTGCGGGTGTCCCAGAGGTGTTCTCTGAAACGTTCCGCAAGTAGGCGGCCTGTCTCCCTAATGTAGAGGAGGCCACATCGGGTGCAGCGGATGCAGTAAATGATGTGTGTGGAGGTGCAGGTGAATTTGTGATGGATATGCAAGGATCCCTTGGGGCCTTGAAGGGAAATGGGGGAAGGTGTGGGCGCAAGTTTTGCATTTCTTGTGGTTGCAGGGGAAGGTGCCGGGAGTGGAGGTTGGGTTGGTGGGGGGTGTGGACCTGATGAGGGAGTCGCGGAGGGAGTGGTCTTTCTGGAACGCTGATAGGGGAGGGGAGGGAAATAGATCCTTGGTGGTGGGGTCTGTTTGGAGGTGGCAGAAATGACGAAGGATGACATGATGTATCTGGAAGTTGGTGGGGTGGTAGATGAGGACCAGTGGGGTTCTGTCCTGGTGGCGATTGGAGGGGCGGGGTTCAAGGGCAGAGGAGCGGGAAGTAGAGGAGATGCGGTGGAGGGCATTGTCAACCACATCTGAGGAGAAGTTGCAGTCTTTGAAGAAGGAGGCCATCTGGGTTGTTCGGTATTGGAATTGGTCCTCCTGGGAGCAGATGCGACGGAGGCGAAGGAATTGGGAATATGGGATTGCGTTTTTACAGGGAGCAGGGTGGGAGGAGATGTAATCTAGGTAGCTGTGGGAGTTGGTCGATTTATAGTAAATGTCCGTGTTGAGTCGGTCGCCCGAGATAGAAATGGAGAGGTCCAGGAAGGGGAGGGAGGAGTCTGAGATGGTCCAGGTGAATTTGAGGTCGGGGTGGAAGGTGTTAGTAAAGTGGATGAACTGTTCAACCTCCTCGTGGGAGCACGAGGTAGCGCCGATACAGTCATCGATGTAGCGGACGAAAAGGTGGAGGGTGCTGCCAGTGTAGCTGCGGAAGATGGACTGTTCCACATACCCAAAGCCCCTCCCCCAAGTCCCTCCTCCCTACCTTTTATCTTAGCCTGCTTGGCACACCTTCCTCATTTCTGAAGAAGGGCTTATGCCCGAAACATCGATTCTCCTCCTCCTTGGATGCTGCCTGACCTGCTGTGCTTTTCCAGCAACACATTTTTCAACCCAAGTTAATAGGTTTATTAAGAAGGCATATAGTGTGTTGGTTTTCATTAGCAAGGGTTGAGTTTAAGAGCCGTGAGGTTATATTGCAGCTCATAAAGCCCTAGTTAGACCACACTTGGAATATTGTGTTCAATATTGTGTCGCCTCATCATAGGAAAGATGTGGAAGCTTTAGAAAGGGTGCAAAGGAGATCTACCAGGATGCTGCCTGGACTGGAGGCATGTCTGATGAAGAAAGGTTGAGGGAGCGAGGGCTTTTCTCATTGGAACAAAGAGGATGAGAGGTGACTTGATAGAGGTATACAAGATGATGAGAAGCTTAGGCAGAGTGGATAGCTAGCCACATTTTCCCAGACAAAAATGGCTGTCACGAGGGTCATAATTTTAAGTTGATTGGAGGAAGGTTTAGGGGACATATCAAAGGGAGGTTCTTTACACAGAGAGTGGTGGGTGTATGGAATGAGATAATTACCATTCTATTATCTCAGTGGTAATAGAGTGAGATACATTAGGGACATTTAAATGGCTCTTGGATAGGCACAAGGATGATAGTAAAATGAAGGGTATGTAGGTTAGCTTGATCTCAGAACAGTGCAGCACAGTACAGGCCCTCGATGTTGTGCTGACCTCTTATCCTACTCTATGCTCTATATGACAATAATAAATGAAATAAAATAAAATCAAAGAAAGCATTGCAAGTAATTCTCTAATCCTTATTCACTTCCAGGCTTTGAGAACTCATGATCCAGACTTGCAGTTTCAGTGAAACATGAACAAACTGTTCCTGAATAGATTGATGTTGGTCCCTTTCCTGCACAATGCATCTTACTTTAGTTGTTTGATTTAATGTTGACTCGATGGCCTCCGCTCCATTTGCCTGAGCGAATAGATTCTGACAGTCTGGCGTTTTCTGGAGAATTATCATCTGCTCTTTATTGGTGTCTGGAGGACACTATGCTCTTACATTATGAGATCAAGTAGCTAAAAAGAAACATTCCCAATGGTGCTGCAGAAAGAAAAAGAATCAGTAGTAAGTTCTTGTTCAACCTGAGAAAATTATAGGTGTTGTCATCAAGTGCATTAATAGCTATAAAGTAGTTATTATTTATAATCTGAAAGCTCTTCTTCCTAATTGTTCATCTTGTTGATACAAAAGGATCAATTTTACAAAAGACTGTTGTTAGCAGGGCCCTATTTCATTTGAGGTTCATTAATGGTCAGATAGTTGTGACCAGTATACTCATCATTTGCTGATCGACATGTTTGAGAAGTGAGGCTTGTCACTGGTAAATCATATAAGTAAATCTAAGCTATTCTGATGGGTCGAACCGGGAAAAAACATGATACTTTTTTTTCTGTGAATCAATAAGCAGTTCATATGGTTGGAGGACATGTTAGAAAAGTAAAGCAAAACTCTCCAACCTTTCGGCTTTTGTCAACATTTCCTTTTCCATTTCTATTCAACTCATGTGTTACATCTGATGTTTTGGTTTTTCTCAGTTCCTGTAATTAGCTTCTCCTCAATATCAAAGATGTGAGCAATGTGTGGCAATGGTTTGAGACTAATGAGAAATTGATGTAAAACTCTGCAAGTTAACCACTTCTAGAATATCTTTGGAAATTCTACACCAAATATTGCTGAAGTTTATCATCTTGTGCTCCTTAGGATGAACACAGGGATAGATAAATGTGAGGTATTGAATTTTGTAAAGTCAAATTAAGGTAGGAGTTTCATGGTGAATGGTGGGGACTGACTGAGTGTAGTGGAACAGAGGGACCTGGAGTTCAAGTGCACGATTCTCTGAAACTGGAGGCCCAGGTACACAGGGCAGTGAAGAAGGCTTTTGGCACATTGGCCTTCATCAGTCAGGGCATTAAGTATAGAAGTTGGGAAGTTATGTTGCAGTTGTACAGGACGTGGCGAAGCCGCACTCAGAGTATTGTGTTCAGTTTTGGTCACCTTGCTATAGGAAGGATATTATTAAACGGGAAAGAGTGCAGAGGAAACTTACAAGGATGTTGTCAGGACTCAACGGTCTGAGTTATAGGGAGAGATTTGACAAGCTAGGACTTTTTCTTTAGAGCGTAGGAAACTGAGGGTAGATCTGATAGACATGTATAAGATGGCATGAATAGGGTGAATGCACTCAGTCTTTTTCCCAGGGTTGGGAAGTTGAGGACTAGAGAGCATCAGTTTAAGGCTAGAGAGGAGAGAATAAAAGGGAACTTGAGAGGCAATTTTTTTACACAGAGGGTGGTACTCATATGGAATGAGCTACCGGCAGAAGTGGTTGAGGTGGGTATGTTAACATTTAAAAGGCATTTGGACAAACACATGGATAGGAGAGATTTAGAAGGATATGGGCCAAGTGCAGGAGAATGGGGTTAGCGTGGATGGACATTTTGGTCAGCATGGACCAGTTTGGTCCTAAAGGCCTGACTCCATCCTGTAGGACTCTGTGAATCTATGACAGCAAACTTCAAACTTTCATGACAATTTATACTCCAGCAGTAGGTATTTTCTGAATCGACCTGTTCAAAGATGTTATGACACACCTCTGGAGTAAACGAGACTTAAAACCTAGGCTTTCTGATTCAGATGTAGGAATACTGCAACACAAGAGGTCCCACAGTCCAGGGGTAACAAGTACTCATTAAAGGCCTTACATTCCTCTACATCATATTTCAAACTGATCATTATCTAAGAAGCAATCAACGCCCCCAAACCACTGGCTGCAAGTTGTTTTTCACCAATCTGCATTCAGAGATGTTTGCTTATCTCACTGAGAACACCTACCTCTGGAATGTCAACAATGTCTTTCGAGTTTTCTTTGAGAGCTCAATGTTACAGGCAAGTTTACATTTTGAAGCACAAATGCATCCTTGTCATCCAACAGCTAACTGTAATTCTAGAGGGGAAAGGCACCAAATTAATGCAGAGAAGCAAAACTAAAGGGTGCACTGTTATTGGTCAGATTGTATCACCAGTAAAGGCATCTCAATTCTTTGGCTGCACTTAACCCACTAATACTCCCAAATATATTCAATCTCAATAGCCTTGCCTATTTGATCCTTTCTTTCAAAGGTTACTTTTTCATAACATTTGTGAAGGTACATTCCAAAACGTTTCCAATTGCAGGTTACAAATAATTCAACTTTTCGGCATTTGGCATGTTGCACTCTAAGTTGCCTCAATGAAATTAGAATACGTTTGATATTTACAATGCAGTTCCCTCTTTTGCCTTGTTACCTTCAAGTTAGGAGGTGGCATCTTCATATTTTGCTGTAGTTTATGAGACACCCAGTCTTGGACATAATTTCTAAACACACATCTCTCAAATTTGTATTTGTGGCCTCTAATTTCTCTCCACCTTGATGTCCAGTTGTAAAGTCTTCGTAAAGTTGTCAAAATTTCATAAGCCTTGATATAAAAATATGTGCAAAAGATCAAGAAAATCCCATGTGCCGAGTGATGTATTGTGTACCTGATTTAAGTAAGAGGTTACTATCAATGGTACATTGTGTGTATAATTGTATCATAGCTGAGGGGGATGCAGGGGCAGTAATGATAGCCTGTTGATGCTGGCAGTCAGAATGGTTTGTAATATTTCTCTGTTGGAGAGGTAGCTGTAGGTAGTGGGCTTTATGGCAGATACTGGGTGACAGTAAGTGAGTTCACTTCTGTTATTTTTGATGGTTAAATGTGATGTAACTCATAACAATTAGATTGAAAGAAAATCGTGATGTACAATTATTTTTAGAGCTCTGTCTCTATCATATTTAATAGGTAACATTATATTTTCCATTTATGCAAATCAATTTCTCATTAAAGCATTCATGAGCTTAATGTCTGCCTGTTAGACGGCCTTGTATGCACAACGATTACCATTAGCTTCTTCAATTATATCTCCATTAATGTTGTGCTTGTGGCAATTTGTTCATGTATTTACACAGACACATTTATTGTTGTTTCTGCAACCCATCTTGGGGTGAGTACATATATTGACTTTAATAAGTATAATATATGGAAGATATTGAAACATGCTCCCATTTTAGGAATGATGGGCTGATTTGCCAAGGAGTGGCAATCACACACAAATTCCCATTTCCTTTCTTTTAGAAAGCAGGGTGCTCTGTATTTCTGAGAGGAGATTCTCTTCTTCAGAAATGCAGAACCATACTTGCATTCTGATGGCTCCTTTGCAGTGCAGAACTGTCAGAGGAAGGCAAACCCAACCCCCTTTCACGGTAGTGAGGTGCAGTATTCTGAAATGTAAAGACCCTGACAACCACTTTGACAGCTGCCATTAAACTATAACTGCATGAGGTTAGGATGGGAGGGTAGGTTGCCAGATGGGTAAGTGGGAATGGGGTACCAAGTAAGTAGACTTCCAGGTAGCTAGGATACCAAGTAGGAAGGGTGCCATCTAGGGAGCGGGTAGGTTTTGGGAGTGGGATGCCAGATGTAGGGGTGTAGGTGACAGGGCTGTAGGGTGGGAAGGTGCCAGTTAAGTAGGTGCCAAGTGACAGGCTTTGGGTGCCAGATGGTAAGATGGCAAGGTAAGTGATGCAGTGGTCAAAGTGATCAAATGAAAGAGAGAAGCATATATATAGTGCCAGTCATGGCCTCAGCATGACCTCAAAGTTCTTTATATCTCATGAATTAAAGGTGTTGCTATAACGTCAGAAGGTAATTGGGGCACAGCAGGCTGATTAATGAATAAATAATCCATGTTAAAGATCTTAGCTGAGAGACAAATGTTGACCAGAACATTGGCACTACCCCTACCCCCCGACACTCGATCTTATCTCAATAGAGCTGTGGGATCTGTGATGTCTGCCCAAGGGCGGATGGTTTAACATCTCATCGGAAAGATGGGGATTCAGAAGTCATTGAGTAAGCCAGGATGGAATTATTTCTTTCTTAGTCTGCCTCTCAAGTTTTGGAAGACTGGTTTCTGCTCAACAACATAGAATATGATTTAAGGAGCCACAGGACCACATCTCACAAATCACCGGATTTCCTTGAGAAAATGGCCCTAAATTAATGGATGAGGTTTCTCTGATGGTTATAATTTACTTACTTGGTTTGTCAGATGTCCTCGCTAACTTTCTGCATGTCAGCTTTAAATGCAGGGTTAATTGTAACTTAATTGGCTGAAATAGAGATTGGTTTGACAAGGGAATGTGATGCTGAGTGGAAAATGGGACAATGGGGTTGGCTAAGACTGGGGGTTGTCTGTAAGCAGTGGCACTCCACAAGGATCTGTTAAATTCTCCAGTAAGATTCACAAACAGCTCAGATGAGAATCCTTCCAGTAGTATGATCATGTTACTGGAAAGATTCTCATCTGAGCTGTTTATTGCAATAGTCAGTGACCAGATAGCAAGTCTGGTGTGTATTGGTAACGTTCTGAAGGGATTTAATGGATAAGATAGTAGAATGGTTAAGTTACTGGACCAGTAGTCCAGAGAATATGGGCAGATCCTTGTTTTTATTGAGACTAAAAGTGGGTGGTGGGCCCACAAACAGGAGGGATTTCCACTCAGAGGAGGGTGTTCTCATGTAATTACATGGTTCATTCCAGGATAAAGTGCTGAATTTCATGGGTGGGCAAGCATTAAGTTCCAATGTCCACCAGGAAATTCCAAGCTTGAAGTTCCTGGTACCCCATATATAAACCAGTTTCCTCCAGTTTCACCAGCTTCCTCATTTCCCCTTCCCCCACGTCACCCTAGTTCCAATCTTCCAGCTCAGCACCGCCCTCATGACCTGTCCTACCTGCCTATCCACTCCACCCACTTCTCTGACCTATCACCTTCATTCACCTATTGTAGTCTATGCTATCCCCCCCATTCACCTATTGTACTCTATGCTACCTTCCCCCACCCTCCTCTCTGACTTATCACCTCCATCCCCACCCGCACTCACCTATTGTACTCTATGCAACCTTCTCCCCACCCCTATCCCCTCTCATTAATCTCGCCACTCTGCAGGCACCCTGCCTCTATTCCTGATGAATGGCTTTTGCCCAAAACGTCGATGCTACCTGACCTGCTGTGCTTTTCCAGCACTACTCTAATCTAGAGCTCATATATAAAGGTCACTGATACGACGCGTCACTGTCTGCAGACCAGGATCATCAGAAAATCAGCACTCAGCTCCCCCTCTCTCAAAAATAAAGGTAAAACAGCGACACCAGAGAGACTATCTGTTGGGTATGTGCAAGGGGTATCACTCTCTGCTAGGGATATACAAGGGCATCACTGTCTGCTGGGTATGTACAGGAGTGTCACTCTCTGCTGGGGATGTACAGGCATGTCACTCTCTTCTGGAGATGTACAGGGGCTTCACTCTTTGCTGGGAATGTACAGGGGATTCACTCTCTGCTGGGGATGTACAGGGGCTTCACTCTCTGCTGGGGATGTACATGGGCTTCACTCTTTTCTGGGGATGTACAAGGGCTTCACTCTCTGCTGGGAATGTACAGGGGCTTCACTCTCTGTTGGGGATGTACAGGGGCTAGACTCCTACAACCTGAGCAATGGATACATTCATTTACTGGCCAGGTCAGGTTCGGGGGTGTGTAAGGACATTTGATCTCCCTCCAGGTGCCCCACCCCTTCAAGGGGTGAGGAAGGTTCCATTTTGCCCCGACTAGGAGGAAGACAGGTACTTGGGATGTGTGAGCTAGATCGATCGCCTTGCAAATGTAAGAAGTCATAGCCCACAAAAGACTATAGGTATCTCTCTCCATTAGAGAGAGAGAGAATTGGTTTGGTACAGCTGCTAGGTAAGCACTGCACACAACATGGGACAGGGGGAAGTTATAGGAACTCCTACAATTGCCATAGTCAGTATGAGGATTAAAGCTGTGCTGTTGCCTTTATTCTGTACAATGCTCTAATTCTCTGGCCTGGGCGGCATGGTGGTTCAGTGGCTAGCCTCATAGCGCTAGGGATCCGGATTCGATTCCAGCCTTGGGTGACTGTCTGTGTGCAGTTTGCATGTTCTCTCTGTGTCTCTGTGGGTTTCCTCCCACAATCCAAAAATGTGCAGGTTAGGTGAATTAGCCATTCAAAATTGCCTACAGTGTTTCAGAATGTGTAGGTTAGGAGCATTAGGGTTAGGGGTAAACATAGAGTAATAGGTTCTGGTTAGTTTACTCTCAGAGGGTCAGTGTGGACTTGTTGGGCTGAAGGGCCTGTTTCCACACTGTAGAGATTCTATGGTAACTGAGCTAACTAACCTTCACTTCAAGAATGGGTAGTGTTGTCAAGCAGGGACACCTAGAGTTTCAGGTACACAGTTCTTGAAAGTTGCGTCACAAGTTGGTTAAGATAATGTTTAGCACACTTGCCTTGATTGCTCAGCCCATTGAGTATAGGAGTTATGACATCATATTGAAGGTGCTGAGGTGATTTCTGGTGGACTGGAGACAGTTCTGGTCACTCTGCTATGGAAAGATAAATTGGACAGGGTTCAGAAATGATTTCAAAGATGTTGCTAGAGAGTTTGAGTTAAAGGATAGGTTGGATAAGCTGGGAATTTTTTCATTGGAGTGTAGGAAGTTGAGGGGTGACATTATAGAGGTTTATAAAATCATGAGGGGCATAGAAAAAGTGAATAGCTACGGCCTTTTCCCTAGGGTGGGGGAGTTCAAAAGTAGAGGGCATATTTTAAAGAGGAGAGGAGAAATGTTTCAAAGGCACCTGAGGGGCAACCTTTTTTACACAGAGGATGGTTCATGCATTCTACCACTTCTGCCAGAAGAGGTGGTAGAAAGCAGATACAGCTACATTTAAAAGACATTTGGACAGATACATGAATAGGAAAGGTTTGGAGGGAGACGGGCCACATGCAGACAAAGTGGGACTAGTTTAGATTGGGAAATTTGGTCGTCATAGACAAGTTGGACTGACGGGGCTGTTTCTGTGCTGTATGATTCTATGACGCGAACAAAACTGAGTCAACTTAGGCCAGCAGCAAAGACTAAGAATTGCAGATGATCTCTCAGCAAGTTATATAGAGAATGGCCTGATGGGATCTGGCAAATGCAGCACGGTATTGGCCTATTGGAAATGGAATCTCAATACAAGATGGTGTTCTGTTGTTCGGATTCAGAATAATCAAACGCAGAAAGAACCTCCTGGGGAGATACCTGATGGTCACATGGCAATGGAGAAGTATAAGTACAGAGAACTTCACTTGCTGGCAGGTACAGCAATGTGAATATTGGAGATTAATGTCAACATTGAACTTAAACAAACAGCTCCCACCCACAATTTGTGATGATGGTGGGGAGCCTGACTAATTCCTAAAGTTATGGGCCTTTCTAGCAGAAAAAAAGGTCACTCTACAGAGGTATTAAGGAAAGGGGGTTTCTGTCAGAGTACAGTGTATTGAATCCATATCTTGTACTGTATTGAATCGAATTTTCATGATGTTGAATGAAAAGAAGGTAAAAATATGTCTTTCACTGAGTGTAAAAGTCAATTACATTCCTGTACATCAAGCATCAGCTTTAGGTTTCCATCAACATTCTTGAAGAAGTTGAAAGCTTTTTGCCTCAGGCTGCCCTCATGCCCTGAGCATGGGCAAACTCTAATAAACATTGAGGGCAATCTGGCCTTGATCAAATGTCTACACTTTACAACCGGGGTCACTGGAAGGTGTTGCGCACCAAAAATCCCAATGAATCTCCTTCTTCTAACTCTAGGCTCTGCGCACACCTTCCTACTAGTCTGCCTGAGAGCAGTGAGTTTGTAACAGACTGAGCGAGGGAATGCTTTGACTCTGAGGGGCTCAGCTATTTACTGGGCCAAGGAAGATGGCAAGGAGTGGGAGGAAAGTACTTTAATGTATCGTGCTGTTCGGCCACAGTGCAAAGTACAACAGACCAGTATCTCTGGCACTTGAAATTCCTAATTTATCTTCAAGGAAAAACCCACAAATCAGCTCAAGTGACTATGATGCTGAATAATTTCACAGTTTTAATCGTCAAAGCTGCTGTCAGCATCTAAAACTCATAAAAAAACAGTAAGAATTTACCAGGAGATTGGAATACCCCTTATCACACATTTCAAAAGTCCCCAGGCTATATGAGGACTTCTGGATCTTTCATGAATATAGGAAGTAGAAACATTATTGAAGACATGTTGTCCTGTGTGTATAGCCATCTGGTTTCAAATTTATTCAGAAATTCTGACTTCATGGGGAAATCAGAGCTTAAAAATGTACCGATTTAATTCTTCCAATCTTCAAGCTCTCCTTTTCTGAAGGTTCTGACTCAGACTAACACAGTCTTGCTATGTCCTTTCAAAAGATTTCTTTATGTAGGAATCTAGAAAGTAGGATCACTTTAATTTCCTGCCCAAAATCCACAAACCTGAATGCCCCGGCCGACCCATTGTCTCAGCCTGCTCCTGCCCCACCGAACTCATCTCCGCATACCTTGACACGGTTCTGTCCCCTTTAGTCCAAGAACTCCCCACCTACATTTGGGACACCACCCACACCCTCCACCTCCTCCAGGATTTTCGCTTCCTCGGTCCCCAACGCCTTATCTTCACGATGGACATCCAGTCCCTGTACGCCTCCACCCCCCATCACGAAGGACTCAAGGCCCACCGCTTCTTCCTTTCCCGCCACACCAACCAGTACCCTTCCACTGACACCCTCCTTCGACTGACTGAACTGGTCCTCACCCTGAATAACTTCTCTTTTCAATCCTCCCACTTCCTCCAAACTAAAGGAGTTGCCATGGGCACCCGCATGGGCCCCAGCTATGCCTGTCTCTTCGTAGGATATGTGGAACAGTCCATCTTCCGCAACTACACTGGCACCACCCCCCACCTTTTCCTCCGCTACATCGATGACTGTATCGGCGCTGCCTCGTGCTCCCACGAGGAGGTTGAACAGTTCATCAACTTTACTAACACCTTCCATCCTGACCTCAAATTCACCTGGACTGTCTCAGACTCCTCCCTCCCCTTCCTAGACCTTTCCATTTCTATCTCAGGCGACCGACTCAACACAGACATCTACTATAAACCGACTGACTCCCACAGCTATCTGGACTACACCTCCTCCCACCCTGCCCCCTGTAAAAACTCCATCCCATATTCCCAATTCCTTCGTCTCCGCCGCATCTGCTCCCAGGAGGACCAGCTCCAACACCGCACAGCCCAGATGGCCTCCTTCTTCAAGGACCGCAGATTCCCCCCAGACGTGATCGACGATGCCCTCCACCGCATCTCCTCCACTTCCCGCTCCTCCGCCCTTGAGCCCCGCATCTCCAACCGCCACCAAGACAGAACCCCACTGGTTCTCACCTACCACCCCACCAACCTCCGTATACAACGTATCATCCGCCGTCATTTCCGCCACCTCCAAACGGACCCCACCACCAGGGATATATTTCCCTCCCCTCCTCTATCAGCGTTCCGCAAAGACCACTCCCTTCGTGACTCCCTCGTCAGGTCCACACCCCCCACCAACCCAACCTCCACTCCCGGCACCTTCCCCTGCAACTGCAGGAAATGTAAAACTTGCGCCCATACCTCCTCCCTCACTTCCCTCCAAGGCCCCAAGGGATCCTTCCATATCCGCCACAAGTTCACCTGTACCTCCACACACATCATCTATTGCATCTGCTGCACCCGATGTGGCCTCCTCTACATTGGGGAGACGGGTCGCTTACTTGCGGAACGCTTCAGAGAACACCTCTGGGACGCCCGGACCAACCAACCCAACCACCCCGTGGCTCAACACTTTAACTCTCCCTCCCACTCCACCGAGGACATGCAGGTCCTTGGACTCCTCCACCGGCAGAACATAACAACATGACGGCTGGAGGAGGAGCGCCTCATCTTCCGCCTGGGAACCCTCCAACCACTAGGGATGAACTCAGATTTCTCCAGTTTCCTCATTTCCCCTCCCCCCACCTTGTCTCAGTCGGTTCCCTCAACTCAGCACCACCCTCCTAACCTGCAATCTTCTTCCTAACCTCTCCGCCCCCACCCCACTCCGGCCTATCACCCTCACCTTGACCTCCTTCCACCTATCACATCTCCATCGTCCCTCCCCCAAGTCCCTCCTCCCTACCTTTTATCTTAGCCTGCTTGGCACACTCTCCTCATTCCTGATGAAGGGCTTATGCCCGAAACGTCGAATTTCCTATTCCTTGGATGCTGCCTAACCTGCTGTGCTTTAACCAGCAACACATTTTCAACTCACTTTAATTTTAAACAGCCTCATTTCTCTGTCATGTAATCTCAGTCATGTGAGAAGCAATGGATGCCTATAGAATTTACAGGGAGCATCTGACCTCACAGTAAGCTGTGACATGTACTCTGTGCCTAGTTGATGTGGCTGGTGCTAATCACAACACTGGCTCCTCATACTTTCCTGTTTAAATCCCCCTTTCCTCCGGTCTCTCTTAGTTTCTGGTCTTCCTCTGCCATTGCTGTACCTCTCCACTTCTCCATTTATCCCTTCCTCTCTCATAGCTGCTCCTTGGTCAATAGCTGATCTTTTTATTTTTGTTGGTAGATATTATGAAGCAATATTTTCAGCGTTGTTATGATACACTTCCGGGGCAGGTGTGACCTGAACCCAAGCCTTCTGGCTTAGAGGTAGGGATGCTACCACTGCATTATAAGAATCTTATTTTGGTATATATTCTCCCTAAGACTTCTTTCTTTGCTCGGTGTCCCTTACATCCTCCTCTCTGAGCTCTGCCTGTCACAACTCTGATGTACTGTCCTTTCATAACCTCCACTTTTTCCAGCTTCTTGTCATGGCCTGGTGTGACAACACTGAAGAAGTTCAACACCATCTAGGGTGGAGCAGGCCACTTTATTGGCAGCACATCCACCATCTTCATCATTCACTTCTTCCTTCTATAAGAACACATGAATTAGGAGTAGGAGCAGCATGTTCAGTCCCTCTGCCTCATTCAGTGAGATGACGGCTGATCTGATTGTAATCCTATTCCCACCTATTCTTGATAACCTTTCACCTCTTTGCTTAATAAGCATATATCTACGTCTGCCTTAAAAATATTCAAAGACTCTTCAGGTAGAGAATTTGGATGACTTGAAACTGTCTAAAAGGTTCCCATATCCCATGAGTGAATTAAGATGCAATCTCACCAGTGCCCTTTATAATTGAAACATAACCTCCCTACTTCAATATTTAATTCTGCTCATGATATATGTTAGAAATCTACTAGCTTTATATTTGCATTTTTACCATGAGCAATTCATACACGAAGATACCCAAATCCCTCTGCATCTCAGAGCTCTGCAAGCTCTCACCATTTAGGTAATAAGCTTCATTTTTATTCTTCTTATCAAAATGTACAATTGCACATTTTCCCACATTGTACTCCCATTTGTCACATCTCACCATTTGTATATTTTTGTAGCTTCCCTATATCTTCTTCACAACTTACTTTTCCACTTGCTTTGTGTTATCAGTAAATTTGATGTGCCATCCAGACCTCATCTAAGTCACTTACTTAAATTGTAAGCAGTTGAGGCCCAATTCCAATCCCTGAGGCATACCACACATTACATCTTCTCAAAGCAGACCAGTGCCTCTACTTTCTCAGATGGCTAAGGAAATTCAGCAGATCCACAATGACTCTTACCCATTTTTACTGACATACCATAGAAAGCATTCGGATACACAGCCTGGTATGGCAACTGCTCTGCTCAAGACAACAAGAAATTACAGAGAGTTGTGAATGTAGCCCAGTTCATCACGAAAATAGCCTTCATCCATTGTCTCCATTGATATTTCTCACTGCCTCAGTAAAGCAGCAAACATAGGCAAAGACCCCTCCCACCCCAGTTATGCTCTCTTCCACCCTCTTCTGTTGGGCAGAAGATACAGAAGTTTGAAAACATACACCAACAGATTCAAGAACAGCTTTTTCCTCACTGCTATCAGACTTTTGAACGTACCTCTCCTACATTAAAATCAATTTTTCACTGCACCTTCTCTGTAGCTATAGCACTATATTTTCCATTCTGTTCTATTACCCTGATGTACTTATGTAAGGTATGATTTGTCTGGATTGTGCAATAATGAATATATTTTACTGTATCTCAGGACATGTGATGATAATAAACCGAATCAAATCTTTGCCTCCTGCTAAGCAGAGATTCTTCTGTCCAAATATGTTACACCTCTCCACCCCCCACCCCTCATACCATGAGGATTTATTTTCTGTGATAAACTTTGATGTGACACTTTTTCAAATGCTTTCTGGAAATCTAAGTGCAATGCCTCCTCCAATTCTCCTTTACCCATTTCTGATATATCCACGAAAATCTCCAATTTTGATTTCCCTTTCACAAACCATGTTGACTCTGCCTGATTGCCTTGAACTTAACCCTGGTGCCCTGTAAGAAACATCTTTAATCATAACTTCGGACATCATCTGTATGACGGTTGTTAGGCTTAACTAGCCTGTAGTTTCCTGCTTTCTGACTCTCTCCCTTTGAGAATAAAGGGATTACATTCGCTATCTTCTGATCAAATGGGACTGTCCCTGAATCGATGATGTTTTGGAAATTAAAGCCAAGACATAAACTATGTCGCTTGCCATTTGTTTTAAAACCCAAGCATAAAGTCCATCGGGACTTGGGTTCTTGTCAGCCCGCAGTTCAAACAATTTGCTTAGAATACTTCTCTTGTGACTGTGATTTGCCTGAGCTCCTGACTTATCACTGTTTCTGCAATGTTACTTGAATCCTTTATAGTGAAGAATGATGCAAAGTACCTGGTTTGGTTCATCTGCTCTCTCTTTACTTCCCATTATTAATTTTCCAGTTTCAATTTCAATAGGACCAACGCTCACTTTGTTTATTCTTTTTCTTCATTTAATATTTGTAGAGATTTAATTTTATATTTATGGCTTCCTTTCTCTTGCACTGTAATGTTTCCCTCATTAATATTTTGGTCACCCCTGACAGACAATGAGGACAGCACCAACAAGATGCACTGCAGAAACTCACCAGGGCTCCTCCAATAGCACCTTCCAAACCTGCGACCTCTACCACCTAGAAGCTATGGACAGTAGATGTATGGGAACACCACTACCTTCCAGTTCCCCTTTAAACTACACACCATCCAGACTTGGAACCTGCCATTCCTTTCTTGTTGTTGGGTCAAAGTCCTGGAACTCACTTCTAAACACCTGAAGTGTCCTTACAACCTGATATCTGCAGCAATTCAAGGCAACTTAACTTCATTTTCTTCTAGGTAGTTGGAATTGATTATAAACACTAGCCTAACCGGGCCAATCACATCCTATGAATGAATAAAACAGATGTTTTGTTATTTTTTTGGTTTACTATGGCATAATAGAGCTGAAGGGCAATGCCTAAATTTAATGTTACTGAAAATGCTAACTGGTACAAAGTTTGCAATTCACCCATAGAAACAGATGACAGATGCCCAGGGAAACTAGGGCAAGGAATATATTTGCCCTCAGATGGGTGGTGGATACTATCGCACCCAGAGAATCATGACCTAAACTTGGCCTGTCCTCATGAAATTGGACACAAACAACATGCTTGCATTGGAGTCTCTTTGAAGCCTCCAATGACAGATCTCTTTACTGCAAACAGGGGAACCAGGCTGAGGGGAGAGACTTTCAACCTATAGATGAATGGAAATGTTGGAGAAGGGTGGCTTATAAAATGAAGTGAAATATTGTGAATATTCCTTGCAATCAGTGCTTTGAGGAATGTGATCTTCATAAACAGATCACATACAAATTTGCATGTTAATTGAGTGGTGCCCATTTCCTTCTAGATACAGCATGTAGATCACAGAGCAAGTGTGAGCACATACTTATAAGGGTTGGTCGTGACATTACCTAGCTGGCTGTTAAAAATTAGTAGTTTAAACTGACGGTTTGTGATAGCTAATAAGCAGGGATTTGCGGTCAGGAGAAGTGCCCAACTAAAGCAAATGGGAATCGCGTCAATTTATACAGAGGGAGATTTGAAGACAACTCAGCATTCCCATGAGGCTACAGCTAGTCTGGTGACAGAAGAGACCAACAGTCCATCTGCTACTTCTTCACTTTAGATCTGTGATTGGCTCATTCCCTACTTCAAAATCACCACTGGTGACATCTTAGATTTTAGCTGTCCCTTCTGTTACCAGAGTGATTTGGGCTACCCGTTCTAGTTAGATGTATTCCAAGACCCTTCATCACGTGATCTCTCTCCCATGGTTCCTTCTAAATAGCCCAGAGATAACCAGATCCAGTTGTGTACAAGTTGGACTCTAACTAAAAGGATTGTGGACACCACACAACTGCCAAAAATAACTAGAGAATGTGTCACTCGTGTTATCATCCTCACTGCCTATTCAGACAAGTAATTTTGAATCAAATAACTAATCATTCAACGAGAATGAAAACAATGTACAATTCTGTTAACATCCTTCTGATGCATCTTTCAGGTTGCTTGACATAAATAATTTTTGACTGCTGGAGACTTTAGGGCACTTCTGGGCTCTTGGCAATGCTGTCTGTAGCTGTTTCCCGTCATTAAGGTATGTGTCTATGGCAACATGTGTATCCAATTACCTCAAAGCTGCTGTGTGCAGAGAAGTGATTTCAGAGCTGTTTCCTTCAGTGATCTTGTGTTGAAATTGATGGAAGTGGAAACAATGCACCCCACCCATCCATCTTTGACACGGATGTCAGTATCCCGGGCCTGTCTTGGTTATTTGTTCAAAATCAGTGTGCATTACCCCGAATACTGACGTTGAGTTTGTACCTTTTGACACTCCAGCTGTAAAGTGCTCCTAGGATAGAGGATTCTGGCGAGAATGGGAATTCCTTTCCATAACATGCACAATACCAGAAAGTTAGCTCTCAGGTCCTGGGGAAGGGAGAAACGCTGTGATGGTCCTGTGCGGCTGCTGAGAATGGGAAGGAAGTGAAGGCGTTGCTTCTGTGACTAGGAAAGGTCAGGACTGAGCTTTCAGGAGTGAGAAAGGAAAAGATAAAAGCTGGGGCTGGTTTGAAAACAACAATTTATATTTATATAGCAACTTGAGCATAACAAAACATTACAAAGTGTCTCACAAGAGGGTGACGAAACAAATTATGGCACTGTTGTAATATGGGTTTCTGTATTCTTCATACAAGTTCAGGCCAGACCTCAAAGTTTCTTTCCAACAATCTTCATTAACAACATATACATGATGACAAAGGCATTAGGGTTCCCTGCTTTGAGCTGCAACTTCTAATCTGTAATACGTGACCACTGAGGGCATTGTTACATTGGAGTATACCTCAAAAACTCATCTATGTGTTCCTTATGGGTATCAAGCCACATAAGGAGGCATTAGGTTAAATGAGCAAAAGCGTGACCATAAAAGTTGGCTCTAATACATGTCTTAAAGCAGGAACGGGAGGTCAGAGTGGAAACGGTGCAGTGAGTGAATTACAGGGCATGGGCAATGAAAATTGCAGCCACCAATGGTTAGGCACTTTTAATTAGAAATGCACACCAGGCAAGAATTAGGGGAGCACCAATTCCTCAGAGGGGTGTTTCTGAGCTGCAGGAGATTACAGAATTAGGGAGTGGCGAGGCCACTGATGGACTTGCGAACAGGGAGGAGACATTACTAGACCAGGAAACAAGACATGGCTTGCCCGGCAGTCGAAAAGCGTAGCACTGGAAAAGCACAGCAGATCAGGCAGTATCCGAGGAGAAGGAGAGTTGATGCTTTGGACATAAGCCCTGGTCCTTGGATGCTGCCTGACCTTCTGTGCTTTTACAGCGCCACACTTTTCGACTCTGACTTTCCAGCATCTGCAGTCCTCACTTTCTTCCATGGCTTGGCCAGGAGCTAGTAAAGATTATTGAGCATCAGGGATGATAAGGAATGGGATTTTCTATAAGTTTATATATATATATATATATATATTCATTTGGGGGATGTGGGAACATCTAGCTGGCCAGCATGTTTTTCCAGTTCCTAGTTGCTCATGAGAAGGTGGTGGTGGGCTGCCTTCTTGAACACATATAGTCCACATGCTGTAGGTAGACCCCTTATGCCATAGGAAGGGAATTCTAGGTTTTGACCCAGGACCCAAGTAACATATGGGCAGCAGTGTTTTGGATGATTTCAAGTGCTGAATTTGAGAGACTTGCAACCAGAAGTGCATTGGAATAGATTGTAGTCATGATTTGGAGATGTTGGTGTTGGACTGAGATGTACAAAGTTAAAAATCACACAACACCAGGTTATAGTCCAACAGGTTTAATTGGAAGCACTAGCTTTTGGAGCGCCGCTCCTTCATCAACCACCTGATGAAGGAGTGATGCTCCAAAAGCTAGTGCTTCCAATTAAACCTGTTGGACTATAACCTGGTGTTGCATGGCTTTTAACTTTGCATTGGAATAGTTGAGTTTAATGGTATTAAAAGTATGGATGAAGATTTCAGCACCAGATGAATTGAGACAGGTGTGAAATCGGACTATGTTACTGTCATGACAATAGTTTATAACCTTACAACCCAAACTAGAAACCTGGACAGACACCTGGCGACTATGGCAAGGACTGAATGACATCACAGGTCCTAAAAAGAGACAATGCAAGATAGCAGACGATGACACACCCCTCCCAGATCATCTCAACGCCTTCTAAGCTCGCTTTGAGCAGAGCTTGGCAGAAAGGTAACACCTATTCCGACAAGTCCGATCCCAACAGTCACTGCATCAGAGGTCAGATCAGTTTTCCTTCATGTGAATCCAAGTAAAGTGATAGGACCGATGGAGTACCAGGCTGTGCACTCAGAGCATGTGCAGATCAACTGGCAGAGGTCTTCTCGGACATCTTCAACCTCTCCCTGCAGCAGGCCCCTGTCCCTGCCTGCTTCAAGAGGACCAACATCATCCCTGTGCCTAAGAAGGCTCATGCAGCATATCTCAATGACTACCGCCCAGTGGCCCTAACTTCAATGGTCATGAAGTGCATTGAAAGGCTGGTCATGACATTAATCAACTTTGGCATGACGGCGAATACCTTTGCCAACGTTTATAGATGCACCATCGAGAGCATTCTGTCTGGATGTATCACTACCTGGTATGGCAACTGTACCATTCAAGATCAGAGACAGTTGCAGAGAGTGATGAACTCAGCCTGGACAATCCCAAAGGCCAACCTCCTATCTATAGAATCCAACTACCAGGCCTGCTGTCAAGGAAAGGCCGCCAGCATTCTCAAAGATCCATCCTACCCTGGCAATGTTTTTCTACAATGTGAACACACGCACCAGCCGGAACAGTTTCTACCCTACTGTTGTGAGAATACAGAATGGACCCACAAACTCTTAACATTCGCCTGTACCTGTGTTTTTGTTTTTGCCGCTGTTTACCTATTATTCACTTCTCTATGTAACTCTATGATCTGCGTGTATTGCTCACAAGACAAAGCTTTTCACTGTGCCTCGTGACAATAAATTTAATTCACAATTCACTACCTATGGATAGATTACCTTTTTATGTAAGACAGGTTTTTTTCTGCTGAGAATGAAACTCATTAACTGTCTGGAAAAATCCCCATGTGCATTGTACTCAGCCTTGAGAGAAACCCTGGAATATCGTAACATCCTAGAAGGATGTTAAGGAATTTCACAGGAACTTTAAAGAAAGTGATGCAATGCAAAATCCTGCCCAATCGCCTGTGAGTTACATCCAAAGTCTGTGGATGTGGTGCAATATAATATAATAGTCTGGGTGAAAGATATGTCTGTGTTTTCCCTGCAGGAATACACAAGAGAAATAGTTAGAAACTGAACACACTTCTCTGATTGCTGGAACCAAGTTGCCAGTTAAAAGCCACAGTCAGACAGGAAACTGAAAAGTTCCACTCAGCAAATCTGCAGAACTCAGAATTTTCAAACTAACTGCTCAAATACGAGAGTCAATGGCACCAGAATTAATCAACTTAAACTCTTCCGTGTTTTATCACCTTGTCCACATGGATAAACCAAAGCCTGATTTGTATATCTTTTTTACCCATGATGTTTTTGCTTGCTGCCATGGACGCCCTGTGTCCATGGGTATTGCATTTTATTTTACCTCACATTTTAGTGACTATCAAATTCACCCTCTCTTGAACTCAACAAAACCTTGTTACATTTGAAACATAACTACATAGGAACCTGAAAAGGTATTAATGAGGAAAGGGCTTCTTTGTTTTAAATTAAGAGACCAACAGAACAGGGCGATGGGGTTTGAGTAAAGAAGGAAGCCAGTTCCTCCCTCTTCTCCTCGGATCATGACGAAATAGGAATTCTCATCAGGGAGTGGCCTTAACATTACAAAAGTGGAAATAGGTGGTCTCAGCGAGGGAATGAAATTGGAAGGTGATTCCAAATCAAGTACAACATCAGACTGGGCTACTCCCAGACTGTTGCCAGAGAGAGGGCTGAAGTCAGTCACTAGCGAATAGCGTTCAGGGAAAGGAAGTGAAGTTTAGTTGTTTTGTGGGAGGAAGACAAGATCAAAGGTCAGAGTGCACTTTGGGAATGGGGTAAGAAATGTTCAGCAGAGGGTAGGAAGTGTGAGTAGAAAGTGGCGGGGGGGGTTGTTGGAATAAATTTGAAGCAAGAACAGAAGCCCAGAGCAGTCTTATTGTTTAAAAAAAAGGCACATACTCAGATGCAGTACATATTAGATGTCTGACGCTGATACAACTTACATAGCAAGACGTTTAAAAACACTTTTTATTTTTCAATATCCTGCAGTGGGGAGAGGTCTAGTCAGAGACAATTGGTGGGTGGGATTAGGGGAAACAGGGAATTGGGTGGAATATGTCAGTGATTGCCAACCTGCAAGGATCTGGGCTATGAGGCTGTTGTCAGCTTATACTGGCAGGTGTCCATGTTGACATTGTTGAATAAGACCCATTCCAGAACCTCCTGTAAATTAATCTATGACAATTACACTGATAATGATGATGAAAGACATGTTGTTGTACAGTAGCCTGGCCCGGTTAGGCAGCTGAGCCAAAACAAAGGTATTAAAATGTACGTTCCTATGTTAAAACATTGAAAAGATTTGACTGTGTAACCCACAGCTTTTCAGTACCTGACAAAATTGAGTTAAAAATGTAGGACTGCAGAAGATGGGGGTGTAATTGGCAGGCCTTGGAACCCCCTCCCCATCACCAAGCACGAATGGTAAAGTCTGAGGAGACTCCTCCTCCCACCCTTTTAGAAATTTGTGCCTCATTTCCATGATGCAGGAGCATCTTTGGAAAACAGTGAGCACCTTGCCCAGTAAAAGTAGTATTGAACTACAATCCACTGTAACTCTGGAAGCAACCTCACGAGAAGAGGGGGGCAGGAGGCTGACTGTGGGGGAGTTAATCTGTGCTTAGTCACTGGGGCAGGCCGGGTGGATTGGTTGGGGTGGGAGAGGATATTTGTGTCCAATGTCGAGGAGGTTTTGAAGGGAGTGAATGGAATCTTGGGAAATGGAAGCTGGAAGGCACTAGGATGCCAACCTGCATGTTTTTGATGTGAGGAATGCGATAAATAAAGAACAAAAAAAAATTGTTGATCTCAAGCTGCTGAGAGACTTCACTTCAATCTTAGAAGGTCTGGTTTCTCCAAATGCACAGGCACAAACAGAGGGCACCTCAGAAAGAAATGAGGTCCTCTCAACAGAATAATAAAAAAAAAGTGGATGCTGGAAATCTGAAACAATAATTGAAATTGCTGGAGCAACTCAGCAGGTCTTTTTATTCATCATCATGAAAATTCGATTCAATACAGTGCATAATATGGATTCAATACACTGTACTCTGACAGAAACCCCCTTTCCTAATACCTTTGTAGAGTGACCCCTTTTGTGTTGGAAAGGCCCACAATCTCACCGTGTATGTGTGGGTTTCCTCCAGGTGCTCCGGTTTCCTCCCACAGTCCAAAGATGTGCAGGTCAGGTGGATTGGCCATGCTAAATTGCCCGTAGTGTTAGGTGCATTAGTCAGAGGGAAGTGGGTCTGGGTGGGTTACTCTTCGGAGGGTCGGTGTGGACTTGTTGGGCTGAAGGGCCTGTTTCCACACTGTAGGGAATCTAATCTAATCACGAATCTAATCTAATCAGGTCCTGCAGCAACTGTGGAGGGAAAGCAGAGTTAACATTTTGATTCCAGTGACCCTTTTTCAGAACCGATTGTAGCCAGGAAAAAGTTGGTATATATGCTGAAAGTGGAGTCAGGGAGGAGGGAGGAGTAAATGATAGGTGGAGACTTAGCTCAGAGAGAGGGAACAGTAGTCGGGCAAACAAAGGAATGGGTAATGATTAGCTTGGGAGAATCAGTAGCTGCCAGTGGGTACCATGAGTGGATGATGGGAGAGTTGAGTGTGGTAGCACCCCATGTGATGATTGGTGTGTGGTGGTTGGGAGAGGGACCTGGAAGAAGGTGGTCAGGCCCTAAAATTATTGGATTTGGTATTGAGTCCTGAAGGCTGCAAGGTCCCCAAGTGGAAAATGATATGTTTTTCTTCCAGCTTGTGTTGAGTTTCACTGAAGCACTGCAGCAAGCCTGAGAAAGAGATATTGGCCTGGGAACAGGGTGGTGTGTTGAAGTGACAGGCAACTGGAAGCTCAGGGTTATTTTTGTGGAAAGAATGTAGGTGTTTCACAAAATGGTCGCTCAATCTGCATTTCATCTCCCGGGTATAGAGGAGACCACATTGTGAGCAGTGAATATTTTAGACTAGGTCAAGTGAAGTGAAGGTAAATCGCTGGAAGGTATGTCTGGGACCTTGGATTGTGAGGAGGGAGGAGGTAAATGGACAGGTATCACTCAGGATCGCTCAATTGTATATGCAAATAGCCTTTTCAGTCAGACACACTTCACAATCAGATTCTGACCTTTGTCAAATGGGACCTTTCCAGTCATATTAAAGCACGTGGACCAACATAGCTTTAAATCATGAAATGTGTGCAAATCTGGCTGGGGCAGCTCTTATTGCCCATTCCTAATTACCCCTCAATTGGATGGCTTGCTAGACCATTACTGAGGGAGTTAGGAGTTAACCACATTGCTGTGGGATAGGAGTTAGATGTAGGCCAGACCGATAAGAAAGATGTTAGTGACCAAGATGGGTTTTCACAACAATGTCTTCCTTCATGCGAGCTTTTAATTCCAGATGTTTAGTTAAGTTAAAGTTTCACAATCTGTTATGGTGGGAAATGAACCCATGTCCTCACAGTATCGGGATTGCTTGTTCTGTGACATTATCACTACAACACTGCTTTCCTTTCCACTCTGGTTTGCTGTTTGCCTCCTCACCACAAGGTGATAGAACCAGAACTATTTGAGCATCTCACCAAGGATCCTTAGGCAGTACCTTCTAAATGCATCACCTTGAGAAGGACAAGGGTAGCAGTTTCATGGGAACACTCTCTTAACAGCATTGTGGGCGTCCTCCCAACTCACAGGCCTGCAACAGTTCAAGAAGGCATCTCAACACTATCTACGTCTGAGCAAATAGATATGGGTAATGAATGCTAGCCCAGCCAGTGACACCTCTGTGCTATGAATGGTTTAATAAAAGGTTATTTTAACCCTCAAAATGAAGACTGGAAGGTCAGATGAGACAGAAGAATTATAAAATCTCCCATGCGACCCCCAACCTTGTTCTGACCTTCTGAGTTGGGATGGAGGTTGGCTTAGGATAAAAAGTTAAGCTGCTCCCAGCAGGTCAGTTGGCAATGTAAAAATAATTGTGTCTCACATTGAACCTGCTCTGCCAGTGTAACCAGGACCCAGGAGTCTGGCTCAGCTGGGCAGGAATGGTAAGTGGCTTCTTTGCAAAGCTGGTGGGCCAGCTGGAGTTTTCCCCTGGGGAGGTGGTGACATCATGGCAACATCACCGGACGAGTAATCCAGAGACCCAGGCCAATCTCGCAGTTGCCCACTAATTAGAGCAGATTAAGGGACTGCCTAACCCGAACCTCCAAACTGACAGCCTGTCTGCCTTGGCCAACTAGTCCAGGCAGGCCCGATATCCTGCCTGGAACTGAACTAATTACATCTCAGGCAAGCTGAGACCTTGTGTCATCATTAATTGACCTTTAAAATAACTTAGGTGACAGGACAGGAAGGTTTTGAATTTGAGCCTTCCAAGAGAGTACAATTGGGACAGAGATTGGAACATAGAGTCATAGAGATGTAGAATCCGGAAACAGACCTTTTGATCCAACTCATCCATGCCAATCAGATATCCTAACCTAATCTAGTCCCATTTGCCAGCACGTGGCCCATATCCCTCTAAACCCTTCCTAATCATATACCCATCCAGATGTCTTTTAAATGTTGCAATTGTACCAGCCTCCACCATTTCCTCTGATAGCTCATTCCATACACGTACCAAGTGAAAACGTTGTCCCTTAGGTCCCTTTTATATCTTTCTCCTCTCACCCTAAACCTTTGCTCTCTAGTTCTGGACTCCTCCGCCCCATGGAAAAGATTTTGTCTATTTATTCTATCCATGCCCTTCATGATTTTATAAACCTCTATGAGGTCACCCCTCAGCCTCCGACGCTCCAGGGAAAACAGCCCCAGCCTATTCAGCCTCACCCTGTAGCTCAAATCTCATCTGCCACCGTCTTGCCTAATTAAATTCACTTTCTGTCTCCGAGCACACCAGAAGATTCCATGCACTGCGCAATCAGTTGAGGACACCTTTTTGACAACAGAGGTTAAATTGGAATCTTTTTTTCAGAAACAGAACTTTAACATCCACCTCTAGCACGGGGCAGGGGGTGGGGGTGGGTGGGTTCTCTGCAGCCACACCTTCCAACTACTCTGTTGGTGCATTATAGATCTATGTACTCACATCTGCATTTCATGTCATTTTTAGTAGTATGTTGTTTCCTTTGGTCTTCTACAGTTTGACCCCCACCAAGTCTATTATTTGAGGAAACCTTAAATATAACTTTAATTAAAGACAGTACTTTATAATTTGGAGCACGCTTGATAATTATTATTGCCATGTACTTTGTTCGAGACTAACTAAATTGAGTAAGAGGACATTAGTCACAGAAACAATGTATACTGAGTGCATTATTGTGTATCAGAGAATAGTGCAGTAGGGGAAGAAGCTGTGGAGCTATTGTAACCATTTGGCTTATTGAATTTGCATTGACATTATAAGGTCACCTGAAGGGTACTTGCTTAATTAATGTCCCGTCAGTGCTTGCTGTGTCTTTAATCTCTGGACATAAATTAATTTCATTAATGGAATTGTATTGCTTTTGCACATAGGTATTGTGATTGTTTCTACTGCATGTTGAGCAGATGAAATCATTCACTGAAGGTAATTACCCATTTGGATGAATGGGAGGGAGTGATGGCTGTTCAATTGATCAGGTTTGTACTACATTATAACTTATGGAGCTTAGAGAAGAAAAATAATTGAGCTAATATGTTCTCTAGGCCAGCTATCAAATGTAACAGATTGATAGCACATCTCCTGAGAATATCAAGATTGATATTGCCAGAATAACATTCAGGCTTTTTGCATCATTGATGGCCATGAACGTTTAGACACAGAGTGAAGCAGAACATGATGTGATATTCAACCTATGGACTGTCACCTTCTCTGGCTTTATGGCATGTAGTATACACAGAGATTGCAGCATAGAAACAGGCCATTCAGCCCAAAGGGTCCATACCAGCATTAATGCTCCATCCAATCCTCCTCCCACATTACTTACTCTGATCCTCATTGGCAATAAACATCTTATCCTTTCTTCCTTAAGTGATGATGATGATGTGTTTCAGTTCACACAAGGAGTCTGAGTTGCTGTGGTAACATACACCTTTATATGCGTGCTGTAGCTTTGAGCTATGAATTGCAATGTTTGAAATATAGATCATAGCAGCAGGAGTAGGCCACTTGGCCCTTCAAGCCTGCTATGCCTTTCAATGTGATCATGGCTGATCCTCCATCTCAAAGCCAGACACTTACACTGTCCTCATTCCCCTTGATGCCTTTAGTGTATAAACATATGAATAAAGAATAACAGTGGGCCACTCAGCCCTTTGACCTTGATCTGCCATTCAGTAAGACCATGGCTGATCTGATTTTAACCTCAACTCTGCAATCCTGCATATTGCCAATAATCTTTCATCCGCTTGGTAATTAGGAATCTATCTACCTCTGCATTAAAAATATTTAAAGATTCTCCATCCACTGTCTTTTGAGGAAAGGAACTCCAAAGAGTCACAACCCTCTGAGAGAAAAAAAAACAGACCCCTTATTTTTAAACAATAACTGCTAGTTTAAAAAAATCTATACATGGACATATACACCTATTTATTTCTCTCTTAAGTATATTCAGTTACTTGATCTCCATGGAAACAGACCAACTCATCCATGCTGACCAAGTTTCCCAAATTAAACTAATCACACTTGCCTGCATTTGGCCCATATCCTTATAGACTTTGCCTATTCATATAATTGGAAAATATTTTTAAAATGTTGAAATTGTACCTGCATCTACTACCTCTCTGGCAGTTCATCCCACATACAAACCACCTTCTGCCTAAATGGTTGCCCTTTTACAGGCGTTCCCTGCTATCCGAAAGTAGAGCGTTCCTATGAAACCTCTTGTAATCTGAAATGGCATAAATAAGAAGCATTAATTTATATGGGAAAAATTTCACTTTTTTTTATAAAAGCGAAAATCCTCTTTGGATTTCTTTCAGTTAGCAAAAACAGGTACTAATGTAGGGTTTTCGAAAAAGTGTAAACCGTACTTTCGAAAAGCGGGGAATACCTGTAAATCTTTCTCCCCTCACTCTAAAGATCTGCCCCTAAGTTTGAACTTCCCAACCATAGGTTGCTATTCACTTTTTTATGCTCCTCATGATTTTATAAACCTCTCTAAGATCACCTCTCAACCTCCAATGGTCCAGTGAAAAAGGTCCCAGCTTATCCAACCTCTCCTTATAACTCAAACCCTCCATTGCCAGCAACATCCTAGTAAATCTCATCTGAACCCTCTGCAGCTTAATCATATCTTTTCTATGGCAGGGTGACCCAGAACTGTACACAGTACTGCAGAAGTAGCCTCATCATGTTCTGTAAAACCTCAACATGATGTCCTGATCAGTTTTAGTGTTGTTAACTGAGAAATACAACTGGCCGTGGTATTATGAGTAGTAAGACTCCTCTGATAGAGCCAGCGGATGTGTTACGCACCACTGTTTGGCAGATGGAACCAACACCTCATTTAAAGAGACAGCATCTTCAACAATGGAACACTTCATTCATCAGGAGTCTCTGTCTCGCGAATTGATCTCACAACATTCTGACTCAGAGGCATTGGACTGAGCCACAGCTGTCTGCTGTTTGTTGGACTGTCTCCATTTATTTTCACAGTGAAGTTGAAATGCAAGCACAAAGATTTAAAATAACAGCTTACACACAGGTACAGCCTTCTGTCCTTTTGAGTTAGAACACTTCAGAACTTAACATCAAAATGTTAGTCTAGTATTCTGGTGCAGTACAGATAGATTGCTGCATTATTGGTGGTGCTGCCTTTCGGATGTGACATCAAATGGAGGCTCTGTATTTTCTCTCAGGTGGAAGCAAGAGATGTGGAATAAAGAATTATCCCTTGTGTACTGGCCAATGTTTTCCACTCAATCAACATCAATTGAACAGGGTCATTATCACATTGCTGGTAGTGGGATCTTGTTGTACACAAATTAACTGCTGTGATTTTTCATCATAACAACCACTACAGTTCAATAATGTGTCACTGGCTTTAAAAGATCATGAAAGGTGCTAGATAAATAAAACTGTTTTATCTAACTCGGTGCTTCTGTGTCTTCACACAGCTTGAAGTGTAAGTTATCTCATGATTATTGATTGGCAATATCAAACATTGATGGTCACTAATGTTCCTATAGCTTCACTACACACATCATGTTTGTTTCTGCATGGGGTCCTTTAAGATTGTCATGCAGCGTTGCAAGTGTTCATCTTAAAGAGACCACTGCTCTTGTGCGATCTGTTTGATACCTGTGTGTTCCATTCCTTATCACTACAGATCTGCATAGATAGAAGGAATGTTGCTAGACACCTTCCCTAAAGCCACCAGTAAAGTACCCCTGCTGCCAAATGAGCGTGTGAGCAGCAGTGAATCATACAGCACAGAGACAGGCCCTTCAGCCCAACCCATCCATGCTGACCCAAACTGAACTAGCCCCATTTGCCTGCATTTAGCCTATATCCTTTTCAACCCTTCCTATCCATGTTCCTATACAAATATCTTTTAAATGTTTAAATCATACTCACCTCTACCACTTCCTCTGGCAAGTTGTTCCATACTTCACCACCCTAGAGTGAAAACGTTGCCCCTCAGGTCCCTTTTAAATCTTTCCCCTCTCACCTTAAACCTATGCCGTCTCGGTTTTGACTTCCAAAGAATGGGGAAAGACCTTGGCTATTCATCGTATCTATACCTCTCATGATTTTATAAACCAGACACAGACTGGGCTTTATACTGGAGCGGAAACCCTCATCCCTACCTTGGCATACAAAGAGACAGACGTCACTTGGTCAATGTGCCCCTCTGATGGGCGGGAGGGTGCGTGAGTTATGTAGCTTCAGGTGAATCTTCTGCCCACATCTGGGGAAAGATCACTCCGTCTCGAAGAGCTATCGACCAATCAAGTTGTTGCTAGCTCCCTGGTGGCAACCTGTCCCAGATTGGGGTAAAATGTTCAACATATGGAGATATGTATGGCACAGAGGAGACCATTCTCTGTCATGAAGCTAACTCAGACTTGCTAAAGGATCGCCTAATAGCCTAGAAATGATTTTTTAAATGATAATATAAAATTCATAAAACATTTCCTGTTGTTCTGTTGTTCATCCATTTAGCCCCTCATCTGCTAAACTAAAAGCAGTATGTTCTCGTTGATTATTTTTGACTGCTTTGTTCGACAGTTTATTTCTTGGATGACCTCTCAAGTTCCGTCTGATTCTAAGTGAATCATAAACACATAGCTTTGCTTATGATTTAGTCTTTTTTTTCTTTAAGTTTACAAATTCTTCGGCTATTCTGAAAAGCTGCTTTAACCTCCCCCTCTCCCTCACATGTGACCCATACTGGTCCAGGATCCAGTGCCAACCCCAGTCCTTCACTCAGAGTTCAAATGGGACTCCTGATGTTGTTTCAAAAGTGGCCAGCTTCCTGACCAGAGAGGAAAGGAAATCTGTTGTTTAACCCTGAGAAGGAAAATGGTTGACTGGCGTAGCATCTGGTGACTAGGCAGAGAACCAGGATATGACAGTCTGAAATAAAACACTACATCCAAAAACAAAAGTCCTTTTAAACTTCAAGTACCAAAGAGATATTTGGACTGCAGAAAAAGAATTACCACTGAGAAAGCTGGCTTGTATCGCTAGAAGAGAATAGAGACCTGCTGTGCTTCTCCAGCACCACTCTAATCCAGACTCCGATTTCCAGCATCTGTAGTCCTCACTTTTGCCTAAATTACAGGCCAGTCAGTCTAACCTTGGCAATACAGAAGTTATCAATAAAAGTCCTGAGGGACACAATATATCTGTTCATGGAGAGACCAGGAATAGTCAGGACAGATTTGTTAAAGGAAGTTCTTGTTTTACAAATTTAATCAAATTTTTTTGAGGAGATAACTCGGAGTGCTGATGAAGGTAACATATTTGCTGCTCTCCGTGGACTTTAGCAAGATTCCCTTGGCTGACTGGCGAATAAAGTGAGACCCCATGGACCTGTTGGATTTACAATTGTTTGAGAGTTAGGAAGCAGAGGATGATAGTAGAGAAATGTCACTGTGACTGGAAGTCTATTTTTAGTGAGGTCCCACAAGACGTGGTGCTCAGCTCCTTGCTGATTGAGGTGTGCATTAATGAATCGGACTTCAATGTAGGGGTATGATCAAGACGTTCAGAGACCCTATTTCGCTCCTTTTGGGCCTACCCATTGTATTTCCTGCAGACTTGCATAAGGAAAAACTTTTCAATATTCTTACATTCTGTGCAAGGAAGAATATCTTGCTCGGTTGGATATCAGAAAAACCCCCCAGGCCTGTAGGGTTGGCGGAAGATTGTTATGGAGCATATTCCCCTGGATTTTCTCACAAATATGGTACACCACAAAACTGAGAATTTTTACAAGACATGGCAACCCTTTTTGAGATACCTGGACACAGGTTTATCTGCCACACTAACAAGGGCTTTTATATAGCCACAACGATTGTGTTTCATGAGTCCAATATCCAGGGAGTAGGAGCTGTGAATGTATGAATGTTTTGTTTGGCTGGGCTGAGTTATTACTATTTATTTGTTTGTTGTTAGGCATTTATTTAGTTAGTTAAATAGCTAGTTTAGGCCTTTTAAAAATTTTATACTTCTCTATATATGTTTATACATTCGTATAGGAGGGTGGGCTGGGGAATCTTTTTTATTATTTGGGTTTAGTTTTGTACTATTTTTGTACTTTGTTGAATTGCATTGTTTTGTATTTGTTGTAATATTTAAAAATCTATTTTTTCTTAATAAAAATATATTATATAAAAAAAGAAGTTCAGAGAAGTTAGTTGGTAAGGTGTTAAATAGTGAGGAAGATAGCCATAGATTGTAAAAGATATAAATTATCTGGCCAGCTGGCTAGAGCAGTGGCAAATGGAAATCAAGCCAGAAAAATGTGAGGTAATGCACTTGTGGAGAGGTTACAAGGAAAGGGAGTACACTATGAATAGTAGGACCCTGGAAGATCAGAGGGACCTTGATGTGCATATTCCAATGTGTACTTTGGCTGGGATTGTTTCCCTTGGAGCAGACTAGTTTGAGAGGGGACCTTATAGAGATGCATCAGAGTCTGAGGTACATAGAAAGGGTTAATAAAAGATAACATTTCCACAGTAGAGGGGCCAGTAATTGGGGGTGGGGCCTAGATTTAAGCTAAGAGGAGAGTTGAGAATGTTTTTCACCCAGAGGATGGGGGAAGTCTGGAGCTCACTACCTGAAGGTTTGGTTGAATCATAAACAATGAACATTTAAGGAATATTCAGATAATCACTTAGAGTCATAGAGTCATAGAGATTCAAAGTTTGGGAGAAGATTTGTAGCTCGGGTGCTTGTTGTGGTTCTGTGCGCCGAGCTGGGAATTTGTGTTGCAGACGTTTCGTCCCCTGTCTACATGACATTCTCAGTGCTTGGGAGCCTCCTGTGAAGCGCATAATGCTGGAGGAAACAACACAGAAGCACTTCACAGGAGGCTCCCAAACACTGAGGATGTCACCTAGAAAGGGGACGAAACGTTTGTAACACAAATTCCCAGCTCGGCAAACAGAACCACAACAGTCATAGAGATGTACAGCATGGAAACAGACCCTTGGGTCCAATCCGTCCATGCTGACCAGATATCCCAACCTAATCTAGTCCCACCTGCCAGCACCCGGTGAATATCCCTCCAAACCCTTCCTATTCATATACCCATCCAAATGCCTCTTAAATGTTGCAATTGTACCAGCCTCCACCACTTTTCCATTCCATACACATACCACCCTCTGCGTGAAAAAGTTGCCCCTTAGGTCTCTTTTATATCTTTCCCCTCTCACCCTGAACCTATGCCCTCTAGTTATGGACTCCCCGATCCCAGGGAAAAGACTTTGTGTATTTATTCTATCCATGCCCCTCTATAAGATCACCCCTCAGCCTCCGACGCTCCAGGGAAACAGCCCCAGCCTGTTCAGCCTCTCTCTATAGCTCAAATCCTCCAACCCTAGCATCATCCTTGTAAATCTTTTCTGAACCCTTTCAAGTTTCACAAACCTTTCTGATAGAAAGGAGACCAGAATTGCACGCAATATTCCAACAGTGGCCTAACCAATGTCCTGTACAGTCGCAACATGACCTCCCAACTCCTGTTCACAATACTCTGACCAATAAAGGAAAGCATACCAAACGCCTTCTTCACTATCCTATCTACCTCCTAGCTGTGAGGTAGGGTTGCTACCATTGTGCCACAAGAAACTTATCCACTGTTGAAGAATTGATAAGAGAGGATGTTAATATACAGGGATTGGCAAAAGACACAGATGTGATGAGAGGAAATCTTGTTATGATCAAGAATGAACAGTGTGTAATCATTTGAACCTTTTGAGGAAGTTGAATAAAGGCTTGAAAGATGTTTTCTCTGGGGCTAGAGTACAAGAACGGAATTAATTAGAATGATCTAGCAAAGACCCAGCACAGATATGATGTTTCAAAGCACCGTCTTATGTTCTTTATAATTGTATGAATTTACAATAAAAACCCTGATGCAATAATATGGACTAGAGGATTGGGCACAACTTTTAGAATTGGCCAGCCAAGCGATGAATACTCAATAACTTTACCCAGCTGGTAGTTTCATAGGGCATTCTGATGTTTTTGTGCAGCATAACTTGTTTGGGAGAGGGAGGTGGAGGGGGGAAGGGTTGTTGGATGGAGTCTTTATGAAGTGAATTGGGAAAGGTATGGGTAGGGAAGAAGGCTCTTCATTATAATGGGCACTGGAACCATGGATGTGGGGGAGGAGGAAGAACGAGATTCAGGGCACTCTGCCAACATTAACAAAAAGCTTTCCTTTACATTTGTTCAGCAGGTTTCCTGCTCAACAGTCAGTCCGATTGACAGGCATGGCTGATCGCCAGGCAGGAAAGCTTGTGGCAAGGCCATCTCTGAGGCAGGGAAGGAAGGGAAGGAGTGGGTGAGCTATCACCAACAGCATAGGGGCACATCACTGGAGGAGGTGGGGTGGGGTGCACGGTCACAGAGACTTTAAACTTGAGCTATTCATTTTGGATGGTGTGTTGCTCACATGCCAAGATTGTGAGGGTGTATGTTACAATCATGAGGATCACAGGAAATGCAGGGGATTCAGGGCAGGATGATTTGGATAAGGGAGGAAGGTTGTGAGATGGGGAAGTGGGATTAGGGAGTTGGAGACTAGAAGGCAGGAACGTTAGAGATCAGGGAGGATTGTCTATGATTGTGAAGTATGTTAAGGGATAAACTTTGCTGGATGTGGAGGAAAGGTTTCTCTCCCTCCTGGTCCATAAGCAGAGCTTTAGAATCAATAATCTCACTTGTTGAACTCCTCTTGCTCCCTTTTCTTCAGTCCACTCCCCCAAATCCTGAAATCCCAGGCTCCTTAAAAGCCTTTACTGATTGTCCTGGCACATGCAAATACATAAATGTATAAATTAAAAGCAAGAGTAGATCATTCACTCCCTCTGGTCTGATCTGCCATTCAGTACAATCATGGCTGATCTTATTGTGGTCTCTACTCTGCTATCTGCCCTCTAATTCAGAGCAGGCACCTGCTGAATCCAGGCCTCAGTCTTGGTCAGCAGGCACCAACATCATTGGGCGTGCTCTAAAGGCAGTCACCCCTGGACATAACATTGGCATTGGACATGCATCAGGCCCAAAATTACCCTCTAGGTACATTTCTGACTCTCTTACAACATGCTTCTGCATTTTAATGTTGGACTTTGGAATGTACCAGCACCTTTTCTTGGAATGCTGCTGCCAGGCCATTTTGTGCAGAGGGACAGGCAGTCAGTTCATGGATTCACAGAGGGAGAATCTCAATGATCCTCGCTTATAATCTTAGCGTTCGTTCACTTTGTCCCGACTTGGATGTGCACTGCACCTCAGCTTTCCCCTGCCTTGCCTTTTTCTCCTTTGCTTCGACAGCCAGAGCTTAAACACTCAAGAGTACTTCTGTCTTGCCTTGCCATTAACACCGGCTCAAAGCCAGGCAGTTTGTAAGAGTTGTCAGCAGTGAGCAGTCAAGGGAAGGGTGGGAACATGTGGTTGCGTAGCATCAATCTCACAGCTTCTCTACTGTCAGCAGATTCTGCAGCAAATACACTGCATGTGCTTCAATCAAATGGTCATATTTCAAGTCCAGGGGGTGAAGTCTTCAGTCAGGCTAAAGAAAACACCAGGAGCCCAGGCACGGTAGGCAAAGGGCAGCTTCTGATATCAGTCTGCCTAGGGGCTTTGACATGATTAATCAGTAGCTTGAGGGGTTGCAAGGTCCATATCACTCCAGGCCCATAGCCAGGCCATTGTCAGTGCTGCAGCTCCAGTGGAACCAGTCCAGGGAGCTGTGCTAAGTCAGTCAGCCCGACCAGTAATGCCAGCATTCTGTGAATGAATAAAATGATACAGGAGGTGTGTGGTTTGGAGGGTCGGTGCGGTCTGCTTTGAAAACCTTTTATAAATTACAACATCCCATTTGTCCCCAACTCAATCATTGTTGGAAGCTCAAATTATCCCCACTGTTTTAGAGTGTTTCTTTAAATGACAATAATGCACCCAGGGTCCTCCAAATGATAAAAGTCTTTGGAATGCACTTAATGTTTTTATATAAATAGTCTCGGGGCTATATTATTACTGGTTGTGCAAAGAAGGGCTCATGCCCGAAACGTTGATTCTCCTGCTCCCTGGATGCTGCCTGACCTGCTGCACTTTTCCAGCAACACATGTTCAGCTCTGATCTCCAGCATCTGCAGTCCTCACTTTTTCCTGGTTGTGCAAAGGCCAAACTACAGATGGCACTCAGTGCCTTTGTGCAAAATGCCTTTTATTTGCTTAGAAAGGGGAGCGTAGTACGTATAATCAATGCAAATTGCTTGCAGTTGATGGTACGAGAAAGAACAAACACTCACGTAGCACCTTATCGTTCCTCCTTACAGCTGGAAACACTTCACATTCAAATTATTTATGTTTTGAAGTGTAGTCACTGTTGTTAAGCAAGCAAAGGCAGCTGCCAATGGTGCTCCAAACAACATTCTGTAAACACTGAGTGGATAAATTACTGACTGCTCTGTTTCTGGCATTTTTTTTAGCTTGAAGAAGGAATATAAGCCAAGACACTGAGTGAACTCATGCTCCCTTTCCACTGAAACCTTTTCAATACTTAGGTGATTGTGGGTTGGGAGTTCAATATTTTAACTGAATGATACCACCTCAGAAAATACAGCACTGTGTCAGTAGTGCACTGGGACATGGTATGTAAGGTAATTGGGTATACACATTGTACTAAGGCAAGGTACAATTCTTTGTGTGTTACAAGGCAAATTTTCCAGAACTTTTATAGCAAACCTTTCATCATTAAACTGACCTTGCATGGCCTCTGCATATTCCTTTCTTTCTTAAGCAAAAATGGATCATATTGCTCCCCAAACAACTTTTTTAGATCTGAGACTAATTGGAATGATATTCTCCATCCTCAATAATATTAAGAATTTAAAGAATTCAGAATATATTGCCACTGTTCTCAGTGGAAGACAACATGATTCTATATTTCAGGTTCAATGTTTCTGTCGATTCCTTTTGGGGGATGTGGGTCCAAAAGGATGGTTGGTAAAACTTACTAATTCAACAAAATCTTGCTAAACTCAGCAGTCATTCACTGATCAGCTGGTTTATTTCAAACGCATTTGGCCTGGCAATGCTTTTGGAATGGTGTTGTCATGTTTCATTGCAAATAAAACACTGGTTTTCCATTTAAAAAGTATGCAGATCTTTGGCTGTAACTATACCTTGCTAATACTCAGTAATAACAAATCATGCTTACAGCTGGAAGTTTTAAAGAAGATTTATTAGAAGTAGTCACTTGATGATACATAACTTGCTGAGAAAACAGTCATGCTGTCAAAATGTGTTGTCTTGCACTCATCAGGACAGAATTGCAAGAACACCAAATCCCAAAGGGAATTTCTAATACATGAAAAGAGAGTGCTGTTTGGTTGGCAGGTCAATGCTGATTGATTGAGCTGTTGCCATGGAAGATGCATCAGAGAACAGTTAGCTGCCAAACTATCATTTAAGTTGAAATTTACCAAGTTGTCTCCAATTCATCAAGGCATTGACATGGGCAACAGTTGTATAAGATACAATATGTGGGCATGTTCTTTCCCTTTGCAAGTACTGAGGGGCTAAGCTAATACCTGATAACTTCCAAAAAGTGTACATGTTATACTGTCTGCAGTTTATCAGCTGCAGCTTACTATAGGCATTTATGTTGCGTAAATTTGCCATTGCCAGTATGCACTTGAAAAAATTCACACCCAACATCAACCTGTGTGTCTTTCATGGATAAAGAAAGACTTGTGGGACTAGTGTAGATGTAGAATATATTTTTGTTAGTGTACACTTTATGGGCCAAAGGTCCTCTTCTCCACTGTATGATTCTCTGATTGTGTTTGTATGGTGTTTCTCACTGTCTAGGGGAGGCCCAAATGCTTCAGAGTCAATGAATAGGTCACCGTTGTAACATAGAGAACACAACAGCCAAGTTATGCATAGTAAGCCCTTGTAAATATTAATGTAACAAAGAACGGATTTTTCAAAAAATTATCAGTCTTGTGATGTTGTTTAATAGCCGCATGTTGGTCATATCACTGTCAATAACTCAACTGTTCTTCCGCACAATAATGCCATGGGACTGTTTATATCCACTTGTGCAGAGTGGACGAGGCCTTATCTGAAATACGGCATCTCCCACAGTACAGCACTCCTTTGCTATCACACTCGGTTGTTAAGAGAGACATTTTGGGCTCAGCACTCTGGAATGGGAGGTTGAGTTTCTAAACATCTGAATCAGAGACGGGGGCTGCTTCACTCCTCTGTGCTTAAAGATTGCAACATCCATCCTCTAACTGTTGCCGGCCCCCAGTTGTATATTTACATAGAACCCCTACACAATCACATGAAAAAAAGTGTTTGAGGTCCTTGCGCATGTAGAATATTGCATCAGACAAGCCTTGGGCATCTGAAATAAAAACAGAAAATGCTGGAGAACCTCATCTGGTCTGGCAGCGTCCATGTAGGAAAAAATCTTCTTAATGTTTCAAGTCTGATTTGACTCTATTTCGGAACTCCACTGGGGCAGCCACAAGTCTCCATATTTCTTGGTTTTGAACCGCCACTGTTGGTGAACAATAGGTTTAAATCTCAGTTCAACTGGATGGTAAATAGTGTCATTTATTTGGTGGCTGTAAGGGTACTGAAATATCTCCACAAAGGCTGGTATCCCATCACCAAGTCACCAGTTATTTACTTGTGGAGAATTCTTGACTCTAGTATTACCCTCTTCAGAATTAGCCAGACCCTCTGACATGCTGATTTTTAAATCTGTCAGCCAGGGCTCCCTGATTAGCCCAGGCTAACAGCCCCAGTCAGGGAACTCTTATACCATGAGATCCATCTGCCAATCACTGCAGGGTACAAGAGTGAATACCGAGTTCATGTCATTCAGTGTGGAAACTGTATACATTGCCACACTAGTCCATTATGGTGGTATTGAGTCAGATACATTGCTGAGGCAAAATACTCACCCAGGAACACTTGATGCTGACACTGGAGGGAGTTAACAAACCATGACTGCTCTGTGCATCAGTCTGTATCTTCATGAGGCCCTGTGTCAAATATAGGTCCTTCCTGAAATGTAAGCAGTGATATACAGACATTGCCTGTCACCGTGGCATTTACCAATCTAAGTTGGTTGAGTTAATAACAGGGGCTGAGCCAGTAAAGATATCGACAAACTCAGGCTAGGATCTGTGGGAGCATTTCCTTCATTTCAAATAGTGGGGACTTCATATACCATCTTTCAAATCCAAAATATCAGCATGTCTGTACTCCCCCAAGCATTAATTTAGCAGTTTTTTTGTTCTGTACAGGAATCATATACGCACAAAAACAGGAACAATAATTCATGCCAGTTCTGAGAAATCTATTTTTCCTTTCTGCTCGCTGATCCTCAATGTATTTCCAGCACTTGTAGCTTTGCTTTTTCAGATTTACAATTTGTCCATACAGTAACTGACTGTATACCTTCAAAACAATGAAAAATACCCACTATGGCCCTAAAATATGACCAATTGTGAAGGGAGATTTCTCCATTGTTCATGGATCAGTGATATTTCCAGCCAGTGCTTCTTTCTACCTTCCCTTTCAGTCTCTCAGCTATCGATGATCCTTCAGTGTGGCAGTGTCAACATTGTGGAACCAGCCCTTGCAAGTGGCAGTGTGATCGTACCTATATCAATAAGGCAGGTAACCATTACCTTCTCATGGGCATTTAGGGATGGGCAATAAATACTGGTCCAACAATTGACGCCCACACCACCTGAATGAATTTAAAGACAAACTGAGTCCACAAACCGACTGTGGGCAGTATGTCCCCAGCCCTTAAACAATGCGGGCTATGACAGGAAATTCAGGAGAATGGGGTGAGAAGTTGTATGAGACCTTTCTTAACAGTGGGAACAACAGTCGCATTATCCAACCAGATTTCTGATGTCAATATCAGATTCTTGCTAATGAGCATCAGGAGGCCTATTAACAGGGGTTATTGCTCATTATTACCCTCAGTAATTAATTTTGCCTTCAGTGTCAATGCAAATTTAGCCACTGGGCCCTCCACTTGCGAATCCACTGGCATTCCAGAGCCAAGTGCCAAGGTAGCATGCTTAATACTACTTTCCATCAAACTTGATGCCTCTGCTAGCATTCTTTCACTCACTGCCTTAGTTGGAGCAGCCTGGAGATCCAATTGCAGGATCTGGTAAGTGAGATCATAAAGGGTGCTTCAGAGCTAGTGGTAGAGGGAATAGGGCAAGGAAAATGAGAGAATTAAGTTCCTAAGCTGAGGGCCAGTAGACACCTGACTGAGAGTTACTGTTGAATGTGATATAGTGACTGTGATGGGGATTTTTCTCTTTTGTTTGATGATACATAATAAATTACTTAGGGTCATACGGTGCAGAAAAGGCCCTTCGGTCCATCGAGTCTGCACTGACATAACTACCAAAAAAGGCGTACGAATCCCAATTTCCTGCACTTGTCCCAATTAATACAAGTGTCAATTGTAAATATGGAAGAGCAAAGCCACAAATGCTGAAAATACATGGAGGATCAATGAGCGGAAAGATAGAGTAAGCAGATATCTGATTTGGGTTACAGTTCTATGACCTTGATGTGGTGGTTCTTCCTTTTGTCTGAAGACTGAGCTTTGGATTGATTGAAGGCACTTTACAATTACACTAAAAAGGAGTCATTTGTGAATGGCCAATTCAGCAATATGGCACAGAAAATAAACATGGTCATTCCAGAAAGAGCCACAGCACTTGTCCTAAATAGGGGCAGCAGCAATCCTTGGGGTAGATTACATTTCCCCTTTGTAACCCTGACTGCTGACAAGAGCTGATTGAATGATCAGTTTGAGAAGGCTTTCTCTTCCTGCATGGACAGAATTGGTGACTCAGTGGTATCATTAATTGTCAATTAAGTCCAACTGGAATCTGTATTTCCCACAAAGCATGACTGATCTGTTATATCACAGAGCATCTTACACTGTGCAATCACCTCAATGTGACATTTCTAACAGTCCTCAGAATCCACACAGGATTTGATTGTTTCATTCTGTAACTGATCTTATGAATTGCAGTTGTTGTCCCAAACAAATTCATCCAGTTCTTTTATAGAAGGTGTCATAAACCACTTGACCTTCAGATTCCATTCTACATATCCATTAGACTGTGAGAGTAATGGTTTATTGCTGGCTGCTCAAAGAGTTTGCTCTTTTTATGAATTACCCTTATTGACCTAATTAAGTACATTAACTGTCTCTTGGCGTCCAGTAAAGGCTATTTCCCAACATGGTAACTGCATGACTGAACTTTGTGTACTTCCAAACCATGGGCTTTTACATTCCTGACATTATGAGGGAAAGTCAAAGATTCAAATTCTCAGAGTAAGAGGATGCACATATAATGCAGAGACAAGGAAGACTTCCTTCTCTGGAAGGTAGTGAATTTATGGAACACTTTACTGCAGAAGACTGTCAAGACTTGATCATTAATTATATTGAAGGCCGAAATTGGCAGATTTTGAATTATTCAGGGAATCGAGTATTACGGGTATAAGTGGAGTTGAGGACTATGAAATCAGCAAAAAAAAGATTTGATGGCTTGTTTCAGCTCTGAACATCTTATATAGTCTTATGATGGAGAACTTTAACTACTTTAGTTACCCTCAAGTGATTCTCCTCTTTTTTTGAGCAAGGTAAATTATCTATTGGTATTGGATTGATAGAGGTTAAGAAGTAAGCCAAACCGTCATACCAGGCTTACTAAGCAAGTAGCTGGAATAGGATGGTCTACAACACTGCAGGAATTGCCTGGTCATCTAATGGAACCTGTCAATTGGGATTGCTAGTTTTCCCATTCCAGTTGGCCATTCCTTACTGTGTTGAACTGGCAGGACAGACAGTGTAAAGTGTAAATGTCCTTGTTCTGGTTACTAGTATACCTTTAGCTCGTTAAACTGTGGCAGTACAGACTGGGGCCTCCAAAACTTGACTCTGTGTACTCGTGCCTCAGTTTTCAAGTTGGGGGTGTGGCATTGATAAGCATTGTGAATGAGAGAGTATATAAGGCAGCAAGGTATTAAATGTTTCTTTCAATTTAGGGTAAATTGATTTGGTTGCCATGGGGCCTAAAGTAGAAACCCACAGAATCTCAGGTACTAACTTGCATAACACAAAAGAGGCCCTTCTGGGTACAGATTCTCAGTCCGAGATCCTGAAGATTGAGAGTGATTGAAAGCGGGTGTTCTGAGAATTAAAGAGAAAAAGGTTGTCTCAAGCAACTAGGAAATGGTTCTCAGTTCGCAGAGATGCAATTTGTGGAGATTTAAGAACGAGGGAGCTGTCAGAGGGCATCTTGCTGCTTGCAAGTGCTGGAAGACTGAGTAAAGCTACTTTTGAAAGAACTCATCTTGACACGACAGGGAGCAGGGAGCCTGCTGCAGAGATTAGAAGGGGTTTTGGACTTGAAAGTGTGGCATGATGTTGAATCATGAATTATTTTTGTGTTAATTGTTATGATTAGATTAGATTCCCTACAGCGTGGAAACAGGTCCTTCGGCCCAACAAGTCCACACCGACCTTCCGAAGAGTAACCCACCCAGACACATTTCCCTCTGACTGATGCACCTAACACAATGGACAAATAAGCATGGCCAATTCACCTGACCTGCACATCTTTGGACTGTGGGAGGAAACCGGAGCACACCCACACAGACACAGGGAGAACATGCAAACTCCACACAGTCACCTAAGGCTGGAATTGAACCTGGGACCCTGGTGCTATGAGGCAGCAGTGCTAGCCACCATATCTGCCTCTGTTATTAAGTTCAGCCTTTTCTGTATGTTTGTCACCTATTAACTAATGTTTAGCCTTATATTGATTTCAGTATATTTGTTACAGTAAAAGTCCAAAGACATGAACTCTTATTATCCAATACTTTCCATTGCAAAACTCATATCTCTATTTAAACTTTCTTGGTCTCTAGAGGGATCTTAAGCGTCACAGCCTTTAAGAAGTACTTAGATGACAGCTTGAAAGATCATAGCATACAAAGTTACAGGCCAAGTGCTGGAAATTGGGATTAGAGTAGATAGGTGCTTGAGAACTGGTGCAGACACAATGGGCCAAAGTGCCTCTTTACATGTTGCAGAATTCTACAAATCTGTAAGGAAGCCCAGACTTGATCGCTGGTCTATGATGAATTAGCTGAACTTAGCCAGGAAGCAAATACAACATATGGTGTGGCATACAATCAGGTTCAATCTCCTTGGTCTGGCAAAATGATAAATCATCTACCATTTCTGAGCTTCATTTCTACACTATTATCCTTGCTGGAGATGGTGGATTTCATGTGGATGACAATGTGAATTAAAGTGGTTATGCCTTTGCACAGTTGAATGTGCAATGGTTAAACTTTACAAAGCCTGAATGGGAACTTGCTACAAATATTTTGTTTTTTAAGTTCAATCCTTTTTTTCAATCTGCATTGGATCAATGTCTAAGTGAGATAAGCACTTAATGAAAACATTCTGCTTGAGTTTGGTTGCTCAGGTAAACATTTTTGTATAACTATTTCAATGCATTTGACGTTTATTAATTCCAGTTTGCCACTGGCATATGCAATAGCACACCAAAACTGTTTTCTTTAGGTCAAGTTAGGGCTGAACGACTGTACAGGAAAGCTCTCTCAGGATCATGTATTATCAAATTCCATTACCAGACTCGTTGCAAGAAAGGGCCATGTTGTTTAAATCTCCGGCTTTAATTCTCTACCCTTTGACACTTCAAAGCAACTTGCTTCAAACAGATTTCAAAGAATGCTCAGCAATATGAACAAGTAGTCCAGGTTGAATTGTTGAAATGCCTCTCTGTTTTGAATGAATGAGCTTAGTGAAAATTAGCACAGTAGTTGCAGAAGAACAATCATTATTAAGGGCAATATAGAATATTGCGGCCCATCATGTGCAATTGATGGTCTAATTGTGTATTTTCTATTTTTATATTATCACATTTAACTGTAACAAGGGTTGTTAGAGACTAATTTAGTTACCTCACCCACTTAATGATTAGTGACTAATGGCTTTATTGCTGCAATATATAAGACACTGACCTCTCCACTGAGCATTGGAGTCAAACTGTCAGTGTTCCATGATACTATAACTGCAGGACTATCATGAGAGATGGTAGTGTTTAAGCCAAACCTGCATGTTTACACTAAAAAAAAGGATATTAGATTACTTACAGTGTGGAAACAGGCCCTTCGGTTCAACAAGTCCACAAGACCCGCATACCACCCAGACCCATACTCCTACATTTACCCCTTACCTAACACTACGGGCAATTTAGCATGGCCAATTCACCTAACCTGCACATTTTTGGACTGTGGGGTGGAAACTGGAGCACCCGGAGGAAACCCACGCAGACACGGGGAGAATGTGCAAACTCCACACAGAGAGTCGCCTGAGGCGGGAATTGAACCCGGGTCTCTGGTGCTGTGAGGCAGCAGTGCTAACCAACACTGCAATAAACTTGCTCTCTCTTCCAGTAGCACTCCTGATATCCAAAGGCTGAAATCATGACTTATGGCATGATATCAATATTGGCTTTTACTTTATTCTTTATTCATGGAATGTCGACAAAATAAAGAGAATGGGCTAGTCCTCAGCTAGTATTGAACCGATGTTGGTGTTAGTCTACGTCACACTCTAATTGTCGAGACAACTGACCAGGCCCTGCAATAAACTTTCTCAGTGTAAAATGTTGATTTTGAGTACTTGATGGTAGTCGAAGGATGAATTTCCACACTCCTGGTGGTGCATTGCTCACGGGGAGGAGAGGTGAGTGCTGGGGATGAGGGTGGGAGACAGAAATTTGGTGGAAATGCACCAAATGCTGTGCTGGGAGAGCAGAGAACTTGTGCTGTTCCTTCACACAAGTCCTATTGTAAAATACACAAAATATTATGATGAGAATTAACTCCCTGCCCAATCTTTCCAAATGTATCATTGGCTGGGCAATATGAGGTGCCTTATGAAGGAGGTGCAATTCAAACCCTGATGAACACCAACCACGTTCATAGGGATATGTTGTAAGATATACAAAGTAAGAATTGTAAGGAAGAGAGTGCTTGTGACATTGAGAGTTAATTATTCTTGTCTCAATACACTTTTCTTTGAGAGTCAGGTTAGTTGTTAGTTAATTGCTGATTCTGACTTATTTTTGAGAACTCTTCATTTGTTTTTCAGGTGAGTTAGCATCTGCCTGGCATTATCTTCACTTTCTTTCTCTCCCTTCATAGGACTTGTCCTTGGGAAGCGAGAGGATGGAGATGGATATTATTGATATAAATGGCATATATATGTCTGTACCAACCACCAATGCAAATACTAAACCGGGGAAACTAATTCAAACCGTATCTTGCTGCAGGGTTTATGTGCTCAGATCACAAGTTAATTTTGCTAACCATTTTGCCAGTCTGATTATATTATTCCCAGTAGGCAGTAGAGAATAAATGTGGTACAGGCCTGTTGAGCCTAGTAGATTGAATTTGTGGCATAAAAACAATGTAAGAAAAAGGAATATATTTGGCAAAGCAATGCATCAACTTGTCAGATGGTACTGCACGAGTAATCTCGAAGATCAGGCTAATTAGCTGTAACCTCAGGTTTGAATCTCATTATGATGATAAGATTTAAATTCAATAAACGTGTGGAAATTAAAAAAGCTATGTCTAATGACACCATGTAACCATTGTTGATTGTCATAAAAAACAACCTGGTTCACTAATAGGGGAGGAAATGTCTCATTTTTACCTGGTCTGGCTTACATGTGACTTTACATCTACAGCAATGTGGTTGACTCTGAACTGCCTTCTGAAATAGTCTAACAAGACTTATTAGGGGCAGCACGGTGGCTGAGTGGTTAGTACTGCTGCTTCACAGCACCAGACACTCAGGTTCAATTCCAACCTCGGGCAACTGTCTGTGGCGTTTGCACGTTCTCCCTGCATCTGCATGGTCTCCAGTTTCCTCCCACAGTCCAAAGATATGCTGGTTAGGTGGACTGCCCATGCTAAAACTGTCCATAATGTGCAGGCTAAGTGGGAAATGCAGGGTTATAGGGAAGGGGTGGATCTGGATGGGATGGCCTTCAGAAGGCCAGCAAGGACTTGATGGGCTGAATGGCCTGCTTCCATACTGTAGGGATTCTGTGGCTCTATTATTTTTGTTCTATCAAACCATCTGTTACAAGGCACTGGAAAAGATGATGGCAAACACAGCCCTGTTGACCCTGCAAATTCAATCTTGGGCCTCATGCCAAAATCAAGAGAGCTGTCTCAGACACTAGTCAAACAACAATTAGACAATATCCCAAACACCACCACTATCAGCATCCCTGGATATGTCCTGTCCCACTGGCAGGCCAACCCTAGCAGAGGTAGCAGCACAGTTCCCCTGAGAGTCCTCAGCATTGACTCCAGGCCCCATGATGTCTTACGATATCAGGTCAAACATTGGCAAAGAAAGCTTCTGCTGATTACCACGCACCATTCTCCCTCAGCTGATGAATCAGTACTCCTCCATGTTGAACAATACTTGGAGGCAGCATTTAACTTGGCAAGGGCACAGAAGGTAATCTGGATGGGGTTTCAATGTCCACTGACAAGAGTGGTTTGGCAGCATTATTACTGGATGAGTTCTGAAGGACAATAACTACTAGACAAGGTTGAGGACAGGTGATGAGGGAAGTACCGAGGGGGAGAAATGTACTTGACCTCATCCTCACTAACCTATGTATTACAGATACACTGTCCTCGATAATATCAGTAGGAGTGATCATTGCATAGTCCTTTTAGAGATGAATTCCCAACCTCACAGTGAAGATACCATCCATTATATTGTGTAGCACCATCACCATGCTAACTGGCATTAACTTTGAACAGATCAGCAAATCAAGACTGTGCTGCAGGCCGTCAGTAGCAACAGAACTAGGTTTAAACGAAGTCATGGCCCAGCTTGTCCCCCAGTGAGCCATTACCATTAAGCCAGGGACCAATTCCGGTTCAATGGAGAGTGAAAGCAGGCATGCCAGTAGTGGCACCAGGCATACCTAAAAATGAGGTGTTAACCTGATGAAGTGACAAAACAGGGCTACTTGTGTACCATACTGTGCAAGCAGCACACAGCTTTAGTGATCCCACAATCAATGTATCAGATCTGAGGTCCACCATCAGTCAAGGGTACTGCTGCAGTCATTTGTAGGACTTACCATGTTCCAGTTCAGGACGTTGGTAATAGTAAGTCTTGTTAGATGAGTACAAGCATTCTGAGGATTACAGGTAAATCATTCAGGGGGCTGTTCAGATGTCAGTCTTGGAGAGGGGTTGTATATGAGATAAAGAGAGGGATAGTGCATGTTGGAAATGGATGGGAGAGCAGTTAGTGGTGATGTATAAGTAATAGAGGTGGTGAGGTGCTCCAGGGAGTGAATAGGAACCACAGATAACAGGAAAGGTTAGTTCTTTGCAGGTTGAGAGGTTTGAGAACCCTTGAGTACTGTGAAGCATGTAAGCCTGGGGGTTGTACGTCATTAGCCTTGGTGAAATGTAATAGCTGGACAGCCGGTTTATGATGCAAAGTGACATCAAAGGGTGGGTTTAATTCCCGCACTGACAGAGGTGACCATGGAGGTTCTGCCTTCTCACTCTCATCATTTGCCTGAAGTGTGGTGACTCTCGGGTTAAACTCAGTATTGTTAATGACAGAAATGGACTGTGGCAACTCTATCTTAATGCTGATCAACAAGAGTCGGTTAGCTTGGATGGCTGGTTTGCAATACAGTGTGATACCAACAGCATGGGTTCAATTCCCACACTGGGTGAGGTTACCATGAAGGTCCAGTCCTGTCTCTCTCTAATGAGAGTGCAGCCAGTGGGACGATGGTGACTTCTATCTTTCTTTTGATTAACTAATACATACTGTCACTGTTGAACCAGCAGATAGAAGAATGGTGAAAGGACAAGAACATTCATTCGAAGACATGAAAAAAATGCCAAGAAATGAAATGAAAGCAGTTAATTTTAGGACACTAGCACAGATAGATCAGCACTCTGCAGTGTAATGTTGCTCCACTGTAACAATAACCATACAGGAAAGAGAAAGTGTTAACATTTTTCAGCGTGTGCTGGAATGCGAGGTCAAGTTCCTTTCTGTACAACTTGCTCCTAAAATTGCAAATTAAAAATATTTTTTCTCTGACTCGAGGCATTGCAGAACATTTTAATGATCTGTTGGGCCGAGTTGCTTCGAGCTATCACTGCCAAAGTCAGAAAGCAACTCTGAACAAGCACCCTAAAAAGACCTCAGCTTCGGAATGGATGCTTTCAAGATTTTTAATATCGGGCCTGAACTGTACAAGGCATTAGTGAGACCACAGCTAGTGTGGAATGTACTGGTCCCCTATGCAGGGGGGTATTTAATCAGGTAAGAAGGTAACGGCCTCCCAGCCTATCAGTCCAGTTGCGACAGGAATGTACAAAATCTGGTTGACCTTCCTCACAAGCTAATGTTTAACCTTAGGGGGAAGAAAAAAAGACATTTGAATGTCTGCAGATCAATCTGCCTTTCACCACATGTGGGACTAGTTATGGAAGAAATGGGAAGAGGGAAAATGCTGTTTAATTACATCAGAACAATGTGACGGGAGATGGGAATGAGTTCAAAGACGGAGTGCTGCATTCCTGACCACCAAATCCAAGACGTACACAATTGTGAGGCAGTTTGATTTAAACCTGTTAAAGGCACCCCTTCCTCCTGAATTGTCCACCATTCAATGAGATCATGGCTGATGCAAACTTGTCCTCAATTCCAATTTCCTGACTGCTCCCCAGAACCCGTGATATTCCTGTAATTCAGAGTCTATCTCATTCATTAACCCTTTCCTGCCATCACTTGCTTGTGGTTTAGGATGTAGCAGCAATACTAGGCTTTGGCTTGGTGTTGTGCTGATAGCTGCCACCATCTCCCAGATGGGGCTGCATTTAAAACAGCTACTGTCATCCCATTAGCTACTAGTTCTGGTCCTAGGGAAGGCCTGCTGCTGCTGCCTATTTGTAATCTCCAATTACTAACATCCTGTTGTGGGGGTTATCATTGACCAGAAACTGAACTGGACTGGACCATCCAAATATTGTGGCTCCAGGAGTAGGTTAGAGGCTCGGATCTTGCTGTGAGCGACTCACCAAAACCTGTCCACTATCTTCATGGCACAAGTCAGGAGTGTGGTGGAAAACTCTCCACGTGCCTGGATGAGTGCTGCACTCAAGAAGCCTGACACCATCCAGGACAAAGTGGTTGTTTTGATTGACACCACATCCACAAGGATTAACTCGCTCCACCACTGATGCTCAGTAGCAGCAGTGTGTAGTGTTGGCAAAGATGCACTGCCCAAATTACTGAAGGTTTACCCCACATCCATAGATAGTTTTGGACTCCCCAGTCACTGGGAACCTCCTCCCTGCATTTACCCTGTCTAGACACGTTAGAACTTTATTGGTTTCTGTGAGACCACCCTTTATTCTTTTGAACTCCTGCAAATATTATATCTTAACTGATTCAATGTCTCCTCATATGTTAATCCCAAATTAATAAGCCAAATATTCAGGCTAATGCTTTGGGGACAGGGGTCCAATTCCAATCTAGCAGTTGCAAAATTTTCAGGCTCTAGGGATTCTGTGCCAAATTAGTTGCATTTTCTTTCATCCAGCTGTTGACTCCTATTTGTGCTTGGTGTGACTGTTGGTCCTCCATTATGCTACCACCACTCTTTGGTGATAGACTCCATCATGGCCACCATCTGGATTTGCCAATTTGGCTGTGTAAGCAGCTCCCTAGAGATGCTGAGCATCACTGATTGGACACCAAGCTTGCCTTTGGCAAAATTAGAGGGCAATTATATTCCAAAATAGCGGATGCAGCAATGGAGTGAGCCTGAAATATATGGACATCAAGTTCTTTACCCAGAAATGAAAATTGATGTTGCAAGTCTGAGTCCTTTCCTTAAGAATGGAAAATATTACAGATATAACAGGTCTTAAATTAGAGAACAAACAAGGAAAAGGAAGATGAGGAAAATTGCCACTCAGAAAACTGTATAGTTGTTCACCCTTTGCTTTCCACCAACACCTCTTTACCTATTCATATTCTCTCTGATTCCTTCTTAAAATGAGGGAGGGGGAGGGGGAAGGACAGTACAGATAAAGATATAAGATTTAAGAACAGATTTGTCTCCTTGAATTGGCTCTGATATTCAACATCATACTTGAACTTTCATATTAGCCCCATGTTCTTGCTTTATCCCTGTATCTCTGTGTCCAACCATCCATCAACCTCAGTCTTTAGTATACTCATTGAATGAGCAGCCTCAGATGTCCTATGTACAGAATTACAAGAAGTGCAGCACTCTGTGTGAGCATAGTTCTCCTCACCTTGGTCCAAAATGGCCGACCTCTTAACCTGAGACTGTGTCCCATCACTCTTGACTCTCCAGTCAGGAGAAACAGCCTACCGAAAGCTTTGTAAGAGTTTTAGATGTTTCAGTGAGATGGAAGAGCAAATCAGAGGACCTGGAGATGCAGGAATATAGGAGCAGGAGTAGGCCATTCAAATTCTTGAGCCTGCTCCCCCGACCTATAAGACTCTGGCTGATCTTCACCCTCAGTGCCAATTTCCTACACTGTTCCCCACATCCTTTGGTATCTTTAATATCTAGAAATCCATTGATCTCTGCCTCGGACTCAAGGATTGAGCTTCCACAGCCCAGAGGGGTAGAGAATTCAGAGACTGCACCATTGTCTGAGTGAAGACACTTCTCCTTATCTCAGTCCAACGTGACCTATCACTGATTGTGAAACTGTGCACCTGCTTCCTGACATCACTAGAGGAAACCTCCTTCCTGCAGCAGGACAGCCTTATCACCAGCATTCCACGTTCCTCGGCTTTCTGGAGCTCTGGCCAGGACCTGAGGGACAGGCTGGAGGAATTTGGAGGCCAAAGTGAGAGATCCATGAAAATTGATCCCAGCAGTCAGATGAAAGCTTGGGAATTGTGAATATGCATTTCTGGAGATCCTGCTGGCAGAGATGGAAATTTAAAAGTGAGCATTTTACTTGCCTTGCCCTCTTCTGAGCCAGGCCGTGAGAGTTCTGACTTCCCCACTCAGATCTTCACTAACATTGAAGGTCAGGTCCCTCAGTTGTGTTCCACTTAGCTGATCCAAAGTTCAGAGGAGACAGGAGGTAGTGGGATGAGAAGAGTCAGCAGAACTTGTGTTTAATGATGGAATTCTGGCACCGGCAGGGAGAGTGTTAAATTGGGCTCTCAGTATTTCTCATTTTGCATCATTTTGTCTCCTTCTTAGTCGACAAAAAAAACCCCTTCTTTTTCCACCACCTAAACATTTAATCAGTTTTACGTGCAGCAGGTACATGGAAAAAATGAGCACTTTTTGTATATGTGTCCAGCCAGCCAACTATCCAGCCATGCATGCAACCAAGCTGAGTCCGATTTTATTCTCAACCCATGTCCAGATCTGAACGCTCCTCGACATGGTCACTGCACAGCGAACAATGGGAAACCTGGCTGATTTCTCTCTACACAACCTGAGGTAAATGAAGGCCAATTGTAACAGTCAGACTGAGACCAGCTAACAGGGAAAGCAAGTTGGGAGATCGTCATTTTATACAATGGGAATGCAGTAAGCTCCACAGTAAACGGACATAGTAAACTACGAACTGTGTCTGCTCCAGCAAAAGTTTAAGTGACAGTCACCATGTATGAAGCTACTGGAGATTGTTGTAGGATCACAGAATCCCTACAGTGTGGAAACAGGACCTTCGGCCCAACGAGTCCTCACTGACCCTCTGAAGTATATCCCACGCTATTACTCTACATTTACTCCTAATTAACACATCCCTGAATATTATGGGCAATTTAGCATAATCACATCTTTGGATTGTGGGAGGAAACCAGAGCACCCGATCGAAGCAGACATGGGGAGAATGTGCAAATCCATACAGACAATCGCCTGAGGCTGGAATTGAACCCGGGTCCCTGGTGCTGTGAGGTAGCATTACTAACCACTGAGCCACCGTGCCATCCCAAGGCAGTTCCACAGATTAGTCCTGACAGGAAAGTCCTAAATATAGCGACTTGGGATGGAATATAAGGACAGAAGTAAGCCATTCAGTCCCTTGAGCTGGGCTGCCACCTAGCCAGGTTAATTCTGATCAGCACCTCAATGCCAATTTTTCTACCTTTTCTACTTCAAATCCCTTCATACACTTATCCAAACAAAAAGCAATCCCAGACATGAAAGGTCTCTGTGGGGCCAGGGTGCTACTGACTGCCGATGACACCCCCCCCCCCGCCATATTACCCCTTACCTCTCATTTTTCTAACATCTCAGCTCCTCCCACAAGGAAAATTTCATTTCTATGTTTTCGTAACAGTTGTTAATACGGATTTACAGAATGGTTACACAAAGAGAGTCCATTTGGCCCATTATCTCTGGCTGCCCCTTCCTTCTCCCTGAAGCCCTTTGAGATAATCTGATTCCCATTTGAAGGCTTCAACTGAACCTGCCTTGGCCTCACTCTGTGACTTGGCAACATTTTTCCTCTTGTCACCATCGCTTCTTCAGCCAATTCCCTTAAATTTGTGGTCCCTTGTTCATGATCTTTTTGCTAATTGAAACAGCTTTCCTCTCCCTACTCTGTCCAGACTCTTCATGATTGCCTATATCTCTACCATCTCCCAACCTCCTATTCTTGAAGGAAAACAATCCCAATCTAAAATCTATTTACCCAACTGAGGCCACACATTTCTCACCATAACTATTATGATAACTCTGAGTGGTGACAAATGGTCAGTGTTATGAACTGAGAAAATGAGCTCCCTTTTGAGATTAGTGCAATGCATTCATTATTAAAGATAAAAAGAGAAACAAGGCTGTGCACTTCAGACAGGGAACATCACCAAATATGATCAGATCAAAAGGCCTTTCAGCTCCTTTTTGCTAGTTTTTGATATGCTCTATTGCTCAAAAATATTTGGTGGGAGGAAATTACTTTAAATATAAAATGGGTGATTGCACATAGAATGAAGTTTTTGATTTTGAGGATGAGTAAATTGCAAACCAAGGCTAGACTTCAGTCTCAGTTCAATGACAGCATTCTTGTAGCTGTCTCAGAAAATCATGGGTTAACTTGGTTTATTATTTATTTTTGTCACATGTACCTAGGTACAATGAGAAATTTTGTTTAGCATGCAGTACAGGCAGATCATACCATACAAAGTTCTTAGAACAGGGCAAGGAATACAATGTTATAGCTGCAGGCAAGATGCACAAAGCAAGATCGACATTAGATTTGAAATTTGAGAGGTCCATTCAGACGTCTAATAACCGCAGGGAAGAAACTGTTCTTGAACCTGTTGGTACGTGCGTTTAAGCTTTTGTATCTTCTGCTTGACCGAAGAGATTGGAAGAGATCAGGAAATAACCGAGAGGCTCAATCACACACCTACTTCAATGGAGCAAGAATGTAACTTTGTTAAAGGAGCTATTTTCTAGATGCGATAATGAATTCTCTATGCCTTTTCAAGTGGAATCTAAGAGCAGACTGTGGTTTGAAATTGTTGGACGTTCCTGTAAAAAGAGATGACAATCCTACCTTGCACAACTATGAAGTGGTTGTACCAACGTGACCATCAAGATACAAAAGAAACTGGTTGATGTATTGCAGCTGCTCTGCCAAACAACCATGATGAGAGTTTAGCAGATCATCAAGAGGCAATGGCTGATGGTCAACTGTATATCCTTTAAACAGCAGGATAGCATATGCAGCAGATTAGCATTTCAGGAAATGGTGAGATCAGGAAATGGATTTATGCTTCATTTGAATGCAGATCTCTCGGTTCTACTTTGTGTTCTTGTCCAGTACATGAGTTAAAGCTGCAGGGTTACAAAGGATTCCAATCACAGATGTCCAGACATTTCCCACCTGATCAAGTCTTCCTGAGCTATCTTATAGTTTTCAGGAGTTTAAAGTAGTCACGCATTTAGACACAAATGCTGATGCTTACGCCAAGTACATTTCGGCTTTCCCTGCAATGTACTATGAAATGACATGCTCTCGTTTTGCTACATTAACCATACTGCAGCAGCAAGTGATGTGGCATCATGGCTGCATGCTAAAAGATTACAATATAGTTCCTAAATCATTTGGAATAATATAACAAGATAACTTGTACTTTGGATAGTCATTTTTAAATTATTTTGGGCTCAGATATGTAAAAATGCACAGCTGAATGCCCTTTTTATACTCAGAGTATGGTTGCCAATTTATATTGGTTGTGATGAGGAGTTCAGCACTAAAATTGTAGATACAAAATGCAGATGACGCAGAATTCACAACACAAAGACAGGCCGTTTAGCCTAAATGGTGTATATGGCTGTTCACATTCCACATGAGCCTTATCCTATTATAGTTTATCTCAGCATATCCCCTTGTTGCTCTCTTCCTCCTGTACTTACACAGCTAACCATTCAGAGAATGGAGTTTTATTAACTATTTTGCGGACAGACAGTGGATGCAGTGTAATTCATTCAATCTCGACATCAGGAAGAGGAAATGTCTTACACTCCAATACAATGTGTGATTGTGGAAGTAGCAGATGGGAAGGAGGTTGCAAAACGCCAAGTCCCCAAAAGAAAAATGCTGGAAAGAATAAATAAGAGAACTGCTTTAAGGTCTATTATCTGGAATTTAGTCGGTTTGAATATTGAACAAAATAGAAAGGCAAAAAATCCTGGTCGCCAATTTCTGGGACACATATGAAAGTAATTTACAACTTGGGATATAAAAAACCCCATGCATCTGAAACGAATCACAGAAGCAATTACTCACATATACAGCAAAAGCATTTTCTAGCCATTCATCTTGTGTTGGTTCATTGAAGTAATTGTTTCACTGTACAAGATTTGTGGTTACAGATGCTTGTACCATTGCCAAAAACATTGTCTGAGATAATGGCATAACCATATCATAACTGATTTATTTTGGCTTCATATGAATGCTACATATGTTTAACCACCCATGTTGAGGTCACCTTATCTACTCCAGTGAAAAAAACAACAGGTACTTAGTACTAAGAATGCACTGAATAACGACTGTGCACATTTGGTCACAATTGTGATTCAGAGATTTACTGATTCCTGGTTCAATGCAGGTTAGTTAACTGCTCAGTCAGAACCTAGGCTGTCATTAATGACAAGCTGTAAGAAGTAACATTCTTTAACCTACTTTGGTCATGAGCTGTGTTATGTGTCATATTACATTTGCTTAATTTTTTTTCTACTTTTCTTTCAAGTTCTCCCTCTGAGTTCTTCCTTAACCTTCATCCCTTTAAGTCAACATGTTATCTGGATGTAGGTCACCGGGGCAATAAAATTTCAACCAGTCAACATTACTGCTTCTGTATATTGTATATTATACTTCCATGGTTTTCAGGAAAAAAACCCAACTTTCTTCCTCTGATGCCATTCTCTTATATTTGAAGTATTTGAGAGTCATGCAATTGGCTGCTTTTTGTGGACAGGACATACTTGGCTATTTTTCACGTTGTCAGATGGATGCTAGTGTTGTAGTTATACTGGTGCAAATGTGTTGCTGGTCAAAGCACAGCAGGTTAGGCAGCATCTCAGGAATAGAGAATTCGACGTTTCGAGCATAAGCCCTTCATCAGGAATAAGAGAGAGAGAGCCAAGCCGGCTGAGATAAAAGGTAGGGAGGAGGGACTAGGGGGAGGGGCGATGGAGGTGGGATAGGTGGAAGGAGGTCAAGGTGAGGGTGATAGGCCGGAGTGGGGTGGGGGCGGAGAGGTCAGGAAGAGGATTGCAGGTTAGGAGGGCGGTGCTGAGTTGAGGGAACCGACTGAGACAAGGTGGGGGGAGGGGAAATGAGGAAGCTGGAGAAATCTGAATTCATACCTTGTGGTTGGAGGGTTCCCAGGCGGAAGATGAGGCGCTCCTCCTCCAGCCGTCGTGTAGTTGTGTTCTGCCGGTGGAGGAGTCCAAGGACCTGCATGTCCTCGGTGGAGTGGGAGGGGGAGTTAAAGTGTTGAGCCACGGGGTGATTGGGTTGGTTGGTTCGGGCGGCCCAGAGGTGTTCTCTGAAGCGTTCCGCAAGTAAGCGGCCTGTCTCACCAATATAGAGGAGGCCACATCGGGTGCAGCGGATGCAATAGATGATGTGTGTACCTCCACACACATCATCTATTGCATCCGCTGCACCCGATGTGGCCTCCTCTATATTGGTGAGACAGGCCGCTTACTTGCGGAACGCTTCAGAGAACACCTCTGGGCCGCCCGAACCAACCAACCCAATCACCCCGTGGCTCAACACTTTAACTCCCCCTCCCACTCCACCGAGGACATGCAGGTCCTTGGACTCCTCCACCGGCAGAACACAACTACACGACGGCTGGAGGAGGAGCGCCTCATCTTCCGCCTGGGAACCCTCCAACCACAAGGTATGAATTCAGATTTCTCCAGCTTCCTCATTTCCCCTCCCCCCACCTTGTCTCAGTCGGTTCCCTCAACTCAGCACCGCCCTCCTAACCTGCAATCCTCTTCCTGACCTCTCCGCCCCCACCCCACTCCGGCCTATCACCCTCACCTTGACCTCCTTCCACCTATCCCACCTCCATCGCCCCTCCCCCTAGTCCCTCCTCCCTACCTTTTATCTCAGCCGGCTTGGCTCTCTCTCTCTTATTCCTGATGAAGGGCTTATGCTCGAAACGTCGAATTCTCTATTCCTGAGATGCTGCCTAACCTGCTGTGCTTTGACCAGCAACACATTTGCAGCTGTGATCTCCAGCATCTGCAGACCTCATTTTTTACTTGTAGTTATACTGGAACAGCTCAGCTAGGGGAGTGGCAAGTTCTGAAGCACAAGACTTCTGCACTTTTGTTGGAATGCTTTGAAGGTCCATTGCCTTTGTAGTATCCAGTGCCTTGAGGCATTTCTTGACATTACATGGAGTGAATTGAATTAGCCAGTCTGTGATGATGGGGGCCTTGAGAAGAGGTAGAGACCGACCATCCACTCAGCACTTTTGACTGAAGATTGCTGTGCATGCTTAGGCCTTTTCTTTTGCACTCATGTGGTGGGTTTCCCAACGAGGATGGGGAATTTTGTGGAACCGCCTTCATTCATTAATTATAGAGTCAATGTTATAGAGTATATCATGGAAACAGACCCTTCGGTCAAACTCATCCATGCCAACCAGATATCCTAAATTAATCTAGTCCCATTTGCCAGTATTTGGCCCATATCCCTCTAAACCCTTCCTATTTATATACCCATCCAGATACCTTTTAAATGTTGCTATTGTAGCAGCGTCCTCCACCTTCTCTGGGAGCTCGTTTCATACATGCACCACTCTCTGTAATGAAAACATTGCTCCTTAGATCCCTTTTAAATCTTTCCCTTCTCACTTTAAACCTATGGTCTATAATTTTGGACTCCCCGACTCTGGGGAAAAGACCTTATCTATTCACCCTATCCATGCCCCTCATGATTTTATAAACCTCAAACAGGTCACCCTAAAGCCTCCAATGCTCCAGGGAAAACAGCCCCAGCTGATTCAGCTCTCACTAAAGCTCAAATCCTCCAACCCTGGCAACACCTTTGTAAATCTTTTCTGAATCCTTTCAAGTTTCACAACATCCTTCCTATTGCAGAATTTCATGCAATATTCCAAAAGTGGCCTAACCAATGTCCTGTAGAGTCACAACATGATCTCCCAACTCCTAAACTCAATGCACTGACCAATAAAGGAAAGATACCAACACTTTTTCACTAGCCTATCTCCCTGCGACTCCACTTTCAAAGAAGTATGAACCTGCAGTCCAAGGTCTCTTTGTTCAACAACACTCCCCTGCTCCTTACCATTAAGTTATAAGTCATGTCCTGATATGCCTTTCCAAAATGTAGCATTTCACATTTATCTAAATTAAACTCCATCAATTGTTTAATTGTGCATCACCATTCATGACTGGACTGCAGAATGGCAGGGCTGAGAATTCATTAATTGGTTCTAGGATTATTGGGCTCTCTCTATTGCAGCTTCCACTGTTTGGCATGCAAACAGTCTTGTTTTGTGGCTTCTTTGGGTTGATATTTCATTTTTAGGTATGCTTGGCATTACCCTTGGTTGTGTCCTCCTGCAATCATCATTAAAACAGGGATGGGTCCCTCGCATGATCACAATTCTATGGTGGGAAATATGGGGCCCATGAGCATTGCATAAAGTAAAGGGGTTACACTGGCTCCATCCATTCTATTAATGCCTCTCTCAGTCTGTGGGTGGAATCAAACAATTCCACTTCAGCTTTCAGAGATGTATCTGTACCAGCTCCCTAATGTCCTAGTATTAAACCTCATCAAAATGTTGTACTTACTAATTTCCTTCTTGTTTCCTGAGAATAGTGCTTCTTCCATAGATTCTTTATGGAGGTGTATCCTCTACCATGAATCACTACTCTGTTCAAGGCAAAGCAAAAACAAAGGAGCATTGGTACCAATGAACTACTTCAAACAACGTTACCCTCTGCCAGGATTGATCACCGGGGGAAATACCACAGTGAGGTCACAGATTGTGGTTTCACACAATTTTGCAGATGGTCCAGGATCAAATTCCTGGACCTCCCTTTCTAATAGAACTTGTGGGTGCAAACACTCACCATGGACTTTAATAACTGAAAATGTGTTGCTGGTTAAAGCACAGCAGGTTAGGCAGCATCTAAGGAACAGGAAATTCGACGTTTCGGGCCAGAGCCCTTCATCAGGAAGGCTCTGGCCCGAAACGTCGAATTTCCTGTTCCTTGGATGCTGCCTAACCTGCTGTGCTTTAACCAGCAACACATTTTCAGCTCTGATCTCCAGCATCTGCAGACCTCACTTTTTACTCATGGACTTTAAGAAGGCAGCTTGCCACCTCCTTCCAATGGGCAATTAGGGATGGGCAATAAATGCTGGTTCTGTGAATAAACAGAAAATGTGGTGAACATTTGTCAGTTTAGTTTTTATAACATATTGGTTCTTAATGGGAATCCTCTGCTGAAGAGCACAGACCTGTAGTAAAGTCATCTTCCAAAGGAGGACAGATCACGGTTTCTCGGTAGAACTAAAATTGTGCTGCACAGAATATGATGATTGTAAAGGGCACAGAGTACATTGTGGGAAAGAAATTGGAGATAGGACACTATTATCTGTAAAAATAAAACAAAGATTAGATGAAAGGATTTGGAAGTAGACTTTGATTAATTTAGATAGGAAAATGAGAAATATTTATGAACAGCAAAGGCCGATACACTCTTTTTGAAAAATTTGACCTATTGCCTCAAACTGATTGTGGTCATCACGACTTTAGACTTTTTAAATCCAAATTGAATATTATGAAAAAAAAAGCAACTGATGGGAATGTACCATTTTATCAAACTTTTGCTCAACTTTTTCTTTTCAAAGATCACAGTTTCTTTTTGAATGATTGCCCATGTTGGCTTTCTCAGGAATTGAAAACTAATAGCTCACATTCACACAGCCTCAACACCCAAAACATCTTGTTACTCTCTATATTAAGTAATATTCAGGACATATAGTTATTGTGTTCTTTGAACTCCAGGGCAAAGGCCAGCGTTTGAAGTTAATGAGATCAAGGGAAATGTTAGTTCACATTTTACCTTACAAAACATGAGAAAATGTACAAAACAAAAGACCTGGCAGGTAATTGAAGCATATCTGAATTTACTGTTGTAAACTCTCCTTGATAAACTTAATTTGTGTTTACCCAGATGAGTACAAAGGTTTAAATTTTTGTGTAGATAGAGTGGATACCTGGTTTAGCCAAAACAGTGGTGACCCAAATTGCAGACCTAACCTCTGAACTCAGCACTGACATTTTTGCAGGGGTAGTGAATACAGGCAAGTTGTAGTTTATACATAAGAAACTACTGCACATTTTAAAAGTGTTGTTACCTTCAGTCAAACCCCATTTTCATCAATGGTTGTCTAAAACACAACTAGTGCACCTCATCACTATCAAGTGACTGTATAACTTACTTAAGGTTTATTGGAGAGGTTCTTTTTTAATTCATTCTGAGCCTGGCCAGCATTTACTGCCTGTCTCTAGTTGCCTTTGAGATGGTGTCAGTGAGCTGCCTTCTTGAACTGCTATGGTCCATGTGCTGTAGGTTGACCCATAATGCCATTAGGGAGGGAAACCAGTGGGATTGTGCCAGCAACAGTGAAGGAATGATGATATTTACAAGTCTGGATGGTGAATGGCTTGAAAGGGAACTTATATTTTCCTATAAATCTGCTACTCTTGAGCTCCCAGATGATAGTATTGTGGTTTTGGAAGGTGATGTGTTATGAGTCTCAGTGAATTTCTGCAGTACATCTTTTCGGTGGTACACACTGCTGCTAGTGTGCACCAGTGGTGGAGGGAGCGAATGTGGATATGGTGCCAATCAAGCAGAGCTGTCAACTCTCACCTCACCTCTGGAATTCAGCTCTTTCGTCCATTTTTGAACTGAGGCTGTCATGAGGTCAGGTCCTGGCAGAATCCAAACTGGATGTCACTGAGAAGGTTATTGCTTAGCAGGTGCTGTTTGGTAATATTGTTGAAACCTTCAATTACTTTACTGATGATCAAGAATAGACTGATGGGATGGTAATTGGCTGGTTTAGATTTGTCTAGCTTTTTACGTACAGAACATAGCTGGGCAATTTTCCATTGTTGGGTTGATGCCAGATGTATTTGTACTGGAAGAGCTTGGCTTGGGAAACGGCACAAATCTTGAATGCTATTGCCAGAATATTGTCAGGGCCCATTGGTTTTTCCCCAACATGTCTAAATTACTCTGCAGCCTCCTCACCATTCACAATCCCCCCTAATTTTGCATCATCAGAAAATTTATAATTCCATTTAATTCCCACATTCAAATTGTCTATATATATTGCGAATAGTTGGGTCCTAAGCACTGATCCATATGCTACCCCACTTATCACTGCCTTCTACTCCCCAAATGGGACATCCATTCCTAATCTCTGTTTATGTAGGAGTCCCTCTCTCACTGCACCCCCCAGGTCATCTCCTCTGCACCTTGACCTCCTTCCACCTATCCCACCTCCATCGCCCCTCCCCCCAGTCCCTCCTCCCTACCTTTTATCTTAGCCTGCTTGGCTCTCTCTCTTATTCCTGATGAAGGGCTTATGCTCGAAACGTCAAATTCTCTATTCCTGAGATGCTGCCTGGCCTGCTGTGCTTTGACCAGCAACACATTTGCAGCTGTGATCTCCAGCATCTGCAGACCTCATTTTTTACTCGAAGATTTTAACCTACTGCGAATCCTCTTACAAGGATGCCTTCCTTGAAGAAGCTCTCTTCCTCCCTCTACAAGGATTTCAGTGAGTCCCTCTCTCACTGCACCCCCCAGGTCATCTCCTCTGCACCTTGACCTCCTTCCACCTATCCCACCTCCATCGCCCCTCCCCCCAGTCCCTCCTCCCTACCTTTTATCTTAGCCTGCTTGGCTCACACTCTTATTCCTGATGAAGGGCTTATGCTCGAAACGTCGAATTCTCTATTCCTGAGATGCTGCCTGGCCTGCTGTGCTTTGACCAGCAACACATTTGCAGCTGTGATCTCCAGCATCTGCAGACCTCATTTTTTACAACCAATCCTTGCCAATATATAACTCCCAATCCTGTGTTCTTTAATTTTACATGCTAACCTCCTATGTGGCATTGTATCAAATGCTTTCAGAAAATCCAAATATATCACATCCACTCATTCTCCCTTACCTTTTTCAGTAAGAATTGACTGCCCTTTGGTATCTCACCTGGTTTTACACATCAATCTTGTTATGAATGACACCACCTGTTCGTAAAATTGGATTAGTCAGATCCTAGAATTAAATTTTATTTGATATATTTAATTTTGCAGTTGGTTAACATGGTGGATAATAACTGAAACAGAGTCACATCAATCTGCTTATGATCTTTAGCGTGAGAAAATAAATTCAATATACAAAAGAAAAAGGAAACAAAAAAAGGCAATTGAAAAGCACTGAACAGAAATATCAAAAATAAATTTCCAGTTGTTTCTGAAGATTATCTGTTACAAAGACTCAATCACAGAGAAATATCCTATAAATCTGCTACTCTTGAGCTTCTAGACGATGGCGTTGTGGTTTTAGAAGGTGGAGTCTTATGAGTCTTGGATAATTTCTGCAGCACATCTTGTAGGTGGTACACTGTGCTGCGCTGACATTTTCAGTTTCTTAAATCTGAGCTGACACTTTCCAGTTTCTTTTCCTTGGACTGTTGAGATTGTTTTCTGTCATTTCTTTTTGAGTCTGATGGCCAATGTTCTATCAGTTTTATCCACTTGAAAACTCCTATACAAATTCTCTTGACATGGAAGCTCCTCAAATTAGAACAGGTCCAACTTATCCATGCCAACCAGATATCCTAAGCCAGGCAAAAGTGAGAACTGAAGGTGCTGGAGATCAGAGTCAAGAGTGTGGCTGGAAAAGCACAGCAGGTCAGTTAGCATCCGAGTGTAGGAAAATCGACGTTTCAGGCAAAACCCTTTGCCCGAAACATCGATTTTCCTATACTCGGATGCTGCCTGACCTGCTGTGCTTTTCTAGCACCACACTCTTGGACTCAGGTATCCTAACCTAATCTAGTGCCATTTACCAGCACTTGGCCCGTATCCCTCCAAATCCTGCTTATTCACTACCCATCCAAAAGCCTTTTAAATGTTGCAATTGTACCAGCCTGTCGTCCTTTCTGCTGAAGTAACTAGCTCCCTTGAACTGATCTGAAAGCTAATTCTTCTGAATTAAGACTTTGAACCTTCTGTTCTGAAGCAAAAACTAAAGTCATTACCTAAATGGGTCTAGTCTAAACTCCAACTGTATCATAAGCTCAACAGTATAAATATTCCACCTATTACCATTGCAGGTTTTCTGACCAACACATGACTGAAGTCACATGCTTTCTGAAAAATGATAAATTTATGTCATTGGCTAAATGATTTTCTAAGCTTTTTTTTTGAAAAAATCTTCACAGGACAAACCAAAATCGAACTGCCTCTATATTTTTAACCCAATTTCCAAAAAAAGTCACATATTATACTTGTTTATTCTAACCCAGGTCAGGTTGCCTCACCAGGCTATGTCACTGAAGTAGGCATGACATTCAAGCAGAGAACAGACAAAGCCTCTGAGAAATCTAAACAGGAACCTGGCTGACATTCACTTTACACATTCCAAGAAAGTGGGATCTATTTTATTACCTGAATTGGTGATGTGTTTGCTCAAAAGAACATAAGAGCATAATAAATGGGAGCAGGAGTAGATCACACAGTCATTCCCAGCTCCAGCCCTACACCATGCCCCAGCCACCAGCCCTGCTATGTTTTCACCATCCCCCCTGACTGAGGACAAATGATCAGTCCTCAGCAAAGGCCTTACCTTCAGGCCTCAGGCAACTGTCTGTGTGGAGTTTAGAGTTCTGAGAGAGGTGGCTGAGGAAATAGCGGAGGCATTGGTTGAGATCTTTCAAAAGTCACTGGAGTCAGGGAAAGTCCCGGATGATTGGAAAATCGCTGTTGTAACCCCCTTGTTCAAGAAAGGATCAAGTCAAATGATGGAAAATTATAGGCCAATTAGTCTAACCTCGGTTGTTGGTAAAATTCTAGAATCCATCATTAAGGATGAGGTTTCTAAATTCTTGGAAGAGCAGAGTCTGATTAGAACAAGTCAACATGGATTTAGTAAGGGGAGGTCGTGTCTGACAAACCTGTTGGAATTCTTGGAAGAGGTGACAAGTAGGTTAGACCAGGGAAACCCAGTGGATGTGGTCTATCTAGACTTCCAAAAGGCCTTTGATAAGGTGCCACACGAGAGGCTGCTGAGTAAGGTGAGGGCCCATGGTGTTAGAGGTGAGCTACTGGTATGGATTGAGGATTGGCCGTCTGACAGAAGGCAAAGAGTTGGGATAAAAGGTTCTTTTTTAGAATGTTAGCCGGTGACAAGCGGTGTCCTGCAGGGTTCAGAGTTGGGGCCGCAGCTGTTCACATTATATATTAATGATCTGGATGAAGGGACTGGGGGCATTCTAGTGAAGTTTGCCGATGATACGAAGTTAGGTGGACAGGCAGGTAGTACTGAGGAAGTGGGGAGGCTGCAGAAGGATCTAGACAGTTTGGGAGAGTGGTCCAGGAAATGGCTGATGGAATTCAACGTGAGCAAATGCGAGGTCTTGCACTTTGGAAAAAAGAATAAAAGCATAGACTACTTTCTAAATGGTGAGAAAATTCGTAAAGCCAAAGTACAAAGGGATCTGGGAGTGCTAGTCGAGGATTCTCTAAAGGTAAACATGCAGGTTGAGTCCGTGATTAAGAAAGCGAATGCAATATTGTCATTTATCTCAAGAGGGTTGGAATATAAAAGCACCAGTTTTGGTCTCCACACCTCAGGAAGGACATACTGGCACTGGAACATGTCCAGCGGAGATTCGCACGGATGATCCCTGGAATGGTTGGTCTAACATACGAGGAACGGCTGAAGATCCTGGGATTGTATTCATTGGAGTTTAGAAGATTAAGGGGAGACTTAATAGAAACTTACAAGATAATACATGGCTTGGAAAGGGTGGACGCTAGGAAATTTAGGCGAGGAGACTAGGACCCGTGGACACAGCCTTAAAATTAGAGGGGGTCAATTCAGAACAGAAACGCGGAGACATTTCTTCAGCCAGAGGGTGGTGGGCCTGTGGAATTCATTGCCGTGGAGTGCAGTGGAGGCCAGGACGCTAAATGTCTTCAAGGCAGAGATTGATAGATTCTTGATGTCATGAGGAATTAAGGGCTACAGGGAGAATGCTGATAAGTGGAATTGAAATGCCCATCAGCCATGATTGAATGACGGAGTGGACTCGATGGGCCGAATGGCCTTACTTCCACTCCTATGTCTTATGGTTTACGGTCTTCATCCCCCTCCGCTTCCGCATCAATGAATTCATTACGACATTGAATACTTCTTCCGCTGCATCTGCCTCCGGGCTTACTTTTTGTCCCAAGACTCCCGCCTACCCTCTGAGGACCCCTTCTCCCACCTCCAACACACTCCATCCACCTGGACACTCCATGCTGCTCTGTTACCTGCCCTCGATCTCTTTATTTACAAGTGCTGCAGGACATTGACTGCCTCAAACTGTCCATCCACTTCACCCACTCCAACCTCTCGCCCTCGCAACGCGCAGCCCTCCACTTCCTATGCTCCAACCCCAACCTCACCATCAAACCAGCGGACAAGGAGGGGGTGCAGTGGTAGTTTGGTGCACTGACCTCTATATGACTGAAGCCAGGTGCCAACTCGAAGATACCTCCTCCTACTGCACCCCCGCCCATCACCAAATCATCATCTCCCAGACCAAATACAACCTCATCACCTCAGGGGATCTCCCACCCACAGCTTCCAACCTCATAGTCTAGGAAACCCCACCACCCGGTTCTATCTTCTACCCAAGATCCACAAGCCTGACTGCCCTGGCAGACCTATTGTCTCGGCCTGCTCCTGCACCACCGAACACATCTCACCGAACACATCTCCACATATCTTGACAGTGTTTTATTCCCTCCCCCCCGGGTCCAGGAACTCCGACCTATGTTCGGGACATCACTCCCGCCCTCCACCTCCTCCAAGACTTTCATTTCCCTGACTCTTCTATAAACACACCTACTCCCACAGATATCTGGACTATACCTCCTCCCACCCTGCTTCCTTTAAAAATGCTATCCCTAATTCCCAATTCCTTTGCCTCCGCTACATCTGCTTCCAGGAGTACCAGTTCTGCTACAGAACACACCAGATGGCCTCCTTCTTCAAAGACAGCAATTTCTCTCCCCCCCCCCAACATGGTCAATGATGCCCTTTAGCACATCTCAACCACTTCCCGCACCTCCACCCTCGAACTCCACCCCTCCAACCACAATAAGGACAGAACCCCCCTGGTCCTCACCTTCCATCCCACCAACCTCCGTATACATCGCATCATCCTCTGCCATTTCCGCCACCTACAAACAGACCCACCACCAGAGATATACTACCCTCCCCACTCCTATCCACCTTCTTTAAAGACCATTCCTTCTGCCACTCTCTTGTAAGGTGCATGCCCCCCCCCCACCAACCCACCCTTTACATATGGCACCTTCCCTGCCACCCCAGGAATTGCAAAACGTGCACCCACCTCCCCCCTCACCTCTATCCAAGGCCCCAAAGGAGCCTTCCACATCCATCAGAGTTTTACCTGCATTTCCACATGTCATTTACTGTATTCGTTGCTCTTGATGTGGTGTCCTCTACATTGGGGAGACGCCTACTTGCCGAGTGCTTCAGAGAACATCTCCCGGACACCTGCACCAACCAACCCCACTGCCCCATGGCCGATCATGACCTGTCCATCTTCCTTCCTTCCTACCTAACCGTTCCACCCTCCTCCCCAACCTATCGCCATTACCCCCACCTTCATCTACCTATTGCACTCTCAGCTACCTTCCCCCCAACCTCACCCCCCTCCCCCACCCCATTCATCTCTCCATCCCTTTGGCCCACAAGCCTCATTCCTGATGAAGGGCTTTTGCCCGAAACATCGATTCTCCTACTCCTTGCATGCTGCCTGACCTGCTGTGCTTTTCCAGCACTACACTCTCAACTCTGATCTCTAGCATCTGCAGTCCTCACTTTCTCCACATAGTCATTCAAGCCTGTTTCACCATTCTAGGGACATAGGAACTGGAGTAGGCCATTCAGCCCCTCGAACCTTTCCCACCATTCAATGAGATCATGGCTGATCTATGACCTAACTCCATATACCTGCCGTAGGCCTTTTATCATTAATATCTGGCCTTCACAAAAGATTATCAATCTCAGATTTAAAATCAACAACTGATCTACCATTCACTACTATTTGTGGTAGAGTGTGTGTTGAAATGCTTCCTAACATCTCTCCTGGATTGTGTGGTCCTAATTCTCAGACTTTGACACTTAGTTTTAGAATCCCCAACTGTGTAAACAGCTTATTTCTATCTAGCCTGTCTTTTCCTGTTAATAGCTTGAAGATCAGATCACCCCTTAACTTCCTAAATTCTAGGAAAAAAAAACGTGTGTGTAATCTCTCCTCATAACTTAACCCCTGAAGTCCAGGTATCAATACAGATATATGCTGTACTCCCTCCAAATGAGGTCTAACCAGGGTTTTGTATAACTGCAGCATTACCTTCTGCAACCTTGTACAGCAGTCCTCTGGATAAAAGGCCAGCATTGCATTAGCTTTCTTGACTATTTTCTACAATCACTGCCAAACCTTTCCCTCGGTCTTGCTTTCCAACCTGATCCCTAATTCCTCTACAGTCTAAACTTCAATCTATTGCAAACTTGAATCAAATCTGGGACATTCCATTTGCCCTCGTGGCTTAATAAAGAACAAACTCATCTGTTTTTCTCATTTGGATGTTGCTGTTAAATTCATGAGAGACAAGTCAGTGAAGTCACACTGAAATGACACTAACCAACAGCGGCAAATCTTCCTTAAAAGGCTTCTTGTAGCACTGTCATAGCCAGAGGATGAGAGGAGACAGCATACAGATATGCAAAATGTGGGAAAATTGAAGGCAAAAATTAAGACATTATGGTCCATTTGTATTTGTGTGTGTCTGTTTGTGTGTGGGGGGGTCTGAGAGCCCAAGTACAAATTGGCATCAATATTGAGACAGTGAACAATAGAAAATATAAAGACTTTAAGTCTATCATTAAGTCCACCATGTCAAGTCCATACAAGGCTTCCTGTGGTGCAGTGGTAGTGTCCCTTCCTCTGAGCCAAAAGACCAAGTTCAAATCCCACTGCTCCAGCACTGTGCAATAACATCTGTGAACAAGACAGTATCTATCAAATATATACAGCAGTGGCAGAGCAGAGGCCAGCAATAGCATTGATACACTTTTGTTTAGTGATGCTGCCTATGTCTACCCGAGTGTTTTCATATGACTGTGTACATTTACATATGGCTGTCTGTATTTATCTGTATGCATCACTCACCATCTGACCTGGAACCATATCATTGTTCATTCAGTGTCACTGAATCAAGCGCCTGGTACTCTCTTCCTAATGTGAGTCTACCTACAGCACATGGATGGCAGCAGTTTACCACTGCAGATGGCACACCACCATCTTCTCAAGAGTAACTAGTGATTGGCAATAAATGCTGGCCCAGCCAGTGACACCTACATGCCGTGGATGAATGAGAAAAGGTCCAGCAATAACTCTCACCTCCATGACATTTTAATGTTTCATTACAAAGTGTTTCACATTGGATAGTCGTGGAATAAACAGGACAGGATTAATCTGAGTTGGCTGTAGTTCTACGAAATAGAATGGTTTTGAAGCTGTTTTAAAGGCTGAGCTGGATATAACGGTGTGTGTGTGTGTATTCATTTGCACATCAATAACCCTATGTAAATGTATTTCTCTGAAAATGAAAATGCTTTGTATTTTTAGCTGGAATACATTATTATGCACAGGGACCAGGTGGCTCGAGAAATCGCGGATGCGTTGGTGATTATTTTCCAGAGTTCGATAGATTCGGGATTAGTTCCTGTGGATTGGAAGGTGGCTAATGCTGTACCACTTTTTAAGAAAGGTGGGAGAGAGAAAGCAGGAAATTATAGACCAGTTAGTCTGACCTCAGTGGTGGGAAAGATGCTGGAGTCAATTATAAAGGATGAAATCACGACACCTCTGGATAGTAGTAACAGGATAGGTCAGAGTCAGCATGGATTTATGAAGGGGAAATCATGCTTGACTAACCTTCTGGAATTTTTTGAGGATGTAACTCTGAAGATGGACGAGGGAGATCCAATAGATATAGTGTACCTGGACTTTCAGAAAGCTTTTGATAAAGTCCCACACAGGAGGTTAGTGAGCAAAATTAGGGCACATGGTATTGGGGGCAAAGTACTAACTGGGATTGAAAGTTGGTTGGCTGACAGGAAACAAAGAGTAGTGATAAATGGCTCCAATTCGGAATGGCAGGCAGTGACCAGTGGGGTACCGCAGGGATCAGTGTTGGGACCGCAGGTTTTTACAATATATATTAATGATATAGAAGATGGTATTAGTAATAACATTAGCAAATTTGCTGATGATACTAAGCTGGGTGGCAGGGTGAAATATGAGGAGGATGTTAGGAGATTACAGGGTGACCTGGACAGGTTAGGTCAGTGGTCAGATGCATGGCAAATGCAGTTTAATGTGGATAAATGTATGGTTATCCACTTTGGTGGCAAGAACAGGAAGGCATATTACTACCTAAATGGAATCAAGTTAGGTAAAGGGGCAGTACAAAGAGATCTGGGTGTTCTTGTACACCAGTCAATGAAGGTAAGCATGCAGGTACAGCATGTAGTGAAGAAGGCTAATAGCATGCTGGCCTCCATAGCAAGAGGGATTGAGTATAGAAGCAAAGAGGTTCTTCTGCAGCTGTACAGGGCCCTGATGAGACCGCACCTTGAGTATTGTGTGCACTTCTGGTCTCCAAATTTCAGGAAAGACATTCTGGCTATTGAGGGAGTGTAGCGTAGGTTCATGAGGTCAATTCCTGGAATGGCGGGACTACCTTACGCTGAAAGACTGGAGCGACTGGGCTTGTATACCCTTGAGTTTAGAAGACTGAGAGGGGATCTGATTGAGATATATAAGAGTATTAAAGGATTGGATACCCTGGAGGCAGGAAACATGTTTTTGCTGATGGGTGAGTCCCGAACCAGAGGACACAGCTTAAAAATATGGGGTAGACCATTTAGGACAGAGATGAGGAGAAACTTCTTCACCCAGAGAGTGGTGGCTGTGTGGAATGCTCTTCCCCAGAGGGCAGTGGAGGCCCAGTCTCTGGATTCATTTAAGATAGAGTTGGATAGAGTTCTCAAGGATAGTGGGATCAAGGGCTATGGAGATAAGGCAGGAACAGGATACTGATTAAGGATGATCAGCCATGATCATATTGAATGGTGGTGCAGGCTTGAAGGGCAGAATGGCCTACTCCTGCACCTATTGTCTATTGACTTCTGGTCTTTTTTAAAAGGGTATAAGAAGTGTTTTATAAGTCAAAGTGAAGGCAATCATTGTAAAACCTTGTTATCAAAACTGATAACTCAACACATAACGTTCCTTTCAATAGATTTATGGCTCAGAAGTTGGACGAAGTATTCCATGCGTTTATATTCACTCCAGCCTCTTCCATTCTTTCATTTAAATCTATTAACTTAACACTCTCATTCCCTTTCCCTCATATACTTAGATTATTCTGATCCATGCTATCACATCAAGCACACCCTGTGGTAGTGAATTCCACAATCTGAAGCATTTTGAATCATTATCATTTTCTCTGCCTCTCTCCCAGGAGATGACTCAGCAGTGGGGAACATGGGACAGAGTCCTGGTGGACAAGCTGCACTCTTATACCTATATGTTTAATACATTTGTGAACCAATACGGTCTAGACAATGATTAATATGATGATTTGTTATCTGATACCATTTATAATGCAGTGTGGTGAAGCCAGCAACCTTGAGGAAACTCTTCCAAAGCCTTTATTTCCAATTTAGCACTTGTGCCTTCTTGCACATCCACATAGCTATACACTTTGACTGCACTTCCTTTGTGCTTATTGTGGAAGACAGAAAGACTTGTATTTCCATAATGCCTCTGATAATCTCAATCGAGAAAATTGAATGAAAATTTTAATTGGAGAAGTGTAACAATAACCTAGTCTATCACATCCAAATGCAAATTTTCAGCATTGCCCTGGAGTAACTGAACTGCTGGTTGTTGCTGAAGGGATACAGCATTTGTATTGCATTGAGATATGTTCAGGTGGCCTATGTTCCTGGAGGTGTCCATTACATAGGACATAGGAGCAGAAGTTGACCATTCAGTCCATCAGAGCTGAAAATGTGTTGCTGGAAAAGTGCAGCAGGTCAGGCAGCATCCAAGGAACAGGAGATTCGACGTTTCGGGCATAAGCCCTTCTTCAGGATTCCTGAAGAAGGGCTTATGCCCGAAACATCGAATCTCCTGTTCCTTGGATGCTGCCTGACCTGCTGCGCTTTTCCAGCAACACATTTTCAGTTCTGATCTCCAGCATCTGCAGACCTCACTTTCTCCTCCATTCAGTCCATCAGGTCTGCTCTGCCACTGAATGAGGTCACAGCTGATCTGATAATCCTTAACTCTAGTTTCCTGCATTATCACTTTAATCTTCGATCCATTAACTGATTAAAAATCTGTCTATCTCAAACTTGAATATACTTAATGACCCAGTCTCTACAGCCCTCTGCCATAACGAAATCCAAAGATTCACCACCTGGAGAAAACAAGTTCATCCTCAGATCTGCCATAAATGTGTGAGCCCTTCCTCTGAGGTCATGACCTCTGCTGCTAGACTGTGTCACAAGGGGAAGCAACCTTTCCATATCTCCCTTGTTAAGTCCTCATAACATCTTATATATTTCAACAAGGTCGCCTATCATTCTTCTGAACCTCAATGAGTACAAGGCAACCTAGTCAACCTCTCCTGATAAGAAAATCCCTCCATACTTGGAATCAATCTCAGAACCTTCGCTGGATTGCCTCTAATTACATCTTTTGTGAAATAAAAGGAGTCACGACTGAGGAATATTGAAGGTTCATAGGGGAGATGAAAAAGCAAGTCAGAGAAGCAAGTGGGAATTATGAGAAAAGTCTGGCAACAAACATAAAACCTTCTATAGGCATCAAAGCAATAAAACGGAGGGAACAGGAGGAAGCCATTTAGGGACTAAAAAGAGGATTTATATCAGGAGTCGGAGGCATAGCTGAGATCTCTTTACCAAAGGGAGATGCAACCCAGGTTGTAGTGGCAACCTTCGACTCTCTAGAGAAAACAGCCTCAGTCTATTCAGCCTCTCCCTGTAGCTCAAATCCTCCAACCCTGGCAACAGCCTTGTAAATCTTTTCTGAACCCTTTCAAGTTTCACAAAATCCATCCGATAGGAAGGAAACCAGAATTCCACGCAATATTCAAAAAGTGGCCTAACCAACGTCCTGGTAAAAAATTAGGTCTGCAGATGCTGGAGATCACAGCTGAAAATGTGTTGCTGGTTAAAGCACAGCAGGTTAGGCAGCATCCAAGGAATAGGAAATTCAACATTTCGGGCATAAGCCCTTCATCAACCAACGTCCTGTACAGCCACAACATGACCTCCCATTTCCTAAACTCAATGCTCTGACCAATAAAGGAAAGCATACCAAATGCCTTCTTCACTATCCTATCGACCTGCGACTACTTTCAAGGAGCTATGAACTTGCACTCCAAGGTCATTTTGTTCAGCAACACTCGCTAGGACCTTACTATTTGGTGTTTAAGTCCTGCTCTGATTTGCTTTCCAAAATGCAGCACCTCACATTTATCTAAATTAAACTCCATCTGCCACTCTTCAGCCCATTGGCCCATCTGATCAAGATTCCATTGTAATCTGAGGTAACCTTTTTCGCTGTCCACCACACCTCCAATTTTGGTGTCATCTGCAAACTTACTAACTATACCTCCTATGTTCATATCGAAATCATTTATATAAATGACGAAAAATGGTGGATTCAGCACCGATCCTTGTGACACTCCACTGGTCACAGGCCTTCAGTCTGAAAAGCAACCCTCCACCAGCACCCTCTGTCTTCTACCTTCGAGCCAGTTCTGTATCCAAATGGCTATCTCTCCTTGTATTCCATATGATCTAACCTTATTAACCAGTCTCCCATGGAGAACCTTGTCGAATGCCTTACTAAAGTACACACAGATCATGTCCACCACTCTGCCCTCATCAATCCTCTTTGTTACTTCCTCAAAAAACTCAATCAAGTTTGTGAGACATGATTTCCCATGGACAAGGCCATGTTGACTATCCCTAATCAGTCCTTGCCTTTCCTAATACATGTACATCCTGTCCCTCAGGATTCCCTCCAAAAACTTGCCCACCACTGACGTCAGGCTCACTGGTCTATAGTTGTCCTTACCACCTTTCTTAAATAATGGTACCACGTTGGCGAACCTCCAGTCTTCTGGCACCTCACCTGTGACTATCGATGATACACATATCTCAGCAAAAGGCCCAGCAATCACTTCCCTAGCTTCCCACAGAGTTCTAGGGTACACCTGATCAGGTTCTGGGGATTTATCCACTTTTATGCATTTCAAGACATCCAGCTCTTCCTCCTCTGTAATATGAACATTTTTCAAGACGTCACCATCTATTTAACCGCATTCTATATCTTTTATGTCCTTCTCCACAGTAAGCACTTCCCCATCTCCTGCGGTTCCACACAAAGACTGCCTTGCTGATCTTTGACGGGCCCTATTCTCTCCCTAGTTACCCTTTTGTCCTTAATATATTTGTAACAACCCTTTGGATTCGCCTTAATTCTATTTGCCAAAGCTATCTCATGTCCCCTTTTAGCCCTCCTGATTTCCCTCTTAAGTATACTCCTACTGCCTTTATACTCTTCTAAGGATTCACTCGATCTATCCTGTCTGTACCTGACATGTTTCCTTCTTTTTCTTAACCAAACCTTCAATTTCTCTAGTCATCCAGTATTCCCTGTACCTACCAGCCTTTTCTTTCACCCTAATAGGAGTATACTTTCTCTGGACTCTCATTATCTCATTTCTGAAGGCTTCCCATTTTCCAGCCAGCCCTTTACCTGTAAACATCTGCCCCAGTCAGCTTTTGAAAGTTCTTGCCTAATACCATCAAAATGAGCTTTCCTCCAGTTTAGAACTTCAACTGTTAGATCTGGTCTATCCTTTTCCATCACTCTTTTAAAACTAATAGAATTCTGGTCACTGCTGCCAAAGTGCTCCCTCACTGACACCCCAGAAGACTGGAGAATCACAAACATTATGGCCTTGCTCAAGGATAAACCCAACAATCACAGATTGGTCATCTTAACTCAATAGTAAGGAAGCTTTGAGACAGAATAAATCGGGATAGGATTTGTGGTTACATGGAATTTTCATCAACTCTGTACACCATTATCCCAGGATAGGTTATATTTGCAATAGGTGACTCTGTACAGTAAAACCATAAAGTCACCATTGTTTACCAGGCCATAGAGCTGCTCTCTCATTAGAAAGATGGAGAATTGGTGTTGGTTTCTCCTTCTTCCACTTTAAGCTATGTTACCAAGAGACTGAACAGGACTGACCGTATAAACACTATGACTACAAGAGCAGGTTAGAGGCTAGGAATCCTGCAGCAAATAACTTACCTCCTGACTGCCCAAAGCCTGCCCACCATCTACACACTGAAGTCAGGAGTGTAATGAATGCTTTCCACTGGTCTGGATGAGTGCAGCTCCAACAACACACAAGAAGCTTGACACCATCCAGGACAAAGCAGCCGCCTTATCAGCATGACATCTACAAACATTGTTTTCCTCAACCATTGATACTTAGTAGCACCTATAAGATGCACTGCAAAAATTTACGAAGGCTCTTTTAACACTACTTTCAAGAACCATGACCACTTCCATCATGAAGGGCAAGGGGAGTAGATACATGGGAAGACATTTCCCTCCAAGGCACTGACCATCCTAACTTACCGTCTCTTCAGAGTCACTGGGGCAAAATCCTGGAACTCCCTTCTTAGTGGAATTGTAGGTCTACTTACACATGGACTACAGCAGTTTAAGAAGACAGCTCACCACCACCTTCTCATCAGCAACTTGAGATGGCTGATAAATGCTGGCCAGCCAGCAGTGGCCGGACCCCATGAATGAAATGTTATAAACATGCTGATTACAAAGCTTAGCATACTTCCCCATTGCCACATTTCCTCTTACTCATTCAGTCTTGTTGCAAACTGCTGCTGCATTTGCCGAATTGCTAAAGGTGACGAGCAGTTTAACCTTCGAGTAAAAAATGAGGTCTGCAGATGCTGGAGATCACAGCTGCAAATGTGTTGCTGGTCAAAGCACAGCAGGTTAGGCAGCATCTCAGGAATAGAGAATTCGACGTTTCGAGCATAAGCCCTTCATCAGGAATAAGAGAGAGAGCCAAGCAGGCTGAGATAAAAGGTAGGCAGGAGGGACTAGGGGGAGGGGCGATGGAGGTGGGATAGGTGGAAGGAGGTCAAGGTGAGGGTGATAGGCCGGAGTGGGGTGGGGGCGGAGAGGTCAGGAAGAGGATTGCAGGTTAGGAGGGCGGTGCTGAGTTGAGGGAACCGACTGAGACAAGGTGGGGGGAGGGGAAATGAGGAAGCTGGAGAAATCTGAATTCATACCTTGTGGTTGGAGGGTTCCCAGGCGGAAGATGAGGCGCTCCTCCTCCAGCCGTCGTGTAGTTGTGTTCTGCCGGTGGAGGAGTCCAAGGACCTGCATGTCCTCGGTGGAGTGGGAGGGGGAGTTAAAGTGTTGAGCCACGGGGTGATTGGGTTGGTTGGTTCGGGCGGCCCAGAGGTGTTCTCTGAAGTGTTCCGCAAGTAAGCGGCCTGTCTCACCAATATAGAGGAGGCCACATCGGGTGCAGCGGATGCAATAGATGATGTGTGTGGAGGTACAGGTGAACTTGTGGCGGATATGGAAGGATCCCTTGGGGCCTTGGAGGGAAGTGAGTGTGGAGGTGTGGGCGCAAGTTTTACATTTCCTGCGGTTGCAGGGGAAGGTGCCGGGGGTGGAGGTTGGGTTGGTGGGGGGTGTGGATCTGACAAGGGAGTCACGAAGGGAGTGGTCCTTGCGGAACGCTGATAGGGGAGGGGAGGGAAATATATCCTTGGTGGTGGGGTCCGTTTGAGCAGTTTAACCTTCCTATGACAGCTTCTTAGTGGAGGCCCAACTGATATGACAGCCTGTGGTTTCCTGTAATGAACTAAAAATTGTGATTGCCATGGTTACCTTTAGACTCAGAGAAAAGAGAAAGAGAGAGAAAGAAAAAGAATAACAGCACTGAGAGCTGTGTGGGTTTTCGGAAAATTCCAGTTTCTTTATTCATGGGCATCTATTGCCTGTTGCTGGCTAACCAGGGAATCTATTGATGGGGCTTCTTTGTGACCTACTATGTATGAATCCTCCTACTACCTACCTACCTTTGATTCAACTACGTGGGTGGCATGGTGGCACAGTGGTTAGCTGCCTCTGCTAACCTCACACTGCTGCCTCACAGCACCAGAGACCTGGGTTCAATTCCTGCCTCAGGCGACTGACTGTGTGGAGTTTGCACGTTCTCCCCGTGGCTGCGTGGGTTTCCTCCGGGTGCTCCGGTTTCCTCCCACAGTCCAAAGATGTGCGGGTCAGGTGAATTGGCCATGCTAAATTGCCCGTAGTGTTAGGTAAGGGGTAAATGTAGGGGTATGGGTGGGTTGCGCTTCGGCGGGTCGGTGCGGACTTGTTGGGCCGAAGGGCCTGTTTCCACACTGTAAGTAATCTAATCTAATCTAAATGACTTTTCAGTCTCCTTGTGGGGAGGGGGCAATTAAAAATTAATCGCATCGGTATGGAACCAACGTCATGTCGAGGTTAGAGTCAATGACAACTGCCCTAAAGGATGTTAGTTAACCTAATGAATATGACTCTGTATACAGCTGCACCACACTGTAAACCTGACTAACAATCTTAAATTAGATTGTCAAAATAATTCTTAGCATACTCAATTATTAAACAAGTGATCTCCAACCATGAAACCAGATATAATGTTGGATAATGTATTCAGAGTTGTTTGGGTTCACTCAGTACCTTGCTTGTTGCAAACAGTTGAAGGGATATGTGGTTTAATACAATCCATCAGACTATGGGATGTATCACTTTGACAATGAACTTCACATATAACTTTACAGACTTGTGAAAGAAACAGAATGTCTTTCTGACTTGACGGCAGCACCCTGCTAGTTGGGAATGCTTAATAACAGCTCAAGCCGCGGGGAAAACATGCTGGGCACAGTGGTGAGCTTAGTCCTTTCCATGAGCATGCTTACTGTACATCATGCACTGAACTGGTTGGTGTAACCATTACCCCGCAATGTGGCTTCAATGTGCCTTACATATTCTCTGAGCAACCTGTTCAGCAATGTTATGACAGCTGGAGTAGCGAAGTGGCCCTCCAGATCCAGAGGTAGGAACACTACCACAGTGAGCAAATGACTCAGACTCTGACTCTATTTACAAGATTTCTGATAAGGCCAATTCATAGTGAACAGAACAAAGACAGAAATTGCTGGAGAAACTTAGCAGGTCTTGCGGCATCTGTGGAAAGCAAGTAGAATTAACATCTCTGTGAACGAAGGGTCTGGTGAGTCTTCATTGGAGTTCTGATGAAAATTCGCTGCTCTTGAAACCTTAACCCCGCTTTCTTCCCACAGATGCAGTAAGACCTGCTGAGTTTCTCCAGCAATTTGTTTTTGTTTCCGATCTGCAGTTCTTTCTATATTATACCCATGAAATCTCGTGAGTACATTAACCGGTGAAGGCAGTTCCGGACTCGGGCTTTGCATGGGCCAAGAAAAATGTATTAGGTGGTTTGGGGTGGGAAAGCACTGGGGCAGGGAAATGGTTGAGGGATCAGCTCTTGGCTCATTTCCCCAGCAAAGGATTTCACTAGCCAGGAAACCAAATGAGAGCTGTAACACATTAAGGGAATTAAATGTGCAGCGGTTTAGAAGCATCTGACATCTTACATATGACAGCGAGGCATCGTGAGACATTTCCCCCACAAGTACTTTTGACTAGATAAGCAATTGGGCCAACTTTTCCGTCCAGTCTAGCCGCATTTTGCCTATAAAGTGCTAAAGTGAAAATTACAAAGATCTACGCATGTGACTGGCTATGCCTGGCACTGAAGTGGGCCTTTATTTTAATCATTGGCTGAGATTCTACTTAAACCACTATTTTCCAAATAACTTCGAGTCAAGTGATGATTGAAGCAGCATGCGAGCAATTATAATGTGTTGGCAGGCACCTTAAACCAAAGCAGCGTTCACTCAGTGTTCTAACACAGAACTTTTTAACTAACCATTGCTATTCTTTGAAGTTTACATAGAGAGTTACCACTTTGTCTGCGGTAACCATTATTGCTAGCCCTCCCAAGCGTGCAGGGCGCTGACTGAGATTAATTTGCATTAAAGGGTTACATTTTCCTCAGCTCAGTTGAGAAACATCAAATATTTCGCCTGCCAGTAACCTTGACAGTGCGGGCGCCCTGAAGCTCGGCAGGGTTTACCTCGACTGTTCAAACAGCCCTGCAATTCCACTTCCTGAATTTTTCATGGAGACACTTTGATAGCGCGCTGGTTTTCCTGGCTCCGGCTTGCAAAGGTTTCATTTTACAACAGCAACATCTCTCGGCTGCATGTAACCGAACGGCAGCGTTTTCCCCTCCCCCCGGTTTTTTGACAAAAAACAGGTTAACTTTAGTTTCAGACATTGTACTGAGGAGACACATCCACAAGCTAACGTGAAAATTAAATAATTTGCGGTCCATCTCTTTGCCCCCAATTAGTTCAGAGTGGTTAATGTAAGCTTAGCTCTGGTATACTTGTGGTGTCCAGAAACACTGGTGTATAGGATACCTCCCCAGATGCTGGTGACTGGCCACTGGTGTCTCGGGAGGCGTTCTTATGCTAATCTTGTTTCGTCGCCTGGCTTTCACAGTAGAGAGAGATAGAGAGGCAGAGCTGTCGCCTTTAAGAACGTTTTGCAGTCTGCATCTCTCACAGTACATGACGACTGAATATTTCCAGCGCTAGCTGTCATTCAGAGTGTAGAGAAGCATGCGCCTCGGAGAATGGAGTTAAATGATTCAGGCAGTGTGGTTTTAACAGCTTACCACTCCTATTCTCCATCAAGAATACCAATCATGGATCAAAGCTGTGTAACTGAACTTCCTTCAAGTCTTGGTCCCACACACAGGTAAACGTTCAAATCTGCCGTGAGACTGATGTATTATGTATAAGTCAATATTCTCTGTCATGAGAACCTTTTGTTTTTTTTATCAGATGCTGGACGTGTACTACCTGCGTTAGATGACCTACCTGATGGTTAATTTCTTTTTATTGTGGGGGAAGAATTGCATTGGAGGGGGTGAAGCTTTATGTGTGCTAAACACTGAACAATGGAGATGCTTCATGAAGTTTATAAGCAAAACAAGTTAAAAATCTGAGATTTTCTGCGTTGATCTTTCAGTAATCCAGTTGGGGTTGCTCCAAAGTCATTGTTTTACACGACTTGTGTTATTCAATATTTGTTTCACCATTTTCCTTTCTTTTTTCCCATTCCCATTCCCATTTCCTTTCCTTTCTCAGTTCTCTGGGCTCTTCCTCCTTTGTCGTCCAACTCTCTCAACCTCTTTCTCCCCCCCCCTTCTTTTCTCTTTCCCACTTTTCCCCCTTTCTTTCTCTCTCTGTTGTTTTATTTAAAATTTTGCTTTCTTACTTTCTGCCATTTTCAGATTTCTGCATCAAGCCTCACATGGTTATGAGTATATCTGTCAGTGCTGGAATCAATGGTGCCTGCTGTACTTACTCACCTTGAGTTATCTCACAACTCCTTTTGAATGTTAATAATCTGAGGGTTAATCCTTCAGGGACTAACACCTCTATCAAAATCTCAAAAATCCAGTACAATGAGATCCTTGTGCATCTAGAGATCAACGTTTCAGTAGGTGCTAATCATTCTACCTCATGACCCCCTTCAGGATATGGAAAACTAAATCTCTTCAGTGTGAAAGGAAGTGATGAAAACCATTTTTAAATAGTAGACTATCTGAGAAAAGAAACTTGCGGACATTTCAATATGGTGGCTGTTCGTTGGGTTTACTAAGTACCTAGTTTGGCAGTCATGAAGCCATTCAATATTTTGGCCCAAGACAAATTGCTTGGGATATTTGGAAGGAAAGAAAGAAAGGAGGAATCCAGGGTCCGTATTTAGAGTGCCCTTGACCCATGTTGAAACACTATGTGTAGTTAACCCCCACTTTCATGTTCACTTCTCATGCTGGATCTCTTACCTATCTCTTTGCAGCCTCCAATTGATTGACTTTGAACCTGCCATTCCTAACCTCCAGTTTTGCTTTCCTCCTCCGGTCCACAAATGTCATCTATCCAAAGACAGCTGTGGTGTGCGCCTGGTTTCCTTTCCAGGCAACTTTACACTAAGCTGGGTCCATTGAAAGACCCAACATTGATCTAGGCCAAGTCTCACTGTTCAGGCACTGGATTGGGGGTATGGGATAGTGTCTCCATCTACCCCAAAAAAGCTCAATCTGCTTCCTACTCCCAACGAACATAAGGGTAAAGTACTCAATTTATTCAGTGTTTGTGACATGGATGCTTCCATTTTCATTACCACCTTAATAATACACAATGATATTTTTAGGAATCTAGGGTTCAACAAATATTTGCCTTTCCTCAGGTAATATTTAGGGGATATTCTCTGCAACTGCGTAGAAAAGTGTGATGTTGGAAAAGCTCAGCAAGTCAGGCAGCATCCGAGGAGCAGGAGATTTGACGTTTCGGGCATAAGCCCTTCATCACGTTTGGATGTGTGGACTGATTTAGTGTGGGATGAGTTGATTACAGTCAGTGTGTCAGTAACTGTGTTATCGTTGACCTCAGTGACTCTGAATAGCGTGCAAAGGATGTAGCTATGGTCTCTAACCCTATATTGTTACTCAGTGGTCTTGTAATGGTCAGAACAACTTGATAAATAAAAACTGAAAGAACTGCAAATGCTGTGAATCAGAAACATAAACAAATTGTTGGAAAATCTCAGCAGGTCTGGCAGTGTCTGTGCAGAGAAATCAAAGGGTCTAGTGATCCTTCCTCTGGACAATTGGGATTCTCCTGCTCCTCGGGTGTTGTCTGACCTGCTGTGCTTTTCCAGCACCATACGCTTGACTCTGATCTCCAGAATCTGCAGTCCTCACTTTCTCCCACAATTGAGTAGATGTTGGGAGAGAGAAGGATCAAGCTTGAATGTAATGAATCACATTGAAAGCTGAGTTGGGAGTTTAAGTATAGCCAGTGGTCACTTTGATGAGGAACAACAGCATCTCTTCACTCATGGGACCATACCGTAGCATCAACTAATTCTCCTACGAGAAGAAGGAGGAAAATAAAAATCAACTTCTTTTGAAGGCAACACAAATGTGATTTACACTTCTTTTTCCCTTTGAGTTCCGCAAACCTTATTATGGCCAGTGACAAATCTATTCTGACAGCACCTCATGTTCGTTGACTGAATAATAGATGTATCGGACCTCAGTGACCCTTTTAACCCTGGCTAGCTTTTGACCTTTGCCAGCTGTCATGTTACCACATTGTTCCATTAGTGACTGGTGATGTTGAATGGGGATAATGTAAGTAATCTCATTCAAGTTCCAGGGTTGACCCTGCAGGGTATTATTTTAAATTAACCTGTTAAGATGTGTTCTGTTGCCCCTCCATGGCCATCATATGTGGAGGTGGGACTTCAACCTGGACCTTATTGGCCAGAGGTAGGGACACAGCCACTATGCCACCAGACCCTATAAACTGGACTGATACAACTTTCCATGAACATTTAGAGAGTAATCTTTGATAATGTTCCTGAATGGTTAATTAGCAGGAACTCTTTTTGCCACTATTTTCTTTCCTTGTCAAATGAAGTTCCTCACTTCATTCTGGAGTGTCATTCTACAACAATGTGAATTTATATAGCATCTTTTAGTCCAAGAAAATGCTTCTAAGTTACTGCCTATTAGTACTTCAGACAAATATTCATTGTTTTAAATGGAAGTCCATGCAGTGAATTCCAACACAAATGGCACCACAGCTAACCCCAATTCTATCTTACCTCATTAGCTACCTCGGCATATTTTCCACAGGTTTACTCAAAAGCAGTCCAGAAGCACCCTGACACTCTTCCAACCTTGGCCCCGGGTTGCTGAGGTTCATCATTCTTTTTACAGCTGTGATCAACTAGCTTAGCACAGACCAGGAATTTAATGTGGGATCTTTGTGGTTTTCATTGCTCAATATCATAGAAGGCAATTATGTTTACGTAAGATGCCACTGGAGGAATCTGTGTTACCATACTCTTGTAGGAAGTGGAATTTCAGCAGTAAACCTCAATAACTTTTTTCAAAAACTTCCTTAGTAACGACAGAAAGCAATTGCGTCAAGTGAGATCCAGCACTTGGCAATGATATCTTGTGCTACTGCGGTCTTACTATTCGCTAACAAGAAAATAGTTACCAAGAATGCTAAGAAGATTGTCCATTTTGATCTTTGCATTAAGCTTGAGTATGGTTTATGCAATTCAAACATATTGTATGCTTTCAAATTATGATCAGCCTTTTTTTCCCATTGTAAGTTCAATTGCAGATCTGATTATATCACACTGGAAAGTAGATTTAAGAACAATAAATTCAGCAACAAGTGAAGATAGATTTATCCTGAGCTCCCCTGTACTGTGGGCCAGGATCTTTTGTTTGTAGCCCCAGTTGTTGAGACTCGGGTGGCTGCTGGTGTAAGTTTTATGGGCAGTGGGGAGAGACTTCTACAGGTCTAAAGTCAGGGAAACACAGACACAAAATGACTTATGGAGACACAATAGGATGTGAAACCAGTGCCTGAAAAAAATAAAGTCAGACTCACAAGAATTTCAATATTGACAAAAAATGTATATAAAGCATATGTGGCTGGAGGGAAACTTAGGAACAATGATTGGAAACTAACAGAATTGCAACTTTTAACCTCTACCCCTTTCAAATCTAAGTCTAAACCTTTCTTTCAAATTAGAGGTTGCTCCCTTTAAAAGTTTAGCATTAAAATAACAAGAACGAAAATTTTCAGAAAATTGTTTTTTTTAATTGTATCTTCACTGTTGCCATTTATGTTCATAGAAGGTAGGCTTTGCAAGCGTGATTGTATGTATTGCCTATCCTTTTTAGTCTCAGGTCAAAAGTATACAACCTTCCTGAATAGGAAGAGGACCAACTCCATCAATGTGTGGCAATTCAGTGACCAGGAGAATACCATTAAATTTGCAATGTCAGAGTGAACGTCCCTTTTGAAATAAACCAGTTGAGTTGGTTTAACATCTTAACCTAAGCACCTTGTACGGTATACCTCGTATAATGGGACTTGACTCCATAATCCTTACAGGCAGGAGTACTCCCAATTGAGAGAAAACTGACATGTCAATACAGGGAAGAGTTTTGTGCCTTATTTATGACTCATGGTACATGCCTGTTACTCAAAGAGTGAACAAAGAACAATACAACACAGGTTCGGGCCCTTTGTCCCTCCAAGCCTGCACTGACACATTTTGCCAACGAGTGTAACTCACTACCACAGGGAACATTTGAAGTAAATGGTGTAGATACTTTTAAGGGCATGCTGGGCAAACATTACGGAGAAGGGAACAGAATGTTACACTGATTTATTTTAGCTGAGGAATGATGGGAAGCAGCTAAAGTGACGAATGAATTTGTTGGAACAAATGACCTATGTAATTGATAAACCATGAGTTATGATATGGGTTTAGCTCTCTTCCACTTGAATGATTAGAGGTGATGACCAGTTCACTGCTTGTGACTTCACCCTCCCACACATACTCTGTGTTCTTCATATCAGTGACCATTGCCTATGAGACCTCCTTAAATAATGTCAACAGTGAGAAGTTTCAAAGTTCTACTTCAGTGCGGACCAGCTCTCTGCCCTCACAAACTATCATGTCTTGTGAGTGCTCAAGTACTTTTGATAGTATGGAAATGTGGAGGACATGTATAGCAGCATCTAAACAAACATGCATAATTTTATTTCTTCTCCTTTAGAATAAGTTTTTCAGTGAGGATAGAAGCTTCTCTTGGAGACTGCATTATGAATGTGTCTATTGCTTTCAGCTGTTCATTCATGTTGAGCATTCAGAGAATTGATGGGTTGCCCTGACTACATTGTGTGAGATAGTAATAAATGCATAACAGATAGAGATAAAAATGCTTTATGGCATTATGGCAAGTACACTTGGATGAAAGTCTAGAAATAAGGGATAATTCTTTTGTTATTTTATCTCCCTTTGTACTGAAGACAACATAATACTCATGGGCGTTATTTCCTAGGTGTCAGTCTGTATTGGTCTCCTTTCTTGTGGGGAGGTTGGTTGATGGTATTTCTTCATTCACCTATATCGTGTGGCACTGTTATCAGTCCTACAGCTGCAGTGGCTCAGTGCCACTGAGTAAAAAGATTGTGGATTCATAATCTCATTTCAGCGGTCTGAGCACCTACTTGAGGATGAGAACCTAAAGCCAGATTTATTCCCTTGGCTGGATGTAAAAGATTCCATGAGACTACCCAAGATGGTGAATGGAAATTGGTCCCTGTGTTTGGGCCAGTACTTATCTCCCAGTTAACACACAGAGAATATTTGGTCATTATCTCATTGTTTGTGGGATCTTGCATTGATAAAACTGCGTCATTTCTGACATTACAATTACAGTTCAAAAACACTGTGTGGCATAAAGTGCTCTGGGGCATCCTAAACTCATAAAAAACTGCTGTGTAAATATAAATGATTTTACTTTTTAAACCTGGAAGCTATAGGCTGTTTACTTGCAAGTTCCTTTGAACACAGCCTGTCCTGCAGTCCATTTTGAAAACAATAAAATTCCAAAGTTCTGATTCTCTACAGGTGATGAACACCTGCAGACAGTCAACTGGGAAGAGATTGATGTGTTAAATAAATCCAGGTTTGTCTATTCAGCAGACAACAGCCACATGTAATAATTCAGCTGGATTACCTACTGTGCACTGTTTCTATTTACAATCGGTCTATAACGGAATTTCTAACTCGCATATGAAAGCCAAGTGAGTCCAAGATGATTAGTGCAAGTATTTTGAGGCTTGTAAAACCCAGATATACAACAACATGATTGATCAGTTAATGAATGTCCTCAGGTGTTTTGGAAGTACTACTATTGATGGTAAAGAAATCAGGGAAACACCCTTGCTCTCATTACCATTGTAATGTACTGAGGACACCACAGCTGTCTGAAAGCATGCAGAGCTTCCGTCAGAGTCAACATGAATTTTCAGAACTGAAACCAGCTGCCTGTCGAATTTTCCATTTGAAGGGATTTTCTTTCTGAGATGGGACTAATCCAGTAACCTTTATTGCTCCAGGGATGTTTGAATCTGTTAATTGATATGGGGCTGTTGGTTGTCAGAGGCATATGGACCAAGAATGAGTGAGTAAATCCATTTGATTGATTATTCAACATATGATGTAGTAATAGCGCGAGGCATGTCAAATAAGCAGGGTCTGAACTGCATAGGAATTAGCACCAAGAAAGTATCATGTTTGTGCATCAGTATCTTATTCCAAATTATGTCCTGCAATTTTCTTCTGTCTTTTCCTTATTGATGCTATTAATTAATGGTTGAATATGGCTCCATGTTTGTGATTTGTTCTCTGGTACCTTATCACAGTGCAAATTTTGTATATATGAACATAGACAATGAATGTTGGCATTCTGTTTAACTTCATGGTAGAATCACAGCTTCATCTCAATGTTGCATGTGGTCAAGTGCTTCAACTAGTTTTGAGGTTGGGTTATTCTTGTGTACAAAATGGCTGCTGTTTAACAGCAAGATATCCATAACCTCCTATCATCCTGCTCCAAATCAGTTGAATTATTAGTGTTGACTGAGGGAACACTCTCTAAAATGTTTGGAACATTTTAACTGCATTCTAATCCTAATGTCATTTGGTTAGCACCATCTGAAATGCTAGACAAGGGGATCAGATCCTTTGTTTTTACACTGCACCTTTGATATAGAGAACTTGTATTTATTTCTTGCCTTTTAAGGATCCAACCTATCACAGCGAGCTTTGCTGCCAAAGAAGAGATGTTAAGCTTGAGTTTTACCAGAAGAAGCATTATCTGAAGGGACTGTTTCTGTGCTTTATGATTGTATGACTCTATCTCTAATGCCTCATGGTTAAGTGGTATAATCTGTTTCAGTAATGCTGGTTGAAAGATAGATATTGGACAGAGCACAAGGGGTCATCGTCTAGGTTTCTTTGAATGGTGGGTTAGATTATATTACCCTAATCCAAGAAAACAGTTTAATTTAACATCTCAACCTGACAACATCTGATCTGACAGGTTACCATGCCCTCAGTGCTGTGAGAAAGTGTCAGTCTGCATCAGGGCTGAGCCAATAACATTGTGATTTGGAAGAGGAAATGCTACCACTGAATTGCGGTTCACTACACTCCACATGATCTCATGAAATGGCTGAAGACAGTGCAAACACTGAACACATTATTCACTAAGTCACTAGATACTACTCTCGATCATCAGTAAAGTGATAGAAGGTGTAATTGGCAGGTCCACATCAATAACCTACTCACTGCCCAGTTTGGCTTCTGTCAGGGCCACGTAGCTCCTGACCTCACTTCAGCCTTGGTTCAAACATGGACAAAACTGCTGAATTCCAGAGGTGAGGTGACCGCTTGACTTCAAGGCTGCATTTAACAAAATGTAGCATTGAAGAGTCCCAGCAAAAATGGAGTCAGTGGGGATTGTGGGAAAACTCACCACTGGATGGAGTCATACCTGACGCACAGGAAGATGGTTGTGGTTGTTGGAGATCAGTCATCTCCGGTCCAGAGCATTTCTGAAAAATGGTGTTGTAGGCCCAACCATCTCCAGCTGCTCCGTTTAGTAACTTTTCCTCCATAAGGTCAGAAGTGGGAATATGCAAACATTGACAAGCAATATTCAGCAGCATTTGCAACTCCTCAAATATTGAAAGCAGTCTGAATTAAAATGCAGTAAGACCTGGACAATATCCAGATTTGGGCTGGCAATTAATTTGTGATAAGTATACTATACAAATGTCAGGCAATAAGCATCTCCAACAATAGAGACGTTAACCATGGCTCTTTGACATTGAATGACATTACCAATGCTGAACCCTCCAGGATCAACAACCTGGTGTTACCATTAATCAGAATCTGACCTGGCCAAGCCATATTCATAGTCTTTCTATAACAGCAGATCAGAAGCATTTTGCAGTGAGTAACACATCACCTGAATTCACAAAGCATGTCCACCATTGGTAAGGCACAAGTTCAGGATGCGATGGAATTCTCTCTATTTGCCTGAATGGATACAGCTTGTAGAACTCTAAAGAAGCACAATTCCACCCAGAGAAGGCCACCCACTTGACTGGAATCCCTTCAACATTCAGTCCCTCCATTGCCAACGCTCAGTAGCAACAATGTGCACCATCTGGAAGATGCAGTGCAGAAACTCACCAAAGCTCATTTGATAGCATCTTCCAAATCAGTATCTACTGCCATTCTAGAAGGACAGCAGATACATGGAAACACTACCACCCGTAAATTGCCCTCTAAGCCACTCAACATCCCGACTGGGAAATATATCACAGCTTGTTCAGTGTCACTCGGTCAAAATCCTGGAACTCCCTTCCTTCCTGTGAGCATGGTGGGTGTACCTACATTCCAAGGACAGCAGAAATTCAAGAAGGCAGGTCACCACCACCTTCTCATGGATAAGTTAACGGCTGGCTAAAATTGCCTGCCTAGCCAGTGATGCGACATTCCATCAATGCATTTTTAACATATGTAAAATTCAGTTCAACTTCTGCATTGACATCATAACCTTAACTGTGTTTATCATCTTGTGCAGGGAGTAGGAGGCTATGTTTGAAGGTTATTGTGTTCAACATTAATGACTTTTATTGCTATTCCCCTCTGATAAGTTGATGATGTGAAGGCAAAGCGTCAAACCTGCAAGCTGCTTTGTCTGACAAGCATATGATTTCACACCTGGAAATATGTCTGAACCAAGCAGTCACTCTTTTAAAAAACACTAGAAATGGTCACAAATAGCATTGGGCTTGAATTGGGTTGCAGCACTTGCTTGAACAGACCAGTGGCAGTCTGTGGTGCTAGCGTCAACCACTTATTTTTGGCTTACTTGCTACTGTGCCCCGGAGGTAGCTCACTGTTGTGGAGATAAGGGAGATTGCAGTGTTTAGAGTGATCTAATAGTCATTTTTATGGAGCCAATTGCTCTTAATTTTTTGCATTGAGTTGCAATCTTCAATAATCTCTCGAAGGAAGGAGAATTTAGCTGCTGTGTACCTGGGGAAACTGACCAGAATGCACACTGTGAATGCTGTAGTCAGTTGCCAACTAAAGGAGACTTAAGCATGTGTTGAGGACCCAAGATGCATAGGTGTAAGTGAGCCTAGTACTGACCCAATACAGGGTGTCCTAGCCAATTACATAATGTACATGGCACAAGTACGATATTTGGCCCAACCAGTCCATTGCACTCCAGCCTCTTCCCATCTTTAGTTATTTAAATTATCACTGTAACCCTTTATTGCTTTCTCCCTGTTTCACTTGTCTAGTTTCCCCTTAAGTGTATCCTTACTATTCACTTCCTGTGCCAGCAAGTTCTACTTTTTTGTCACTTTTTTTTGGGTGAAGAATTTTCTTTTGAATTCCCTATTGAATTTCTTTATCACTTCTCCAGTTTTGCTCTTCCCCACAATACAAACATTTTCTCTGTGTGTGTCTCTCTCTCTCTCTATCTCTCTCTGCACCCACTCTGCCAAAACATTGTGGAAGTTTAATATGACGTGAGACGATCTTGATTATTTGAAGCCACCAGCTCTCAACTATTTAGATGAGGTACATGGTTGGCTTTGACTGCAACTGCTCCATGACAGAATGGAAGATTATTGTCAAAGTAAGTTTGGTTCTGGTGTAACATGCTTCTATTTATCTTGCTGGCAGTAGATTTCTCTGTTCATTAAGAATAGAAAAGTCAGTTTCCATATTCTGACTTGGAGAACAAAGAATTAAAGTTTGGAGAGGATTTTGTTTTAACGTTTTGGGTGGCTGTTATACAGTCGGTATAAAATAAAAATGAGCAACTAGTGTTGGATAAATCAACCAGATGCTAAATCATCTAGTTAGTTGATCTTGTAGTGCAACCCTTCAGTTGGTATCTGTATTTGTGAACAAGGGAAACATTTATCACTATCCATTAAGTCCTGCTGGAGATTGTGGACATGGATAGGATTAGAGTTGGTTGTAAACTCTTTCCATTCCCCAAAAGCCTCACAATATTCAATATGTAAGATTCCCAATAAAGAATGTTCACCTGAGTGAGGTGCCAGAGGTATGTACAAACCCCTTAGAGAATACTTGTATGATGACCCCTGTCATGAAAGGTGAATAAGGTGAGGGTAAAGTTACTGCGCTCTGCTCTTGTAAGTTTTTTTGAATTGAAAGGAGACTTTTATAGGAGTTCTTCTCTCAGGTTGCTTGCAGACAAAGGGGAAGTCAAATTCTGATGAGATCAGTTCTGACTGAAGGCGCAATGGAAGATAACACATAGTGCCACTGAAAACTCCATCTGATTAACTTACACAGACTCACATGTACACGCGCGCACACACACGTACGCAATCACTCTCACTCATTCTCACATACACTCACACACACATACATGCACTCATACACATGCTCATGCTGTCTGTCATATACTTACCCCCACTCTTCTCTCACTTAGACACACAACTCTCTCTGTTAATGTAAGAATAAACATACAATGTGGCCTTTACATTTTGAATTTCGTTTCTCTAGAATGGAGCTTCTGCTGTGATGTAAGATGTGTGCTTTATTTATATTTTGATTATCGTTTATTTTAGAGTTTGGATTTTTAATGCATGATATGTGGGATTAGTCTGAAGGGGTTTAATAATGAACATGTAAGTATTTCTGTACCCATGGTGATTTTAAAAAAATCTGAGTGTGCATTCATTCATCTGAGCATGAGTTTTGTTTACATTGGGAAAGTCTTTACCAGCAAAGAAAGTAAGCAACTATTCATTGTGCCTTCAGTTTAGAAATGTCTTTTTGTTTGATTTGGGGAAAACACCCACACCTTGGAAAAAAGCTTTTTAGGTTTCAGTTTGGGAACCTTTGCACTTGTCTTGACTGAAGCTGGATATGTAAAACAGGTACTCCTAAAAAAAAAGTTATAATTTAGAGCTGTTAGGAAATAGGTTACCTTCGTATAAGAAGTGCAATATTCAAGTGCCAGACCAGATGTGTTTTGTTAAAAGCCTGAAGAGGTTATTTGAAGCTGAGAAAGTCTAAGCTCAGTTGTATGAAGGCTCAGGGAAGAGGTGAATGGATTTTCCAAACCGGGAATTAAAGCCACAGGTAAATCACACCTTCTGTGTGACAGAGAAGCAAATTCTATCTTGTATTTGAGTATTGTACTTGGGTGCTGTTGGGATTATATTTCATTGAATGTTTTGAAATTTTCAATCAGGCACTATTTATAAATAGTTTGGTTTATTTTATTTTATATTCATTTTTTTCCACAATAAACTTCTATTCTATTGTTGAAACCAAATCTGCCACATTACATGCTTTACGTTTCAGTGATAAAACCAAAAAAAAGAGCAAGGCAGATTTCAGTCTGGGATTTGACTTGTCCAGACATAACATCAGCTGGGATCAGAACAGTGTTTTTTTTCCCTAATGTTGTTTTTCTTTGTTAGCCAGCATCAATACAGGCTTATAATTTGACCCCCTAATTACTGAACTGCAGTAATTCTATGTTCTAAGCATAATTGAAAGACAGAGGTAAAAAGTTACTGTAGAAATGTGTTCAGTGATCTTGATAAGTAAAGAAATGAGGGTGGGCAAAACTCATTGGAGACTAGTTTGCGCAGGCATTTTTAGTGATGTCCCACTGAAATGCCTGCACATAGATAGACATGTTGATTGCTGCAGTGTGTGGCATGCAATCTAAGTGGGTCAGTGCTATAGTTACAGCTGACCATGTTAGTATAGTTAAGTGATGTGCTGTATGCCTCTCTGTAGTTAAGGCAAGCCTAGAGCATCTGGTATGTGACTTGTGTTTATTGTTATGGTTGAAATCAGAGTTGGCTTCTCAAGTTTCCCCTGTTCATTCTTGCTTCCCCGGTGGGTTCGGCATGCGTAGCTGATTGGAACCATCTGGCCCTTTGATCACACTGGCCTGATTGTTTGGCCAGTCCCCCGATCAATTATAAAGCTGGCCAGATCACTTTGATTTAAAGGAATTGTCCAGTCAAAAAAAAATGGTATTTGGGCAGGAATCTACAGAGCTTTTTAAGCATCTCTAGGGCTTATTGGCTATCTCCAGGTGGATAGGCAGGCCATGGGATCAGATCTCTTTTTATATGTCGCTAATGTTACCACTTGTGATTGTAATCAGTAACTGAGAAATATGAATGAGAGCATCTCGGTGTATACTTATATACTTGATGATTTACTCTTTCTGATTCTGTTCAACTTGTCATTGACTTTGATTTTTAGGCACCATCAGGCGTGCTATGACCAGTAGCATTGGAGACATTGATTTGCAGTCTAAAGTTGAACAGCACAGAACTACAAATCAGCTGCAGTAATCTCCAGGCCCAATTCTCCTGTGACCTGTGTTGCATAGTGCAGTTCTGTACCAGGCCAGAGCCCTGCAATTTCAAAGATTATATCTAATTGTCAACATGAGCTTGATGCAAACATAATTCCTTGAAATAAATAAACAAGTACATATCTCATAATGTTAACTCCTTGCCACTGAGACCAAAAATGTATGTAAGTATGAATCTGAAAGCATTTTCAAAATATTTTGTTCAATAAAGTCAGAGCTTTTGTCACACTCAAGTTGTCATTCATTGTTGAACAATTGTCTTTATAAAAAGATCTAAAGAGAAGGTGACTTGTTCCTGTAATTTTGTTGATTTAAAATAACGCTTGAGGTAATGAGAGGTCCTGAGTATTTAGCAATCTTGTGAAATTCTCCCTGGATAATAATTAACCTCCAAGACCTATTTAGAAATTTTTTCAATGCAAAGTACCTGAGCAGTCACCCTTAAGGGACAGACCAGGAGGACATAAACACCTGCAGAGGCATTCGTGTGCACATTAATCACTGCTTCTCAGAAACTGTGCAGTAATCTGGAATGTTTCAGAGTGTAAAAAAAGAGCTGAGAGCAACAAATATAAATCAAAGAGAGTATTGATGTACCTATATCTGCAGCTTAGCGCACACTTCGTTTTTCATCTTTACTTTCCTAACCATGACTTTGGTATCATATTTAACTGTTGGCATTTGGAGAATTGATTATGTATAACATTAATTACAAATAGCTAGATGACACTCTACTTCTGTAAGATCTCTTTGCTCTTCGAAAATGTCTAAATCTATCATAAAACCAAAATAATGGAAGTAGGCCATTTAGCCCATTGAGTCCCTCCTCTGCTATTCAAAGAGATCGTGGCTGATCTGATAATCCTCAGCACCACTTTCTTTGCCAAATCTCTCTGAAAATCCCAATTCCCGTAACAATTAGCAATCTCTCTCAATCTTGAATACATGTATCAATCTAGCCTTGATAGCACCTTTCAGTAAACAATTCCACAGATTTACCATCCTCTGAGAGACAACAATCCTCCTCATTGCTGTCTGAAATGGGTGAGTCCTTTTTCTAAAATTATTTCCTGTGGTCCTAGACTCTGTCTCTCAAGGGGAAACAGCGTCTCCACATCCATCCTGTTGAAATCCTAAAATTGTGCTTCAACAAGGTCTCCTTTCGTTGTTCTAAACTCTAATGAGTAAATGTCCAACCTAGTGAACTTGTCCTCATAAGAAAATCCTTCATACCCGGGATCAACCTTGTGAACCTTTTTTCTGGTCTGCCTTCAATGCCAGTGTATGTTTCTCTGGATATGGGACAAAAATTGTATACTGAGTTACAGCTGTATTCTAACTAGTGTCTTGTCATTTTAGCAAGATCTCTCTATTTTTATACTCCATTCTCTTTGGAATATAGACTAATATTCAATTTGCCTTCTGTATTACCCACTGAACTCAGATGTTAGCTTTTTGTGATTCATGCGCTAGGGCCATCAAAGTCCTCTGTGCTGCAGCTTTCCCATTTAAATAATATGCTGCTGTATTCTTCCTGCTAAGGTGCATAACTCCATTTTCCCACATTACATTCCATCTGCTAAATTTTTGCAAGCTCACTTAATCTGTATATAGCCCACTTTAGACTCCTTGTGGAGTCAGCCTCACTACTTGCCAATAATTTTTGTGTCATCCACAAACTTGGTTATAATGTATTCACTTCCATCATCCGAGTTATTAATATATAATGTAAATAATTGTGGCCCAGAACTTATCTCTGTGGCACTGCACTAGGTACAGGGTGCCACCTTTAAAATGTCCTCTTTATCCCAACCTTCTAAGTTCTTTTATTTTGGCATGCTAATTTATAAAAATCCTAATACGCATGGGCACTTATTTCGTTGAATAGCCTTCTGTGTGACACGTTACTGAATACCTTTGGAAATCTAGACACATTACATCTACTAATTCCCCTTTATTAAACTTGCTCATTACTTCCGCGAAGAACTATTATTTATTTGTCAGGCATGACTTCCCCTTCATGACTCTGCTTGATGATGTTATGTGTTACTACATCCTTTATAATTAGACCCTAACATTTTCCCAGTGACAGATGTTAAGCTAACTGGCCCATAATTACCCATATTTTCTCTCTTAAGGATGTGATACATTGGCAAGTTTCCAAACCTCTGGGACATTTTCAGAATCTGAGGGTTCTTGGTGGATTACTCTCAGTGCCTATCCATCATCACTGCAGAACTTGCTTTTAAAATACTAGGATGCATCCCATCAAGCCCATTGCTCTTCAGCCCCATTAGTTTCCCTAATACTTATTTTCTAGTGATAATTATATATATTTTTTTCCCTCTAAAGTGCTTCATTACAGATTACCAGAACCAAAATAATCTGACCCCTGGATGGATCCGCAACATGTTGTTCTTGGAAACTATTCCACATATACTCAAGAATTCTTTTTCATGGCTACCTCTGCCACTTTGATTTTTCCAATTTACGTGAAGTTTAAGGTCATCCATGTAATAATGTAGTAACCTTTTTACTTGCTCTTATTTCCTGATTTATTCTCTGCTTTACAAAACAGTTACTGTTAAGGATGTTATGGCACAGAGTAAGCAAGCCACTTTAGCCTTACTATCACTGGATTCACAATACTGTGAAATTAAAATATTCAATGACCCACTAAAATTTCCCCGTTGTTCCTAACCAGACTTTATGAATAACAGATCTTGGGCACCAAGTTTATAACTTAAACGCAAATTGTCAATTTATTATTAATACTGAAATTTTAGCAGGGCAACAAGATAATCTAATTAATATCTATGATTTCAACCCAATTTTTTTTGATCATTATCACCACTCTCTCAGACAAAGACACGCAAATAAATTAAAAAGAGAATAAAAGAAAGATAATTTACTATTGAATTATACACTTCCAGACAACAGTTACAAAGCATTCATGCAATTCTTGTGTAGTGAGTTGGTTGCAGGTATGTATATCTAATTAAAAAGGCACCACTGAATGCAAACAATTTCAGTCTATCTTCAGCAGCATTTACTTATTTCCTCCAGAATAAGATTATTTTCTCAGAACATTCAACAATACAATAACTGGAAGGAAAACTAGAGAGAGTGAAAAATAACAGCCAGTCCCAATGCTTCCAAAATCAGATTGCATCTGCCAAAACCAGTAAAAACTGGAATTCTCTTTTCTCTTTTTAAATCAATTTTCTCTATGGGCTAGCTGCTTAGCCATGGTCTTCCATTGATTGACCAACTGAACATTCAACCAGCTGTCAGTCCTAACACAGCAATGACCGGTGCTGAATCGCCTACAGTATTCTTTAGGTCAGTAATTAAGTTGCGTTAGCGTTCAGGCCAGTCACTAACAGCAAACATCTGCACTTGTTTTTCTCCTTTTAAAACACGCAGCTGGTCAAATGTCAACTAATCCTAACCTCAACTCTCAGTTCCACCAAAAAAAAGGAAAGTAGTGAGGGCTTCTACAGTGTTGTCTTATTTTTCTATTTCATGCCTCCACCCATAAGGGTTCTATCATATCCCATCCAAGATTACTTTTTACTATAGCGCTTATCCTATACCATACCAAAAATACAGCCCCACCACCTATTCCTTCCTGTCAATCCTTTCAAAAGGAGAAAGTGAGGACTGCAGATGCTGGAAATCGAGAGTGTGGTGCTGGAAAAGCACAGCAGGTCAGGCAGCATCTGAAGAGCAGAAGAATCGCCGTTTTGGGCATAAGCCCTTCATCAGGAATGACTGATCAGGAATGCTTCCTGATGAAGGGCTTATGCCTGAAATGTCGACTCTTCTGCCGTTCGGATGCTGCCTGACTTGTCGTGCTTTTCCAGCAACACACTCTCGAGTCCTTTTGAAAGGTCACATCCTGGCTTTGATCTCCTTGTAACCATGTCACTGTAATGACTACAAGTTCATCTCCATTAACCTGTATTTGCATGGTTATTTAAATCTACATTGTTCCAAATGCTACATGCATTCAACTAAAGAGCCATTATTTTGCGTTTTTACCTTTATGTTCCTCTTTTGTCCCTAATTGCTGCTTTTTGCATGCTTCTAGACTCTGTCCCTTCATGCCCCACTCTTGTATCGTAATCAAAGTTGTTGCCTTGCAGTCCCACCATACTTTTTTAGGTTTTATAAGCCTACATTTTGCCAATCCCAAACCCTCCATCCTCAAACTAATTTAAAGTCCTCTCGACAGCCTGCGTTATTCAGTTCACCAGGACAAGTGAAGCCTGACCGACCGGAACACTCCCTTATATCCCTTGGGCCTCCTGAAGTGAAACCCATTCCTCCCACACCAAACTTTGAGTCAATCATTTGACTACTTGACTTTATTTACTCTCTGCCAATCTGCACATGGCTCAGATAATAATCCTTAGATTAGTACCTTGAGGTTTTGCTTTTTAATTTAGCCCCGAACTGTTCAAAATCTTTCTTTCAGTGGAATATCCTTTCCAAACCTATCAATATCTTTGGTATGAACTTGGATGACAATAACGCGATCCCTCCCCTCCCTCTCTGAGTTCCTCTCCAGCCCCAAGGAGATGTCCTTAATCTTGTCACCTGGCCAACAGCCGTTGGCACTCACGCTCACTGCTGCAGTGAACTGTATTTATTTCCCTAATTATATGACGCCCTACCAGTAGCATCTTACTATTTCCTAACACCATCACTTGAGTGGCTTGTTGTGCCATAGAACCATGATCAGTTCACTCCTCCTCCCTATGGACCCCACACTCATGCACGCAGCTTGCAAGTACCTTGTTACTTTTGGACAATTCCAGGGACTGAGGCTTCTTGAGATCTTCCCCTTGGGTTCCCACCATACCTGCTTCACCTCCAATCTTACCCTCTTGTTCTTGATTAGATTAGTTTACTTTAAATTAGATTAGATTACTTACAGTGTGGAAACAGGCCCTTCGGCCCAACAAGTCCACACCGGCCCGCCAAAGTGCAACCCACCCAGACCCATTCCCCTACATTTACCCCTGCACCTAACACTACGGGCAATTTCGCATGGCCAATTCACCTGACCTGCACATTTTTGGACTGTGGGAGGAAACCGGAGCAACCGGAGGAAACTCACACAGACACAGGGAGAATGTGCAAACTCCACACAGTCAGTCGCCTGAGGCGTGAACTGAACCCGGGTCTCTGGTACTAACCACTGTGCCACCATGCCGCCCAAATCACTGACTAAGTTTCAATGACCTCATTTAAGGACTGTGTCTCCTGGAGCAGAGTGCCCAGGTGGCTTTCCCCCATTCCCTGGCATGATTACTGTCTGCAACTCTGACTCCAGCTTCAACTCTTCAAATCTTCAACCGAGGACCCAAAGTTGCTCAACTTGCAAATTCCTACAGCTAGATATGTTCAGTCTCTTATGCTGCACTGCATAAATTCCAAATCTTCAGTGCAGTGCACAGCTCCTGGAATAGTGGGTGTAGCTGTAGGTGAATTGAGGACACTTTGATATTCCACTGCACTCCCTCTATGCGACACGGTGGCTCAGTAATTAGCATTGCTGCCCCACAGTGCTGAGGACCCAGGTCTGATTCCACCCTCTGGCAACTGTCTGTGTTGAGTTTGCACATTCTCCCCGTGTCTCTTTGGGTTTACACTGGGTGCTGCAGTTTCCTCCCGCAGATGTGCGGGTTAGGTGGATTGACCATGCTAAATTAGCCATAGTATCCAGATATGTACAGGCAAGGTGTATTAGCCATGGGAAATGCAGGGTTATAGGGATGGGTGGGATGCTCTTCGGAGGGTCAGTGTGGACCCAATGGGCTGAATGCCTGCTTCCACACTGTAGCAATCCAATGATTCTTTGCTGTTTTGAGAGCAGTGTAATTTGGAATTTCTCAAGTCACTAATAAAGTGCTTTAAAAAAAATCAATTTATTCCTGTCCTGTGAAGCAATAACTTGACAGATTTATGGCAGTTTTCAAATTGTATATTGTTTTGAAAGACGCCAGCTTTTTCTTTGGGCCAACAGTTGTCTGCCTGCGTTTTGAGTGCTGTCTTTACAATGAAACCCGAAGACAATTGACGACAATGCTTCATTTGTGTTGTAAGATATATTTTCTAGAAAAAAACCCCCATTTTCTACCATTGCTGTACGCTAAGTTATTTATTCATTGTTTTATAGAATTGATTTTGTGACTCAGAACCTCATTAGCTGTTTTGATTGGAAAAATACAAAGGGGAAGATCTGCTTGACAAGATCTGTTTGTTTCTGGAGGATACCTAAATTGTGTTTCTGCTGCACGCACTGTTTTATTTGGGTTATGTTTGAAATGGAATTCAGATTATTACACAAACGATAGAAATAGAAGAATATACTAATTGGTTAGGGTCATTAACCCATTTTACTTCAGTATTTGAGCCTTCATTTCAGAAGCTGCACTTGAACCTCCCGCATCCTTGTCACCACTTTCTGTCGAGCACACATCTCTCCGCCTGCTGATTCGAAGTTGATCCTTACCTGTGTTTAATGTTTGATCTTTCAGCCAAGTGGTTATGTAAGAAGCTCTTAATACACGTAAGGCATGATTGAGCTTTCCAGCAAGTCAGGCTGCTGCAGTTTAACTATGCAAATCGGCTTCTATTAATCGTCTGTAGTGAAGGCTTCAAATACCCAGACTTTTACAGGTTTTAGGCATAACCTTGAAATATGCATGCCGTACTGGGTCAGTAAAGAAGCAAGGAGCTTTCATCTAATTTTTAAAAAAATACTAAATATGTTCATATAGAATTGAAGACTTCAATCAGTCAACTGAGACTGTAATGATTGGTCCTTATTTCCCAGAGGACCTCGAGCAACCTGTGCTAAGAGCTCATTTCCAGTCTAACAGCTGTAATCCTCTGGCATTTCCCTAAGGTTCTGCTTTCTTTAATTTCAAAGGGACACAGTTTGTAATGGTGTGCGCACATCTGTCTGCACATTCCTGATGAAGGGATTTTCCTTGAAATGTTGATTGTTCTGCTCCTCAGGTGCTGCCTGACCTGCTATGCTCTTGCAGCACTTTTCTCCCGATACACTTCTGGCTGCGGCCACTGTCCTTCTAAGCATATCAACAGATTCTCCTTGCATGAAAAGCTGGCTTAGCCATTAGTGTACCTGCAAGTAAATGGTGAGTGTTTCAAGTAACAAAATGCCAAATGCATCATTGAAGTTTTCTTTTCATTCTTGTTTGTGACAAGGATTGAACTTGCTGCTCTGACAATGGGCTCATTCAGACAGTGTACAGGGTACTGAACATGTAAAACTGAGCCAAGCAGAGACCCAGGTTTGATTGCTACCCGTGGTTTGTCAGCTGGATGGTGACAGGAGCCGCAATCGATCTCAGTGCCCTCTACAAAAGGGGGAAATATAAAAAACCAAGTTTCTCATTGCTGATCTCCATCGAGTGACTTTCATTAAAAAAAGCACATCTGATAAATCAATAAGTAAGGACAATATTAATTAATCACAGTGAGACTCGCAGTCATCCCAATAGAACTGTTTTGATATCATCTGGAAATGATACTAATACGTGTCCATTTGGGTGAGGCGCTGAAAGATGACAGGCATTCATGCAAGTTGACAAGAAACCTGTGATGAAGGTGAAAACATTTCAAGGCTGTGAAGGAGTTATGGGTTGTGAATTTTCTTTATTCATTCGTGCGACATGGCATCACTGGTTGGGCCAACATTTATTGCTCATCCTTCGTTAGCCTTATCAAGATGGTGGTGAACTGCCTTTTTGAACCATTGCAATCCATTTGGTGTAGGAACCCTCATATATTGGTATGGAGGGAGTTCCAAGGTTTTGACCCAGGGACACTGAAGAATGGTGATGTATTTCCAATTCAAGGTGGTGAGGCCTTGAAGGGGAACTTGCAAGTGGTAGTGCTCTCATGTTTCTGCTGCCCTTGTCCCTCTAGATAATATTAGTTTTGGGTTTGAAAGGTGCCCGCTAAGGTTCCTTAGTGAATTTCTGCAGTGCATCTTGTAGAGAGTACACATTGAGTGCTGGTTTGGGGCAATCAATGGATGTGGATGTGATGTGTACCAATAGGGCTGCTGTGATCGAGATGTTGTCAGGATTCTTGTGTTGTTGGAGCTGCACTCATCCAGGCAAGTGAGGAATATTCCATCACAGTCCTCACTTGTGCCTTGTAAATAAGACCATAGCAGCAGGAGAAGACCATTTAGCTCCACCATTCAACAAAGTCATGGCTGATTCTTTCATCGACTCAGCTCCACCTACCCACCCACTCACCATAACCCTTAATTCCTTTACTGTTCAAAAATCTGTCTATCTTTGCCTTAACAACATTTAGTGGGTAGCCTCATCTGCTTCACTGGGCAAGGAATTCTACAGATGTGCAACCCTTTGGGTGAAGAAGTTCCTCCTCAAATCAGTCCTAAATCAGCTCCTTTAGATTGAGGCTATGCCCCCTAGTTCTAGTTTCACCCGCCAAAGGAAGGAATCTCCCTGCTTTTATCTTATCCATTCCCTTCATAATTTTATGTTTCTTTAATATTTCCCCACCCCCACCCCATTCTACTAAACTCCATTGACTATAGTCCCAGTTTACTCAATATCTCCTCATAAACCAACCCTCTCAACTCCAGAGTCAGCTTAGTGAACCTCCTCTGCACCCTCTCCAGTGCCAATATATCTTTTCTCAAGTAAGGAGATGAAAACCCTACAAAGTACCCTGGTGTGGCCTCACCAGCACCTGAGACAGTACAACTGCAGCATGACCTCCCCAATTTTAAATTCTACCTATCTAAGGGAAATGGTGGGTAGGCTGTGCTGAGTCAGGAAGTTAGTTCCTTGCTGCAGGATTCCCAGCATTAGAGCTATGCTAGTAGCCACTGTGATTATGTGGTTAGTTCGATTTTTGAAGAATCTCATTTTAAAGTTCAGCATTCTCAACCACAATGGTACGTAACATGTAAAAGTAAATATTTTCATTTATGTAATTCCTTTCAAAATGTCCCAAACATTTCTCAGCCAATGAAGTACATTTGTGCACAGGAAACTCCTAGGAACAGCAATGTGATAACGATCTGTTAATGTGGCTGAGTGATCCTGATTTGGCAGTAAGGATATCTGGGAGAGTTTAAGAGGATTGATCTTCATGCAGTGATTTAAACGTTCAGTGTTCCTTAATCCAAATCATTGGATAATTGAATGTTTTAAGTGCAAATGCAATTACTTTAAATGATCAGAAGTATAGATAATTATAGGATTGAATCCTAATAAATCTGTAGCTAATCTGGCAGAAATATTTTACTTTGGATGAGAATTTCAGAAGATTACATACTAGTGCTTAATCAGTTATTCATCATCTGTAAATAAAACCGATAACAAACACTTAACATCAGGGCGATTAGACTAATCAATCATTCCTGTGTCCCTGACCAAAATTTGGCAGTGCACTTAGTTTTGCAATATATGGAATCTCTGAGGTAATTATAAATAATACAGTGCTGGGATCATCAGATATTTTGAACAATGGGAGTGAAAGGAAATGGTTGAGTGCCCTGGAATTTGGGATCTGCATTGTGGAATGTGTTTTTTTCCAATGGACTTTTATATGATCACAATTTTTAATACCAAAAAAAATTTGAAAGATTGTGCTTGAGATCAGTATCTGAATTACTTAATCGACACACTTTCGGGTCTACTGTTATGTTAAAGCCTAGAATATTATGTTAAAAATCACACCACACCAGGTTATCGTCCAACAGGTTTATTTGGAAGCACTAGCTTTCAGAGCACCACTCCTTCATCAGGTGGTTTTGGAGTGGTGCTCTGAAAGCTAGTGCTTCCAAATAAACCTGTTGGACGATAACCTGGTGTTGTGTGATTTTTAACTTTGTCTGCCTCAGCCCAACACCGGCACTTCCATGTCATAGAATATTATGAATGGCTTTGGTCCGCTTATCTAAGGAAAGATGCTCTGGCATTGGGGGCAGCCCAGACAAGTTTCACCAGGTTGATCCCAGGTATGGTGGAGAGGTTGAGTAGGTTGAACTTACACTCAATGGAGTTGAGAAGATTGAGAGAAGACCTTATTGAAACGTACAAGATTTTAGGAGGTTTGATAGGGTAGACGTGGAAAGGTTATTTCTCCTTGTGGAAGAGTCAAGGACCTGACTGAGTGTAAAAGGTCATTGGTTAAAGCAGAGATGAGGAATTTATTTTCTCACAGGGTAGTAAACCTCTGGAATCCTTAACAGCAGAGGGTGTCAAGACTGGTTTGTTAAGTATTTTCAAGCCTACAATGGATAGATTTTTAATTAGTAAAGGAATCAAGGGCGACAGGGGATAGGCAGAAAAAGGAGTTGAGGATTATCAGGTCAGCCATAATCGAATTGAATAATGGAGGAGACTTGATGGGCTGAATGGCCTATTTCTGCTCCTTCCTTGTACAAACATTTATTGATATTGTTTTATCCTTTCTTCCAAATGTTTTAATTCTGTTGTAAGGTAGTGCTGCTATGATTCAAGATCCATACTTAGAATTTAGATATCACTGTGGGAGCACCTTGTCTTAATCAGTACAGAATCTCATGGTACGTTAATTAAGACAGTAACCTGACAGGACAGAAAATTAAGCAGCTTTTCGATCTTCTTGAGATCATTTCTGTGTAAATGCTACTCCTTTTCATTAATAGAGATGCAAACACCAGGTGCCATCTTGGTTGGCACTGTCATCGTTAATAGTCATTTAGATTGTCACATTGTGCCATTCAGGATTTTTTCACCACCCCATGTGCCCCTGAACAACTTTGAATCTTAACACTTGCTCTTAATACTTTACTGCAAACATCGTAATTGCACTGTGATCTGTAATGTTACATTCACAACTCTGAAAAAGCTGAAGTGCGTAAACAGGGTCAAATCCTGAAGAAACACGAGGAACCATCCACATGGGGAACTGTTTTTTACTTGATACTTTGGGCTGTCATCATCCTTTATTTCTTCACTCCAATGCTAAGTAACAAAAGTATTTAAAAATAAAAGCAGAGGATTATTCCTGAATAAGGGTGAATTGAAAGTCCTGTTTTCTATTTTCCATCAGGATTATGCTGAGCCATTTGCTTGAATATGATGAGGCATTCTAATCTATTGTGTGCTGTGCAATATGAAATTGTAGACAGTGAATTATTGAAGTATGATTAAGCAGTGATTATAATATCACGTTGTAGCACAGAAATTATTGCATTTTGCAGTTTCTTCGATCTGTACTTCAATCTTGTGAAACATTCAGCCTGTTGACTCTATGCTACCTCATTCCATGATAGCTGACATTCTGACCCCCACCTACTCCACTCTGTGCCCAACCCAAAGTCTATGCCCCAGTCGAAGAAAATGGAGCCACAATGATATGTACATATAGGGTTGCGACAGCTTGCATGCAGGACAAATATCACTGTAGACTGGTAATTGGGAATTAACTAACTTCCATGTCATAGCATCGCCTGTTGCCATTTTATTCAATTCCATCCCTCATGAGCTAAATAGATTTGTTAACATTTGCAAAACCATCACTTCTGTTTCTCAAAAGATATTGATTGATTTCTCATTTAGTGATATTAATCCTTCTAAACTTAGACATGTTTTTTTCATTGTTTATCATTGACAGAGAGGTTTGAGTGAGACTTGTTTGTCATTTGTACCTCTGTCACTGATGTGAGGGGAACAAATCTCTGGTCCCATAATTTTTAGAAGTAACTTTACATGAATCAAAGGATTCATGTAGTAATCCAGTAAATGAATGCTGTTAGAATAGTCTTCTTCATGAAATGTGAACAACTTTCTTTTGGCCGGCCTCTACTGATTCACTCTGTATAATCTTCAGCTGATCCAAAATTCCGCTGTGTATTTTCCATCTTGGACTGAGTTAGTCTTGTCCATCAAATCTTGCTGCTGTAGATTAGTCCATCATGCCCCAGCACTTCAAGTTCAGTGTTCTGTATGTGTTTAAATTTTCCGATGATGTGATCTTCCTCTTATCTCTGAAATCTTTAGCTCTATATTGCACTTGTTCCCATTACATATTCTGACCCTGTCCTCTGTGTATCTCTTTCTCTTCACCACACCATTAATGGTATTCCTTCATCTGTCCACCTTCATCCCTTCCAATTCCCAACCTTTATTCCTTTATATCTGCATCTCCCTGCTTATACCATTTCCACCGTTCCCTTGGCCACTTACTGTAAATGATCATTAACCTAATGACTTTTTTCCTCATGTTTCTGTGAAGTATTTTGAGCTATGTTCCCCACGTTAATTGTTTTATAAATTTAAGGTTTCTTTTTAGAAGTGAAGCACAATTAATTTCAGCAAACAGAATTGGGTATTTGGGTTAAGGTATTGTACTAATGAAGCTGAGGTGGTGAATTCAAATTTCATCCATTGCAAGTTGTAAGATTAAATTCAAAGGCATTTATTGATTTGTTAGTTGGCACCAGCAAACAAACTTGTAAACTACTGTTCAGTAACACTAGTTGGGTATTCATAACAAAAAAAAACCTTCAGGGGAGGAAACTTGCCACACTCATCCAGTCAGAATTTACAGTTGTCTCCAGTGAAACTAGTGATGGACAACATATACACATCCCAAAATTATCATTGAAGTGATAAAGGATCAGATTAATGTAATTTTTTTTGCTGTGTTTGAGAAGACAGGGTTTAATTAGATGGCAAGAGCATGGAATGAGTCCCTTTCTTTTCCTTGTAGTGTCATTTAATCTTTAATACCATCCTGAACAAAGAGAGAAAATAACAAAAACAAGTTAGAATTCTTGTGCCTTTATAAATGTAGCAAAACAACCCTCAGAGCTTTGGTTAAGTTTCACATTTGGAATTGTTAGACAGGCTGATTTAAAAAAAATAAATTTCAAGGAGTATTTGATGGCAAAGACTAGGAAGATTAGGATGAGTTTAAATTCTGGAGACTCCCATTAATGCCTTTGATAGGATGGGGCTATCCAATAGTTTGAGGTTACAAGAAAGTGAGCTAGAGAAGTTGCTGAGGTAGGAAGGCAAAAAGGGAACTTTATTTGAAGAGATCTTTTATTCTATACAGCGCAGCAGAGATCCACTGCAGCTTAGTATTGGTTTAGATTTGAATTGATCTATTAATGTCACATGTACCAAGGTATACTGAAAAATTGTGTTTAGCATGCAATACAGGCAGATCATATTGTAAAAAGCACATTAGGATAATAGAACTGAACAAGGAATACAATCAGCCAGATACGAGGGGAAGAGGGATTTTATATGGGATAGGATGAGACATGAGAGTTCTGGATGGGTTGGAATTTATGAAGAGCAGTTTTGAGCAGGGCAAGGGTTGAAGGCAGAGGCAACAAAAAAGTTGGATTCCACGCAAGGGAGAGCTTGGAATTGGGTAACCATTTGGGATCGACTGAGTCCAGTTAATAAAGAAGGGGCCTGTTTAGGAGTTACATTCTGGAGTCTTCAGTGGAGGTCAGATGTGTTGGAGAGAAAGGTACTACTATGTAAACACAATTGATGTCTATGGCCCATTTTCTGTACTATTTCTCTCTTCACTCATGGCCTGTTGGAGCGATTACTACTACTCCCATTAAAAATCATTGGATAACCTTCTGGAGTACAATGCCAGGCCAGAATTCCTTTCTCTGGTCAAGAGTGCTGGGCTCAAGTTAATTCCAGTACAGTCAACCCGATAGAATGCAGTGAAACCAACGGAGATCTGAAATGGAAACTCCTAGTTTGTATTATTCGCTTAGACTCAGCATTAGCTGTCAGTGATGGAGCTAAACATTATTCTTTCAACCCAATGATTTGCTATAAATCTGGTTACAGTTGTTAATCTCTCAAAATACTTCACTCTTAGAGTTTCTTTGAAGTTTATTCATTTGTTTTTAGAATGGGAATATACATCTTGGAGCATTTGTCAAACATCCTCGACTGGAAGTTCAAGGTTTACAATAAAAGGCTTTAATATGTATCATATGTCCAGATTTAATCAATCAAAAGGGAATTTAAATGGGATTTCACTATGTTATTGTCTGATAGATTTGGAGAGAACTAAATTGCACAGCTACCGTGAGGTGCACAGTGTGATTAACCCTTGTCTATTGATTGAAACACTGGCACCAAGCCAAGTTTATGCTGCCTGCTTATTTAGAAAGCTTCCTGTTCAACTAGCTTGTGTATCATTAGGACCCAACATTCATTAAAGTTCCAGCACCACACAGTCCGCACCTCTTCTGTGAGAAGCGCATTGTGGCTGAAGCCAGTGCAGGGAGATGGGTGAGAAGTGAATTTGACTCACCTGGCAAACAATGAAGTGGCACAAGATGGGAGAGGTTGGCCTCCTGGGCTTTTCAGCACTGTGCTGGAGGTCTGAGTGCTGGATGTGGAAAAGAGAGGAGTTGTCCTATATACCTGGGGCAGGGAGATATGGGCTGTGACTTTAGACTTACAGTAAAACGATGATGGGAAAAGTAGTCTTGAAAGTCAATGGCTGAAGGGAAGCCTCAAAGCTGGATATGGTCCTGCAAGAAGATCAAGGAGCTCTTATGAGTGGTTAGGGTCAGTGAGCGCATTTTCAAATGCTGCACATCGGCAACTGCATTCCCAGCCTTAGATGCTATTCAAATTACCACATCCCATCTCTCGTTTCCTGAGTGATCTTAATCAGGAGGCAATGGCACAGTGGTATTGTTCTTGGACTAGTAATCCAGAGAACTGGGTAGTAATCTAGGGGCAGAAGTTAGAATTTGTTTTAAATAGATTGGACACAGTTATGTATCTAATTCCATTGTTGATTGATGCAATTTGGGATGGCAATCTGCCATCCATATCTAGTCTGATCTATGTGACTCCAGACCTATTGCAATGTGGTTGACTCTTTTGAAATCATAGAGCAAACTGCTCAGTTGTATCAAGCTATCACAAACTCGCAAAAAAGGATTGGCCCCAGACGTACAACATGGCCTAGGCATTAGAAATGACAATAGCAAACAGTTCTGTTGACCCTACATAATCCTACTCATCTACATCTGGGGGCTAGTGCCTAGATTAGGAAAACGGTCTCGCAGACTTGTTATGCAACAGCCTGACGGTGTCATACTCACAGAATCATACCTAGCAGGCAATGTCCCAGACACCACCATCCCCAGCCCTGGATATGTCCTGCTCCACTGACAGAACAAGGCCAGCAGAGGTGGTGGCACCATGGTACACAGCTGGGTATATAGTCGGAGTTGCGTGCCAATCAGCCAATAATAGACAGAGCTAAGAAATTTCACAGCTACTGGATCAGATCTAAGTTCTACAGCCCTTTCAGGAATGGTGATGGACAATTAAACAACTCACTGGAGGAGGGGGCCCCACAAATATCCCCATCCTCAATGACAGGGGAGCATTACACATCAATGTACAAGATAAGGCTGAAGCATTAGCAATAATCTTCAGCCAGAAGTGTCGAGTACATGATCCATCTAGGTCTCCTCCAGAGGTCTCCAGCATCATAGACACCGGTCTTCAGCCAGTTTACTTCACTGCATGTGATATGGCTAAAGGCATGTGATAAGGCAAAGATTATAGGCCCTGACGACCTTCCAGCAATAGTACAGAACCTGCTGTAACCCCAACCAAGCAGTTTCAGTACAGCTATAACACTGGCATTTACCCTACGATGCAAAGACTTGCCTAGGTATGTTCTATATACACAGAGCAGCACAAATCCCACCCAGCCAATGACAACCCCACCATCTACTCTCGATCATTGCTAAAATGATGGAAGATGTCATCAGCGGTGAGATCAAGCAGCACCTGCTCAGTGATGGGCCACTCTGCTCCTGACCTCATTACAGCCCTGCTTCAAATATGGACAAACAGTTGAGTTCAAGAGAGCAGGGTAGGGGTGAGACATTGCACTAGTTTGAGATATACTCAGCACAGAGGAAGATGGTTATGGTTATTGAAGGATGTTTCAGGATGTCTCAGCAGTCAGTTTCTTCGGTTCGACCATCCATATTAAGGATAAACCTCTTTCCATATTAAGGTTGAAAGTGGAGATATTCATTGACAATTGCATAACATTCATTTCTAACTCCTCAGATACTGAAACAATCCATGTCCAAATGCAACAAAATCTGGGCAATTATCCAGGCTTGAACTGACAAGTGACATGTTAAATTTGTTTTGCCCAAATGCCAGACAATGACTATTCTCCAACAAGAGAGAATCTAACCATTGCCCTTTGACATTAAATGCTATTGCCATCACTGAATCCCCCACCATCAACATTCTGGGGTTACCGTTGACTAGAAACACACTGGACTGGTCACACAAAGACTGTGGCTACAAAAGAAGGTCAGAGGCTAGGAATACTGCAGTGATTAACTCACCTCCTAACACCGTAAAGCCTGTCCACCATCTGCAAGCTGCAAGTCAGGAGTGTGATGGAAAATCCCTCTTGTCTGGATGAATGCAGCTCCAATAACACTCAGACTTGTTACTATCCAGGACAAAGCAGCTGCGTTGATTGATGCACAGTAACAGCAGTGTGAACAATCAACGAGATGCGCTGCAGAAATTTATCAAGAGTTCTCGGCATCACCCACAAAACCCATGAGTACTAACCCTTGAGATTTGACCCAAAGTTGAACAATCGTGTATTGTGTGACAGCTTACTGCACACTTCATTACTTGATTTAAGGAAAGTGATGATTTCAAGCATCAGATCAATAAATCTTTACAGAACCTTACCTTGTCTTAACAACCTCATGTCAGTGTGACAAATTAGCTCCCACAGGCAGCAGTATTGAGTTTGGATAAGGATGAATAAAATTTGTGCAGAAGGGCTCTTGTTTGAATTGAGTTTACAATTTTAATTCCAACTTACATTTTGTGAAAAATATCCATAATTTTACTCGTTAATGCTTGCTGGTGGATTGTACAATGATAATTGATACAAAGGAGAAATCAAGATCATTCTGAAAAATGCAGCAAAGTCTGTATTTGTGCCAGGCGTGGTAGGTGCAGTAGTGGTTATGATAAAAATCAGTTTCTTGATTGAAACATTTTTGTCAAGCATGTACCTTTTTGACCTCATTGTAGGTAAACCTTCTGAAGAAGTCATACCAGACTCAAAACATTCATGGTATTTCTCTCCACAGACACCACCAGAGCGAGTGAGTTTCTCCAGCATTTTCTGTGTTTGTTTCAGATTTCCAGCATCTGCAGTATTTTGCCTTTATTCAGTATGTGGATGTGGACTGACTTGGATAACTACTGTCACAATTTGAGCTGTTCCTTATGTACCTCACAGAAGCACGCCAAAGAATTGGTCTCAGCCAAGAAGACTTGTGTCCTTTAGCAACCTATCACAGAGCATTCGTCCATGAAGGAGCCACCTCTCACCCTAAGGCTGAAATTGATCCCACTTTGTAATCAATCTGTGAGCACCCCTTCATATACCCAAAGATGAATGTCTTTGTGATATCTGTGCTAATACAGACATCCTTGTGTATGAGACAGAGTCATACAGATGTACCGCACAGAAACAAACCCTTCAGTCCAACTCATCCATGCTGATCAGATATCTTAAACTAATCTAGTCCTACTTTCTAGCACTAGGCCCATATTCCTCTAAACATTTCCTATTCATATACCCATCCAGATGCCTTTTAAATGTTGTAATTGTACCAGCCTCCACCACCACCATTGGCAGCTCATTCCATCCACACACCACCCTCTGTGGGAACAAGTTGTCCCTGAGGTCCCTTTCAAAATGTTTCCCCTCTCACCCTAAACCTATGCCCTTTAGTTCTGGACTCCCTGACCCCAGGGAAAAGACCTTGTCTGTTTACCTGATCACCCCTCAGTCTCCGATGCTCCACACCTTGGACTACATATGGATCTGATGTCAAGTCCAGTATGAGAGGCAATGACCTAATAGTACTATCCATAGACTGCTAATCCAGAGACCCAGATAATGTTCTGGGGAGTTGGGTCGAATCTTACCATGGCAAATAGTGAAATTTGAATTCAATAAAAATCTGGAACTGAGACACTAATGGTGACCATGAATCTATTGTTGAAAAATCCACGTTGTTCGCAAATGTCCTTTTGGGAAAGAAACTGCCAAACTTACCTGGTCTGGCCTACATGTGACTCCAGACCCACTGCAATGTGGTTGATTTTGACTGTTGTTTGAGGAATTAAGGATGAGCAGTAAATGTTAGTAGCCAGTTATGCCCACATCCCATGAATGATTTTTTTAAAATGCTGTTTGAGACAGAATCTCCACATCAGCTGGGAGGACAGGCACACGTTTTATTAGCTTTAAAGTTTAACAATGTAACCACTGGTGATTGGTGTGAAAACCCATCTGGTTCACCGTCCTTTTTAGGGAAGGAAATTTGCTGACCGTACCCAGTCTGATCCCAAGGCTCACAGTGTGACTCCAGACCCACAGTGATGTGGTTGACTCTGAACTGCCCTTTTGGCAATTTGAGACGGTCAATAAATCCTGGCCCAGCCCGCAAGGCCTGCGTCCTATGAATGAAGAGAAAGCATTAGGAAATTTCCTGAGTATGTGACAAGTATTATATAAATGCAAGATCTGTTATCTTTCTTGATATCATTTTGATTGGATTCCTCCATGCAGTGTTGTTGGTTCCCCATCATGGATATCTCCGAGTACTGTTCATGAGAATAGAAATGGGTGCTAAGTCTGTCAAACTTGCTGAGGATTTGACAGTGGACAATTCAGTTTGCAGTTTGACCAAAGACTCTGATCTCTTGCCTATTGTACAGATTTGTCTAGTTTGCTTTGTAAGGCAATGTGACTCCTTCCACTTCAATGAGATGATGTAACTCTCACATGGCCTTCATCATATGAGATTCATTTTTAATTTCCATTTGCGATTTTTGGAAGGAAGCAGAACTTTCATTTTAACTTCAGATGTTTTGAATACTATGTGAAATAAAAACTAAAATGTGCTTCTTTTGAAATGGATTTTAGTTTCTCAATGAGGGTGCCATTACATCACACACTGGGAAATTCTGATTGTACGGAGAAGCCTGGAAAATTGGAGATTTGAATGTATTCCCCAAACTGTTCCCCTAGTAGTATCATGTATTTTAGTGTGATTTTTGACCTACAAATAAGTTATATGTAAATCTGTTTTGTTGTATCTCCTGTAATGCTGTAGTTTAGTTCACTAATAGCTCCTTTTTATGTTGTACAAAATACTAAAGGTTTGTATCTAGATGCAGCAGAGTCCATTATGACTCCTTCACCTGGGGTTAACGTAAGTGACGTGGCCAATTGCATTTTAAGAAGACTTTATCAGACATGACACATGTGCAACAGCAAGATCCCTTTTATGAAATACAAAATTGGATGTTGTATTGTAAGTAGGTTCTATTTTCATCAGAACCGTTAGGAGTTTGTGCAGATCCACATGGTGGAACCGAGCAGGGCCACTAACTGTAAAGGTTGAATAATTCTTGTTTTGCACCAGAATTCTTGACCTTTGCCCTCCATGATCATGGCTGCCTCCTGACTCCTGCCTTGATAGTGAATGTCCACCCTGCGATTGGAGCAAAAGAGCACCTATGATGGAGATTGTGAGGAGAGGGGACCAAGGGTAGAAGTTGGAGGAGGATTTGGGTCTAGATTGGGTGGTGATTGAAGAGGGGAAGGGAATGTGTAGTCCATGTGGAGATAGGCGGAGAGTGTGCCCAGGAAGGGAGGAACTAAACTGCTCCTCGAGGCCAATATTTTCAACCTCCCTTTCACTGCTGAGTTTTCCAAACCCTGCAAAGCTTATATACGAACGGCAAATGTTAAAACATTGGGGGAGCTAGCCCTGGTTGCATTGTAGGTGCCCACTCAAAATCTCCTACTTTCTGTCTCTCCACAGCAGTGCACTTAAACTTTGCGGGTTGGGGTCAGAAGCCTCTCTCAGACTCTGTCCCCCCGACTTGGAGGCGATAAAATGAAGCAAAAGCAGAAATTGCTGTAAACGCTCAGCAGGTCTGGCAGCGTCTGTGGAGAGAAATCAGAGTTAACGTTTTAGCTCCAATGACCCTTCTTCAGAACTGATGGTTTTTATCCAGAAGATGGATGGGGGAAGTGGGGAGTAGGCGATAGGAGGAAACAGAGCCCAAAATGAGAGAGAAACAGTTGGACAGACAAAGGAGTGGTGAAAGGCCAGTCTGGGGGAATGAATAGCTGATAATGGGGGCTATTAGTGGCTCACAATGCGTAGTGTGTGGTAGCAAGTCATGTAATAACAAGGCCTGGTGTGTGGGAATGGGGGAAGGTTGGGCGGGGTGGGGGGTGGTATACTCTGACCCTAGAATTGTTGAACTCAATATCCAGTCTAGAAGGCTGCAGGATCCCCAAGCGTAAAATGAGGTTCTGATCTTCCAGCTTCCAATGAGCTTCACTGGAGCACTGCAGCAAGCCTGAGACAGAGATGTTGGCCAGGGAACAGGGTGGTGTGTTGAAGTGGCAGGCAACGGGAAACTCCGGGTCTGTTTTGTGAAGCGGTCACCTAGTCTGCACTTCGTTTTCCCAATGTAGAGGAGAACACCTTGTGAGCAAAGAATGCAGTAGACTGAATTGTGTGAGGTGCAGGTAAAGACTGTTTCTCCTGGAAGGTAAGTTTGAGCAGTGAGGAGGGAGGAAGTAATTGGACAGATGTTACACCTTCAGCAGCTGCAGGGAAAGGTGCCATGGAGCTATGGGAGTGAAGGAGGGTTAGATTAGATTCCCTACAGTGTGGAACCAGGACATTTGGCCCAACATGTCCACACCAACCATCCGAAAAGCAACCCACCCCCCTCTGACTAATGCACCTAACACTGTGGGCAAGTTAGCATAGCCAATCCACCTAACTGCACATCTTTGGATTGTGGGAGGAAAGCGGAGCACCCGGAGACACTGGAAGAATGTCCAAACTCTACACTGGCAGTCGCCCGAGGCAGGAATTGAACCTGGATCCCTGGTGCTATAAGGCTGCATGCTAGCCACTGAGCCACCATGCTGCCCTGTGGATCAGGGTGTCCCGAAGGGAACAGTCCCTGATGAACGCTGACAAGGAGGTGGAGGGAACTGTTGTTCTGTCTTTTGGGCTCTATCTCCACCTACCATTTACTATCACACACCCCAACCCAACCATCTTCTGTATAAAAACCATCCTTGACCTGGCTACCTTCAGTTCTAAAG